>NC_136812.1:40785630-41363130 GCF_951216825.1 Electrona antarctica
AAAGTAGGCTACTATACAACTATGTGCTTTATTTTGAAGCACTTAAACCCTATATAGTTCATAGTCTAGTTGCCCCCAGGGCTGTCTCGCCTATTCCACAATCTCCGAATGCCATATAGACAGTCTGGACTGTAACTACACCTTCTGAAAGCAGAGAAAGGAAGCTGCCATTTGTTTGTCATTTCCGTTCGTGAAAACATATTTTTTAAACATCTTTAAAATAGATTATTGCATTTCCATTTCTGATAAGCAGCGATTATTTTGATTTATATTAGGACAAATATACACGGCTGCAAAGACTGAACGGAAGGACGAGCTTCCTTTGCACAGACATTTGAAAATTGTGAGAGTCAACAGTCTGGCCAGAGAGACTACCCAGGGCTCCGCACTAGGCCCCCAAATGTTTTCCCTCTACACCAAACCTTTCTGGACCACATGGGTTCTGCTAATTTCTCAGAATGTTCTCCGAATAGGGCCGCTGGGGTTCATATGTCAATCCCTCCCATGCCCATGTGCATCCTCTGTGTCTGCAGGCATGTTGAAATCCATCATGAAGAGGAAGGATGGGAGTGACTCAGCGGAGAATCGAACCACCGGCAAGAAGAGCCTGCAGTTCGTGGGCATTCTCAACGGAGGGTGAGTAGCACTGTAGCAGGAAACCAACGTCAAAACAGTGAGGTTTCAATGAGCAGCCGGTCTATGTTACACGTTATCCCAGGGAATGTCACTTCTCTTAGGCCGCTGGAGGGTTTTTAGGCATTCTCCCTCACATTCCACTTACCGGTAATCCTTGTGTATCATGTATAAATGAGGTCGAATTCGTTCTACTGCTGTGCCACCAGAATGTGGAATAACCTACCAAAAGTCATAAATAGTGTGACTCCTTCTCCCTCCTTCAAAACCGCTCTAAAAGAGCACCTACAGGTGGATGGAATTTTAGCTGGCCCCTGTAAAAAGTCTAAGCCTATCA
The DNA here is from genome assembly GCF_951216825.1 of Electrona antarctica. NCBI lineage: Eukaryota > Metazoa > Chordata > Actinopteri > Myctophiformes > Myctophidae > Electrona > Electrona antarctica. Next base: position 40,786,601 of record NC_136812.1, read on the forward strand.
CCGGAAGGTATTGTGACCATAAACAATGCATTTTATGTAGGCTGGCAGACATTTTCCAGCAACGTTGAAACTAAGCAAGCTCCCGACACACAACAACACATTGGGAAGTTTCTCAGCTTTTTACGGCCCTAGGAGAAGACAAGCTGTCTAGAAGAGGTTCTGCCTCTCTCTGTCTGTCTGTCATTATGTATTATTAAATAGTGCATTTATATACAGTAGCACCTTTATCCAAGGCGCTTTACATAGATTGTGCATTACATTCACCCATTCACACCGATGCCGGAGGAAACCATGCAAGGTACCAACCTGCACATCGGGAGCAATTAGGGGTTCAGACTTCAGAGTCTTGCTCAAGGACTTCAACACTAACTCTGGGGGTTTGAACTGGGAACCTTGCCGTTCCCATCCAGTCACTCTACCCTTGAGCATGTGGAACAATGTTCATCCATTTTCAAACATTTTCCCAAATTAGCAGAAATAGCTGATCTGCAAGCTTGCTTGTAGATCAGCTATTTCTGGAGAAAAAAAAGTATACAATTATTAAATGTGTCAATAATTTCTTAGTATATTTAAGTTATTTGTCATATCTGCCTTGTGCCAATTTGTGATATGAAGCAAATAAAAAAACCAAACCGAAAAAAACCCCACAATTAAATCGTAAATTGCAATTATTTGTGTGAGAATGAAGCGCCAACTTAAAATGTCTAATCGTGACAGCCCTATACTCGTGTATGTGTTGACTACCCTACCCAGGTATGAATCAACGTCCAGTGAGGAAGAGGAGGAGGAGGAAGAGGAGGTGGAGGGAGAGGGCAGTTCGTCGGGGGAGTGCTCGGAGGACAGCACGGAGGAGGACGAGGCGGCGCTGGAGGAGGAGACATCGGACGAGGAGCGCAACGTCAACCTAGACGAGAGCGACACGGACGAGGAGGCGCTGCGCGCCAACGCCGCCAAGGACGCCTCGGAGGACACCGCCGTCAAGGAGAAGTACGCACCTGAGTGTTCAGCACATCGTCACTGTTTAACGTTCATAATAAGGATATTAATAATAATATGTGCAATTTATGTGCCGCATTTCTGAGTACTCAAAGTCACTTTTACAACACTGAAATCAAAACAACTTTATTATGAACGAAAATAGATTAAAAAGTTAAAAACTAGAAAAGTAAGGCGGGATTACAGTAGGGAATGTGACTCTGAAAGGAGGGGTGCATACAGTACGTTGGTTAGACATACTAACAGTCCGAGTTCGACAACACCGTCGCTACCGACATGCGTGGCAGGTTACAACTAACCCGTGGCAGGTTAAAACTAACCCATGGCTTCCTGTGAGATTAGGTGAGTGAGTTCCTGTCACCCCCCAGGTTGGCATCACCCGGTTGATGCATTTTTATAAATCCTTTAGTGTTGGAGTTTTTTTGGGGGGGGAACACGTGATGTTCCGGTTGTATTCTCTCTGCAAGTCATAGCATCATTCATAGGTTGATGAGGAGCGCCATCTATAGGTCCATGGCAGTCAATCATTGGATCTGAGACAACGTAGATCTACGTTGTTGGCAGTCAATGTAGAAAGCTAGCTCTACCCAACAGAGTCTGTCTGTCTGTCTGTCTGTCTGTCTGTCTGTCTGTCTGTCTGTCTGTCTGTCTGTCTGTGAACATAGAGGGCACAACAGCTGTTGTTCATCTCGTTTCAATATAAGAACTTAAACATTATACAAACATGTTTACCGTAGCTCAGCATCATCTATCGAACTTTAGCTAAGTTGGCATATGCATTATATTTGTATTTGTAAGATGATCGGATCATCCTTGAGAGAACATCTTGTAAACGCTGGGCAGCCTATTATTATGTTGTGCCGTCACTGCATAGCTTCCAACGCAAAAAACAGACATGCAAGCCATAAACGCACTGCGTCATCGTGTGTCGACTAGATCTGTGTAGATCTGTGAAGGTGTATGACTGACTGTAAGTAGCAGATATTAAATATCTAACCTCCTCTTGTCATGTTTGTGTCAGGTTTGAGTTGAGCGCTAAAATGCGTGAAGCGTGTCTCATCCTGAAGAACCACCTGAACGATGACGTGAAAACACTGAAGAGCAAAGAAGTGGTGAGTGTCATGTTTACCTACTGATCTGATTCACTTCACTGTCCTTATACTTGACAGTCTATAATGGGAGATGATTGATTGATTGATTGATTGATTGATTGATTGATTGATTGATTGAAATATTTATTAACAGTTTGCAGAATTACAGTACATTTCAAGCACAAACTCAATACAAAGACTGTTAACTGTGAGTGGATGACCCAATTAAGCATTACACTTGTTCAATTCATCAAAACATTTAGAGACGTACAAATAGACACTTCTATATAGTCAAAGAACAGAACAGGAATTCATCATAAAGGAGGTAAAAAGGGAAAAGAAACATATACAGTGAGGGGAAAAAGGGGTGAATCGATAGTTGGTTCACCTTATCGGTTGATCATTTATTATTTGATAAGCGGTGATTTTCCAGTGGAACCAGAGAGTGTGAGTGGCATCGCTACTTTTGATATTTTTGTGTGACGCTGTAGTGTGATCAAATAGGAGCGTTCACAAACAAGAAAATTACACAGTCATAACTGCCAGGTGCAACAAGCTCTTGTAGCGCCCGTTTTCGTTCATTTCCAACATTCTCACCACAACACAAGCACATTGAGTTGGTTGGTTCACTCACCTAGGTCGCTAGGAGGCGCAGACAATCATGACTAGGTCGCTAGGAATGTCGCTAGGAGGCAGACAATCATGACTAGGCCGCTAGGAATGTCGCTAGGAGGCAGACAATCATGACTAGGCCGCTAGGAATGTCGCTAGGAGGCAGACAATCATGACTAGGTCGTGTTTAGAGTCGTCACTCGTCAGTAGTGGTTCTTGCAAATGTAGGCCAGACTGCTTCGCACTTGGCAAAATAACGTACTGTATTTGTATTGTATGCAATGTTTTATCTGTGTATAGGACCCCCTGTAAAATGAGATGCATCTCAATAAATGCTGACAACATTCTGACCACTGTTTCCCCAGCTCTCCAGTACGCACCTGGTCCAGTTGGAGTGGTTCCGTATCTCCAGCGCTAAGATGGCGCAGCCGTCGCGTGTGTCCGACTACCTGATGGCGTTCTCCGAGGTGTCGGCCGTGCTGCTGCAGCACGTGGTCAACATGACGGACGGCAACGGCAACACCGCGCTGCACTACAGCGTCTCCCACTCCAACTTCACTGTGGTGGGACTGCTGCTCGACACAGGTCAGCTCAGAGTGCCATTACACCTAGTTAGTTAACTTCACTGTGGTGGGACTGCTGCTGGACACAGGTCAGCTCAGAGTGCCATTACACCTAGTTAGTTAACTTCACTGTGGTGGGACTGCTGTTGGACACAGGTCAGCTCAGAGTGCCATTACACCTAGTTAGTTAACTTCACTGTGGTGGGACTGCTGCTGGACACAGGTCAGCTCAGAGTGCCATTACACCTAGTTAGTTAACTTCACTGTGGTGGGACTGCTGCTGGACACAGGTCAGCTCAGAGTGCCATTACACCTAGTTAGTTAACTTCACTGTGGTGGGACTGCTGCTGGACACAGGTCAGCTCAGAGTGCCATTACACCTAGTTAGTTAACTTCACTGTGGTGGGACTGCTGCTCGACACAGGTCAGCTCAGAGTGCCATTACACCTAGTTAGTTAACTTCACTGTGGTGGGACTGCTGCTGGACACAGGTCAGCTCAGAGTGCCATTACACCTAGTTAGTTAACTTCACTGTGGTGGGACTGCTGCTGGACACAGGTCAGCTCAGGGTGCCATTACACCTAGTTAGTTAACTTCACTGTGGTGGGACTGCTGCTGGACACAGGTCAGCTCAGAGACACCGCTGTAGTTAGTTAACTTCACTGTGGTGGGACTGCTGCTGGACACAGGTCAGCTCAGAGACACCGCTGTTACACCTAGTTAGTTAACTTCACTGTGGTGGGACTGCTGCCCGTCACCTGACACAGGTCAGCAAGGAGATCACAGTGAAATTGCAATTGGCAACTCCGTACATACAAGCCTAGAGACCCCCAAAATCCGTACATATTATACTACTACTCTTGTATTGTATGTGCGGAGTTGCCAATCCGTACTATTTCGCCGTGTTTGGGTGAGTTCGGGTTTGACATTATTCACGATTCTGTGCTATTGGGTTACAACTCAGACGGGGCTGAGTCGGCTCTACCGAAGTTCGTAACGTTCGACATGGAAACTTGCGTGCTTTAGCGTGCTCTGTGGTGTCTCTCGTGGCTCAAGTTCAGTTCCCCTCCGTCACAGTCTATGGGGAGGATGTCAGTGTAATATGTATGGATTTGGGGGTTTTCTAGGTGTCTATGTACGGAAATGCCAATCCGTGCTATTTCACCGTGTTTGGGTGAGACCGGGTTGGCTGTTACACCTAGTTAGGGAAAGTTTGCCAAATTTGTGACCAATCTGCAAAATTAATGCTTACCAATAGCTTTCTTCACAAATGTGTTCATAAAGGTGTCTACTATTACCTCTCAATTTGTTCCAATCCAACTCCCTTTGGCTAACTTTCCCTAACTAACCAGTACTATTACACCAGCAATCTGGTGTAATAGTACTTCAAAAATAGAAGGAAAAACAGCGCCCTCTGCTGTTTGTTTCCTTTGAATTAGCCTCTGGGGGGCGGTGCCCAATAGAATATGGATAACGGGATGTTGGCCCGTTTGGTCCCCTCAGCCCTCCTCTTCCTGTGGGACGCCTTGATGTTTTCATTCCCACTAACAACAATGTATGCACGTTCTGAATGCCCCTGCTGTGCTCAGTAGTGCAGCTCGAAATCTGTTCTTGAGAGATTATTACACCAGTGGTTAGGGCTGGGCAGAATGACCAGGTACTTTAGCTCTTGCACCACCCAGAAACCCATGAATCATGAATCACATCTCCTTGCTATACTGTAACTATAAAGCTGTCATTACAGTCATAGAAGTGATTGACCAACCATTATATTTCCTATCTGCATTCCATGCATTCCCCCGTGCTGTGAAAGTCATTAGGCCAGATTTTGTACACATGTCAGTGAGTACTCACACTACACTGTATTCTAATTTCTGCTGGCTTCTGGCCAAACAGATTAAATCCCACTACACTATTATCTTAAATCAACATGTTGCCTTTGAACAAATTTGCTCAGGAGTGTATAGGAGGACATCACAGGTATGTGGGAGTAAATAAGTAAGTCTGTCTGTAAATGTGAGTGACAAAGAGTCAGTCGTAGTGAGTGCTCGACCATATGTTAATGATTGTATCTAGTCAAGCCCTGTATAAAAACCTTAAATGTTAGTATATCCAAGAACGAATGGTGTTTTTATAACAAACAGACATATATGACAAACGGATACAAATAGAAACAAAAACAGAACAACAGACACTCTTGCTCTCATACTCGCACAGCCCAAATTCTGCCCTCTTCTCTGTTTCCTCAAACAACCACATTATGGTAGACGGACGTAGAAAGGTAAACCACTGTTCTTTCATCTTTGACCGTGTCCCTCGCTCCCTGCAGGCGTGTGCTGCGTGGACAAGCAGAACAAGGCCGGCTACACGGCCATCATGCTGGCGGCACTCTCGGCGGTGAAGGAGGACGACGACATGGCTGTGGTGAAGAAGCTCTTCAGCCAGGGCAACGTCAACGCCAAGGCCAGCCAGGCGAGTAGTACACTTTCAAAGGGCTTTATTGGCATGAGAAAACATACGTTTACATTGCCATACAGAAAGAACAATACAACAATACAGCAATACAATCAAAACAAAGATGATGTACATTTGAAAGTCAGAATCTTCAATAGATCAATTTCTATGTACCAAGATCACTCGATGCAGGTATAGTGCAGGAATACACACAATGATTAGTCTTTAGGGTGGTTGTGTTCCATTTGATATCCTTCTCCTATCACAGCAACTCACAAATCTTGCTGCTGTGTTTGCACATTGTTGTACTTCGCCCAGCAGATATGGGAGTTTTTTGTCATTGGTCATGTTTTCAAAATCTCTGTGTGTGGTTGTAATCTGTGGGAAGTATGTGTCTCTGATGTCTTGGTACAATGGACAGATGGTTAGGAAGTGTAGCTCGGTTTCCACTTAATTTTGTGTGCAGTGGGTGCATAGTCTGTCTTCTCTCGGGATACAGGTCTGCCTATGACGGCCTTTCTCGATCGCGAGACTGTGCTCACTGAGTCTGTACCTAGTTAAGATTTGTCTTTGTTAGTACACAGTCACCTCAACGTCATCCCTGCTCGTCACATCACAAGGCTTTCATTCTGTAGCGGCTTGGAATGTTATCAGATGATTTAATGTCCGTCATCAGCCCTTATCAACAGCATGCAATGCAGCCACTATGGACATTACCACATGCTGACGTTGTTGTCAGCCATTTTCCGACGTGGCGTTGGTCGCGTTGTCTGACTATTATTAACCGTAAACCTATGTTTCTATGTCAGTGGTTCTCAAACTATTTCATGTCAAGGACCCCCAGAGTTATCGGTATTTGGCCGCGGACCCCCATCTGAACATAATGCTGTTTCAGGGACCCCCAAGAAGCAATTTCTTTAGTTAAAAACCATCCCTCCAAAATAATATATATTCAAAGATTTGCACAGGTTTTCAAGATTTTTCCAAAATAGCAGATCTACAAGCTCATAGCGCGGCACTCTGTGCCAGCTACAGTTTTAAATAATGGATAACGTGGTTAAAAGCTAAGGTGACACAGATGCGTTCCAGAGGTCTTAACCTCTTTAACCACTTAACCACTCTATTCTTAGTAAAGAACAGTTTTTTCATCTACTCCAATGTCCAAAAATAGCGTATCTACGTGCTCACAACGCACTGTGGTGCGTTGTGAGCATGTAGATTTGCTATCTTTTGGAGAAACGGTACAACCTCAATGCAACCTCAATGTTGTGCTCAGTCTAAATGTGTTTTTCCCCCCATGAAAAATGATCCTGGAGCTCTAACAATTTCCACTTGCGTGGACATTATTTATCCATGATTTACATTGTATTCCGTTCTGGTAATGACTCCTGTTGGCTTGTTCTTGAGTACATGACTCCCAAGAGACTGAACTCAGCCAGTCAGAATGACTGTACCTCCGGTGTACTCAGTGTGCAAGGAATGGAGGAATGCTGCTTCTCAAAGTGGGATCTGGGTGATCCAGGGACCCCCGGGGGTCCTTGAGGGGGTTCCAGGAGGTCCAAAATAAGTGATTAACTTCAATATAATTTCATCAGCAAGAAGATAATCCAAAGAGAGAATATGTACTGTCTAAGAATGATCATAGGTTTCTCTCTCCCCACCTACATACTGTACAGTACAGTGGCATTCTGTTCTTAATCTAATCCAAGTTCAAAAGTGGGAGAATAGTTACATTTTGTGATAAATAAGCTTTTGGTACAGACCGCTTTAATCGACTGATCACGGCCACTGACAAATGCAGAGCTACTTTGGTCTGATGGTCTGGATCATGGATGTATTTCCTCTCTATGCTCCGCTGTCGGCCACAGAGGATGTCATACACCCACACCCGAGTCTGACTGACTACCACCAGCATCCCTCCTGCTTTTATCACTAAAAATAAAAGCGAGTGCAGGATACTTGTTATAGGATATTTGGCTGAAATACAGACGAAAATTCAGACAAACGCAGCGCCGCTAGTCTGAGCTGATGATGTTATGTAAACAACATTCACATTACACAACCCTTGCTATTTTCATTTTCAGCGCTCTAGGCAGTGCCTTCTTTCTTCATAAAAGGCAGATATTGTGAACACTCAGGCCTGGATTAACGGCATGGGCTCGCTGGGCTGCAGGCCTGGGGCACAAAGCTCCGGGGGGCACAAAACCCCTCAGAGTTCCAAACGATTATGCTTCTTTTCCTGCTTTCTCTATCCCATGTCTGCCTTGTGCCTCGGTACCTGACACTCGAGGCCCACCCTTGAGTGTCAGATGATGGCAGTTGTGCACATTTCGGAGATGTGTGCAAGAAGACGTTGCTCTTCGCGGACGTCTTTCAAAAGCTTAGAAAGAAGAGCTTCTGAATGACTCAATGAATCAGTAGATTATCTTTGCTGGTGCTACTATGGGTACATACATAGCTGAGCGAGGCCACCAGGGAAATAGTGTCCCTGGTTCGCGTCCCACCCCAGGTGTACTGTATGTGTCGACATGTCCCTGGGCAAGACACTAGGCCAGGGGTTCCCAAACTTTTTTGGACCAGGTACCCCTTTTGGGGTAGACACTTTCAAGTGTCCTGACTCTTTTTGTTGTTTCTGCAGCATGCGTCCTGCTGTTACTGTTTGGGGTCACGACAGGTTGACTGATGTTGTAGTTTTAGTAATCATGTCAGCTATTGGCCCAAAGCAAACATGGGAGAAACACAATGAACAACACAAAAAATACGTTTATTGCGCAACTTGGCAGAAATGACCACGTAGATAAACCTAATTTTAATGTTAAAAAAAGTTTAATAATTTTTTTCTTTTTTTGGGGGGGAATTATTTCGGGTACCCCCTGGCTATGCGTCGCGGACCCCTAGACCCACTTTGGGAACCGCTGCACTAGGCAGTAGACACTAAAAAGTTTTACTCCGGCCCTGCTTGCACTATATCGATAGATTCTATATAGGAATGTCACGTGCAGGAATCTTATGACTTGTATCTCTCTAATGGCGTTGTGTAGCCTGTGTGTTTGGCCCGGGCGCCTGACAGCAGTGTGGAGTGCCAGGTCACAGGACTGTGATTTGTATTGCCTCTAGGGCTGCATCGCTGACTCTCAATCCAATTACGGTTGCTTTTTATTGTTGCTGGGAGAACAACAACGGACCGTGCAGATTTGTAACTGTGGTGTTAAGACGTTTTTTGGGAAGTTAAGTAGTTGGCAGATGTTGTAGACCAGTTATGTGGAAATGAACACACTGGTCTAACTTAACCATTTTCAACTTGCCGTCCTTGCCATTATCGGTGGAAACAAGAAGGAAGGGAAATCAAAACGATCTATACCAAAGTTAAAGTACAGTAGTTAACTGATTTTGATGCTATATATTCACTAATTAAGCTTGGGGACCCCTAGAACCCCCTCAAGGACCCCTTGGTGTTCCCCGGACCTCATACTGATGTACTGTATGGCATAAACTTTAGCAAAAAGAAAAAAAGCCACAAATGTTTTTGTTCCATATGTTTTGATTCCTCTGTATTAATATTTCTTAGAGGGTGTCATTTTGTTATTCTTCTGTACCTATACTGTACGTCTTGTATCTATACTGCCCTGTATCTGTAACGTTTTACTGCGGTCCTGTCTCTGGCGTCACAGGATCGATACAAGGTATCTCATCTCTCTGTGTTCCCATGCAGGCGGGCCAGACGGCGCTGATGCTAGCCGTTAGCCACGGCCGCCAGGAGATGGTGCGCGCGCTGCTGGACTGCGGAGCGGACGTGAACGTTCAGGATGACGAGGGCTCCACGGCCCTCATGTGTGCCAGCGAGCACGGCCGCGCCGAGATCGTATCGCTGCTGCTGGAGCAGCCGGGCTGTGACATATCCATCGTGGACAATGTAGGTGCCTGAACGTCTATGCCAGTGGTTTTACATCCTTTTTCATATCAAGGACCACACTATGTATTTGGTATTTGAGCCACGGACCACCATTTTGATGACATTTAGCCCCTCAGACCCAAAACTAGAGAACACGTTGGGTCTCGTTGGATAAGATTTTGTCCACAATTCTTTCCAGATTGATGTTGGTAGCATAGGAGAGGCAACAGATAACAATTCTTCTACAAATTAAGTAATGCAGTTTTAACAATAATTTAACTCTTGAGAGCGTAAAATGAAACCAAATGGACTCTTGAGAGTGTAAAATGAAATCAAATGGATCAAGGTCAAATCAAACCTCAAGAGTAAAATGAATGAAACTGGTCTATACCGCCGCCATTCTCAACCTGTGGTGGGCCGTGCGGATATTGCAAGTGGGCCTCCAAAATATTAGGCAAAACACAAAACACTATTCATGGTTCAATGTTCAATTATAATGAGCATTGATTAATGAGGACCAATTATATGAAAATAGGTGGAATGGATGAAGTCGTCCTTTAGGATTTCAAAAGTGTCATGGTATTTTTAGACTGACTGTCCTGTGTGTCCTGCCACAATGTCCTTCAGTAAGACACTGAACTCTTTGTCAGGTTTAACCACATCCAAGCAGGCCTTCCTATTTTTGGACAAATCAAATAAATAAATAAATCACAGTTTTAAAATAATAGCTAAAATAAGTTCACAGTGCGTTGTGTTGCAGTGGGCTTGTACATTTGCTATTTTCACTATTAAAGTCGTCCAACGCAATACATAGGTATAGGATCTCGCTCACAGACACTTTTGAGTGACTTCTGGGTATTATTGATAGAAGCATGCTTGTTGGATCTGTGACCTTTCTGTTACGAGACCCTCTATCTAAACATGAGGCAGCCTTTCTCTCAGTTTGTCTAAAGTATCTTGACTCTGTGAACATGTGTTTTACATTTTATGCCAATGGGACAGTGATTATTTGGGGGTTAGCTGAGGGTTAATTTGCAGCTATGCAGCTGTTGTGTCCCCATTTGTAACCACTTTCAACCTGCCCTTCCTATTTTGGACACGCCATTAAAGCAGAACGTTTTCAGAACTTTTCATTAAGAGCAGATCTACAAGCTCACACACAATGTGTGGACATTTTTATTTTTGGAAAACTTTGATCAAATTAATTGGAATTGGTTCCGCACTTTCAGACACGATATCAGTGGGCTGAGAGTCAGTGAAAACGGAATGGGCATTGGACCCAAAAACCCTTATCATCGGTCGTGCTCTAATGAAGTGGTTCTCAACCTGTGGGTTCGGAACCCCAGGGGGATCTCCACTTGATTAGATGGGGAGGGGTTGGGGGTTGGGGGGGGGGGGGGTTCCAGAGGACAGTGAAGTGACAATGTAAGGATTTTTAAGACCTATTTAATACCTCAAGAAAAGAAAAAAGACCTTATCAAAAGTAATCAACTATACTTTTTTTTAATAGACGATCTACAACCTTTTGTAGATTGGCTATTTTCACAATATCTATCTGTGGAACTGAACTAAATGTAATCAACCTACATTCCAAGGGCTCGTCAGGGTGGGGCGTACCCAGTTCAAATATACTTATATTATTTTTGGGGGGTCACAACCTGAAAAGGTTGAGAACCTCTGATCCTCTTCCTACTGCTGTCCTCCTTTAGCCACTTATGAAACCCTCTAAACTGGACTTAAGTTGGCTCTGACTTGTCTTGAAGGGTTAGGGTTTTCTGCCTACACCAAATCTCTTCTCCAGAAATAGCAAAAATGTTTTCATCTAATGCCCCCCCCAGAATAATGGATGCTGGGGTTCACGTGGTTAGTCTGGGATTCAACTTAAATATGCATTCAGGAAACGCCTCCTCCTTGGGGGGGGGGGGGGGGGGGGGGGGGGGCTATTTCCTCTCCTCTCCTCTCCTCTCCCCTCCTCTCCTCTCCTCTCCTCTCCTCTCCTCTCCTCTCCTCTCCTCTCCTCTCCTCTCCTCTCCTCTCCCCTCCCCTCCTCTCCTCTCCTCTCCTCTCCTCTCCTCTCCTCTCCTCTCCTCCCCTCTCCTCCCCTTTCCTCTTTCTCTCCTCTCCTGTCTTTTTTTTTCTTTTGGGGAGCGGGGGCACTCTGGCTAGACCTGGAGAGCCAGGGCCAAATGTCTTTCATCTGCCATCTTCTCTAATGAGTAGCGTTTTACAGGAAGAAATAGTCGCTGGACTGTTTACATGTCCCCAAGGGACAATTTTTTATCCCTGAGCCTCAGTTTGAGTGTGTTTACCATCAGTATACCCCCCTCAGCCTGGTCTGGTGTACTGTAATAGCACTGGGACTGTCTGCCCTGTAAAGGGAAACTGCCATAACTACCCCTGCTGCTGTGTTAATGTGAAATGTCAAAGGTTCATTGTGACTTTAGGTTTAGATTTCCCTATCAACAACACAATGACGTACATTTCAGGTGCAAAACGTTTTGGTGGGACAGAACGCAAGCTGCAGCAGAGCAGCTGTGCACCATTTCAACCGGATGGACCAAAGCAGCTTTCGCAAAAGTAAATTCTGACTTTCCCTCAGAAAGAGGAGAGAAGAGAAGACATGATCTGGAAAACCTGTCAGAGAATGTCACAGAAAAGACCTGTTTAGATCAGGGTTCCTCACACAACAAGACTTAAAAAACTTAAAAAAGTACATCATAAAATAATTTCTTAAGCACTATTTCAAAAAGTGCGAAAATAGCTGATATACAAGCTCATACATTTCTGAAACATTTGCCTTTTATTCTACGAAATATTCTGAAATTCTTTGATCACAAATGTTTTGCCTTTAATGCCTTTGATATCAAACCTTTCTCAACGGGCGCCTTGATGAGTATTTATTGCTTCGGTGGACTAAAGAGAGCATCCTGTTTAAACTGATGCTGGCTTTGATCAGAGGGAAGCCTTCATGTGTTCATGGACCTGTTTAGATTACCTCCGTCTCACTCTGTCTCTGTCACCTTCCTTGGTTTCTCTCTCATTGTGTTTCTCTTTCCTTCTTAATCATGATATGATATGATATAGTACTTTATTGTCAGTTCACACTGAAATTTGTCTTGCGACCCAGCAGCCAAGTATGCAGAACATATACACACATTTGACATAACACAAAGAACAAGACAATTTACATACATAAAGACATGAAGACAAGAGTAATATCCACCGCTTAGATTACCCCGTGGCTACACAACTCCTGATTAAGCCTCAAGGTCGACTGGTGGACAGTGGACCTCTTTAGTCTGACCTTATTGTATGCTGGTACACCATATCTCCTTCCTGAAGGTAGCAACCTATATTCTCCATACAACACATGCTTAGTATTTGAGGTGATATTCCTTGCTAACCTTAGGATGCTGTTATCATATGTGGATGTATAAAGTTTCTGAAGTGGTTGTCCAACAATCTTTGAACATGTTCAGTTGTTGCAGCAGTTGTGACTTTAGGGCTGCAAACAAACATCCATACCAGGTGGTACTACAGTACCACCAGGTGGGGGGGGACTAATCTTTGATTAGTTTGATCACAAATGTTTTGGGGAAAAATAATGAAAATTGAAAGTAATTGTAGGAACGGTAATTTTTTAATATATAATAGCAATATTTTGTCACCACTCACGAGTCACGACACATGAAAGACCATAGAACAGATTCTCTGGTCTGTCTGACGTCCACGGTGGAACATCTTCACTAAGGAAACACCGGGTTGTTTGAGGAACGAATCATAAAGTGGATCACAGCCTGTTTCCTGTCTTGTATCCTGGCTGGCAGTCCGTGTCACTTCCACTCCCCTCGTCCTGGCAGAGTAACGCCGCACCAAAGTGATTTTACAGTGGATCGGCCTGCATGTCCATTACAAAGGCCCTGCAGTCCACGCACGCACGCACGCACGCACGCACGCACGCACGCACGCACGCACGCACGCACGCAGACAGACAGACAGACAGACAGACAGACAGACAGACAGACAGACAGACAGACAGACAGACAGACAGACAGACAGACACAGACCCACGGATATCTGAGAGAGAGCACATCTGGCACAGGATGACTTGGCCATGCATGCGGCACATGGGTTAGATTTCAGCACAACACAGCTGGAGCCAGAGAGCGGGTGGGAAAAGGATTTGGAAATGATCCCCGCGTTTTCTTTTCACATGAAATGACTGCTCGATCGACTGCTAAATCACCAGATCTGTGAGGCGTACCGTGTGTTAAAGGCCCGGTCCATACGTCCTTACAGTAATACAGTACAAGCATTACAATAACATACATACTGAACAGCAGATATGGGCTCTACTGTTTTTGTTCAGTGAGACCGTACGGTTCCGCAACAGCACTCACAAGCTGAGTTTATGTTTCAAACAAACATACGAGCGCTGTGAAGACTGGCGGAATGCTTCGCCATGTTTTGGATTTGCACAGATCGGGCCTTTAATATCAAACCTTTCTCAACAGGCGCCTTGATGAGTATTTATTGCTTCGGTGGACTAAACAGAGCATCCTGTTTAAACTGATGCTGGCTTTGATCAGAGGGAAGCCTTCATGTGTTCATGGACCTGTTTAGGTTTCCTCCGTCTCGCTCTGTCTCTGTCACCTTCCTTGGTTTCTCTGTCATTGTGTCTCTCTTTCCTTCTTAATCTCTGTGTCTCTCTCTCTCCCTCTCTCTCTCTCATATTGCAGGATGGCAGTAACGCGCTGTCCATCGCTCTGGAGGCGTCCCACAATGATACAGCTGTGCTGCTCTACGCTCATATGAACTATGCCAAGACCCAGGCAGCTGTGGTGAGTCCTACCTCCTCTCCTCTCCTCTCCTCCGGGCACGTGCACACATAGACATCAAAGGGGGCATCAAAGCCCCTGCCCTTTTACCCGTCTGTAAAACAACTGCCCTTTCCAGATCACGAATGCAGCATTTACTATGGTGAAAGAAATGCAAATTATATGCCACTCCTTTCCATGCCATACCGGAAGGCAGCATTCAGGAGAATCGCTTTTTTCCAAAGTCTCCTGAACTTGAACGCAGCATTTCGGTTGCACCCCGAAAACAGCCGATCTACAAGCTCTCAACACGTTGCAGCGTGACACATTGAGAGCTTGTAGATCTGCTACTTTTGCTATTTTTGTCCAAAAGTGCCCTCTTACAGGATTTCAGGCTCAGCCCCTGCCTCTTTGTACGTCCCTCCTCTCCTCTCCTCTCCTCTCCTGGGTCTCCTCCTGGGTCTTTTGGAATGAATTTCGGAAGTTTCATTTGATTTCAATATGGAACAAATTATTGTATAATCTTTGATTTGCTCAAATTCCATTTGCATAGTGACAGCTGGGATTATAATAGTAAATTCACAATTCTCTGGACTAGACACAAAATGTGGATAGAACGGTGATAGCTGTTTTTCATATTTGGTGAAAGCGTCACCTGTTTTTTTTTTATTGTCATTTGGTAATGTTGCAACAGCACAATGGTTTTAGTGGTTGGACTGCCCTCTAGTGGACAGGAAGCACATATTTGTAGACTGAAGTTTGCCTAGGCGATGGTATATGACTATAAATACATGGTAATATGCTACATGTGGACATTAAAAAAGTGAATATATTTGAAATATTTTAATTGAGTTAAAGGGGAGATTGACAGCCCTCCCCTCCCCTCCTTCTCAGTCAGACAGACAGACAGACAGACAGACAGACAGACAGACAGACAGACAGACAGACAGACAGACAGACAGACAGACAGACAGACAGCTGGAGCCTTGAATCCAGTACAGGTCAGCTTTAACAACATACAGTATCTGTATCAGGGTTCTATTTGAAGTGGGTACTGTCAGTTCCATGGCTGTGCTCCAGTATTCAGTGTGTGGGTGGAATGCACACCAGAGTGACCAGACTTGAGACGTGGTGGTGACACACCTACATATTACATACTACTGTATCATGTGGGTGGCCTATTTTAAGGCCATTTACTGCTGAAACGTTTATTATAATATGTTCTATTCATTTGAGAAGGAACATGTTCAGATTTCACATGAATTTGGTAATTTTTTACAAAACGCATACAGTTAACAGCTCTCCAGATCAGTGGTGTATCATCTTTGGACTGTATTCTGTGAGATATGGATGTAGCTTGTGTAGCATTGTTTGATCAATTGATTGATTGATTGATTGTTTGATTAATTGATTGATTGATTGATTGATTGATTGATTGAAATACAGTTAAATACAAGGTCTGCTAAGAGGATTTAAAACCCAAGAAGGCCTATGGCTTGTTTCCATTGGGGTCTATTGGGTAAACGTGATTGATGGAGCTCCCTCTGGTGTTGTGATTTTTGATTTCATGTTAAATGTCTGTTACAGGCAGGGGTAAAGGAAAGACAGTATATGAAGTTGTGTTTGAGTCCTCTGTGCAATTTAATACCCTTAAAGGGAAACCTTCTTCACTGGCTGTGTTTTGCGAGCACCTTCAGAAAGAGCTCCTTTTTAGAACGTTGCAAAGAAAAATCACAGTGGACTGAATTGCCTCTTTGCAGGTCGGCTGATAGCCCGATTGACCACTCCCTCTTGAAAACATTTCATGGCAGAATTAAATGAAATGTTTTCCAGAAGGAGTGGTTAACCAGGCCTGTCGGCTGATTGAGTTGCAAGAGATTGAATAACTGGTCAAACAAGTGGCTGCGCATTACTGCTACCATAAACGCATTACTGATCACACAAATCGGCCATTGTAAAATTGTAGATGTTGCCCCCATGCCATGGATCCCGTATCCCGCAGGGACTGTGACAATACCATTGCCATGGAAACTGTAAACAGTCTCTAATCATTGCTTTGGTGTGGACTGTCCAGTTTTAGAATGGTGTGGGAATTCTGTTGCAAGTTTCAACTCCTCTCATCATAAATCTTTGGTCTGAACTAGGCTTAAAGACAAAACTAATTGGGAACTGCGGTACTGCGAGTCCTCGCAGTCCAACGATAGGCTTCATGTTAAAAAACAAACGGCAAAGTCACGCAGTCATACAGTATTTAATATCTGAGATCGTAAGGAACTGGCTGATGACTGAACAATAACACAACATTCCACCACCACTTGCTGGAATGTTGTTATGTTGTCACTCTGAGGAATAACAACATAACATTTGTTGGAATCAATTGGTCAGTTAAAACTTGAAATATCCTTTGCCTTTTTTGCATTTTAGGGAAGCCCAAAGGCCCACCCAAGAAGTCCGACCAGCCCACACAAGACGTGGCCCGCAGAGTGACAGTACAAATGGAGATGGACAAACAAACATAACTGGAACTGAGCGCTAATGAGCTCCACTGGAATTTATGTTGTCTTCTTAAATATACATGTATTTATATCATGGGCCTATGGCCTACATTTACTGTATTTGTATTGTCAATATAAGAGCATTATTTTTCCATGGATGCCTTTGAACATTTATGTATACTTGACTAATGTTGCGTCCCTAACATTTCTCTTAATAAGGTCCGATCTGACGGACCTGTTTTTTCTAGTATTTGAAAAATGAGACCTTGTTGCATTTATTTGCACTCATGTAATGTGTTTCAAAAGGCTCATTCCTACGACAGTACTGAGGCCAACGTCTTGTGTCAACGCTTATTATTTTTATTATTTTTTATTTCCATTAGCAATGGACCTGGAAACACCAGTAGGAAGCAGGGCTGCAACTATCGATTACTTTTTCAATCAATGTTTTTGGTATATAAACAAATCAAAATAATCTTTTTTTAAATGATCACTTATATTGATTAGTTTGATAAACTGTTGCACCCATAGGAAGTCCCTTAAAAATATCTGGGGACGGCACTGTTGTATTAGTCATGAGACCATAGCAAATGACTAATGACAAGTTGACAGTTGTACAGTACATAGAAAAGTAATGGCATGTACAGTAGGTATCTGAAAGGCGTGTGTGTGTGTGTGTGTGTGTGTGTGTGTGTGTGTGTGTGTGTGTGTGTGTGTGTGTGTGTGTGTGTGTGTGTGTGTGTGTGTGTGTGTGTGTGTGTGTGTGTGTGTGTGTGTGTGTGTGTGTGTGTGTGTGTGTGTGTGGTTTGAGATTGGTCTCAAACCAAGCCACAGCAAAACGTCAGGCAAACAACTGAAAAGTGTTCATGTGCTCGTAGCGTATAGATGGAGCGGAATGAGGTAAAATGTACAATGATCTGAAAGTGATCAGCCTTAATATCACCATTTCTGAGCAAAGTTTCAATAGGATTATGTCTTGACCAGATCCCTAGTCAGGAATTGAAATTTCTCCACCACAGGGCCTAAAACAAACAACGAATGCCTACGTTCGTTAGATGCCAGATCTGTGGGTCTGATGCAATATCTATTCCTAGAGTCCTAGACCACAGAGTGGCGATGTTTTGACCAATGTTTTGTGGGGGGGAAAAGTGCAAGTAAATATAAATTATATACACGTAATCTGAACTTTGTTTACGGTAACCACTTAAGCCCTCTTAATAGAGAATTACGCTCACAGCTCGATATATCGGCTGTGATAAATCTATATATCAGTCGGGCTCTGGTTCAACCGGTTCCGTGCCAAACTGTGTGCAAATGGTTGGACGGGTTCTTAGACGTGTCGTATGGTCTCGTGGGAAAATCTCTCCAAGCGTTTCTCTTTAGTCCATCTTGCCCCAACTAACCACCCTGTCAGTGTCCACAGCGTAACAGTTCAAATCTGCACTAATGGTCTATGCATTGTATATTCATGTATCTATTTTCATATCTGAAATAAACTTGTATTTACATAAGAGCTGCATAGTGTCTGTACTGTAAGTATACATGTGTGTTGCTATGTCATGTTCCTATATGTTTTGACAATGGTGGAAAAAGTACTCACATCTTGTATTAAAGTAAAAGTTTCAATACCACAATGTAGAAATGCAAAGGCATAAATTATACTTAAAGTACCAAAGGTAAAGGTACTCATTATGCAAAATGTCCCATTTCACAAGTTTTCAAATGTATTAAAATCTTTAGAAAATAGCAGATCAAAGCTCTATAGGTCTAAAGTGCTTAATGTATGTTTTATAATAATAATCCATTGTAGCATCTATAGACGCCATACATTGATTGACCACTGTACTGTAGATCACTGTACTGCATCTCAACCTAACACAAAGTGTATTTATAGTACATTTAAAATGACCAGGTCACCCAAAGTGCTGTACAGGTTCAAATACAATTGAAATTAAAACAAAAACAAAAATGAATATCATGGACTGCCAGGCTCAGCTGTCACTAAAGACCAGGCAGAAGGAATTTGTCTTTAATACAGATTGACAAATATCCATTGACAGGGCAGCTCTGGTGTGTATGGGGCTATAGGGGCAAGATATTTCACAGCCTGGGGGGGCTCTGGAACAGCTTGCCTTGCCCTCAGTGGGAGGAAGTTGCTGCGAATAGGCCTATCCCTTAAATTGAGTGGTGTAAACCACTCCTACAACTGGCTTTGTTAGTTTACGTGTCTGTCCGTACCAAAAAAATGAGCATGGTTGCTATGGTCACCCAGTTCACACGGGTGTGATTTCATTACGTCAGACATTACGTCAGACCACAGCTGATCAGTCTATATAAGACCTTACACCACTCAGTTCACACGGGTGTGATTTTTAGACTATTTGTGTCTAGATCGGTGGTTCTCAAAGTGGGGTGTGTGTGTGTGTGTGTGTGTGTGTGTGTGTGTGTGTGTGTGTGTGTGTGTGTGTGTGTGTGTGTGTGTGTGTGTGTGTGTGTGTGTGTGTGTGTGTGTGTGTGTGTGTGTGTGTGTGTGTGTGTGTGTGTGTGTGTGTGTGCTGATCAGAGGGAGATCTCTGGCAGTGTAGCATTGTGGAGCAGCCACTGTTGGGAGTATGAGTGCCTACAGTCTCTCATACTGGGTGCCTTCCTGTTTTTACCCCTCGCCTTGTCCAGACACTGGTTAGTGGCGACGTGGATCAGGGACAGCTTTTCAGGATCGTAGTCCCACATCTGGTTGCCTTTCTCGAGGTGACACGTGATCATCATGACGGGCCCGCCTCGTTTGGCCACGTCCAGACACAGGCTGTCCGTCTTTATCTCCTTGTCGGCCGTGTAGGAGAATATCTGGTTGCCTCCTTGGCCGTGGCAATTGGCGATGCCTACCTTCTTGTTGGCCTTGCGGCCCCTGGTGTCCAGACACTTATCGGTGTCAACGTTACGGACCTCTCCAAGCGAGTAGTAGTGTCTGGGGATCGCGTCTGGGTAGACCGTCTCCAGATACCAGCTGAATGGTTTACACTGGAGCTTCCGTCTCAGTGCCAAACGAGACGTGATGTTGCCGTAGTCTACCCTGGCCATCTCCGGAGAGACAGTGAAGAAGAAGTCTTTGAACTCATCCATCCAGACCTCCACCAAGCGCCGGCTGTTCTTGTGGATGACATGTGACCTTCCTCCGGGGAACGTGTAGGGCGCGGCCTTCCTGAACACGTGGCCGACGTGAGAGCACGCCGCGATCTCCAGCGTACCGCCGCACTGCCAAATCCGAAAGGACATCTCCAAGTTCTCCCCTCCCCATATGTCCATGCCTGCGTCATATGTGCCAATCTCCTGGAAATAATCTCTGTCTATGGAGAACAAGCCGCCTGCCATGGTAGGAGTCCGAAAGGGAAGCGTGAGGTCTCCTTTGCGGCGCTCCATCTCTTTCTTAGGTATGGGCACCCAATTGAAGTGAAGGTTCCAGCTGAAACCCCCGAGTTGTACGTCCGAGCCAGCATACGCAAACGTATCGTCACTGATCACGTCGATGGCGGGGCTCACCACAGTCCTCTTGTTCGGCCCGACGCGGGCCAGCAGTGGTTCTAGCCACCCTGTTGTGCATTCACAATGAGCATCCAGAAAGGTGATCACCTGTCCAGTGGAGACGGACGCTCCTTTGAGGCGCGCACGTATGAGCCCGGACCTCTGCTCCATCCTCACCACTCTCACTGGGACCTCCAGCTTGCTCACGTACTCGTCCAACGGAAGCTTCAGGAAATCCATCTGGCTGGCATCGTCCACGAGGACGATCTCCTCCAGCAGTGCGCGTGGTGAGCGGTCAATGACCGAGTGGACGGTACGCAGCAGCGTGCTCCACGCCTCGTTGTGGAACACGATCACCACGCTGGTGCGCGGAAGGTCGTTTGGATAGATCATGTTCTTACACCCTTCCGGTCGGACGTCGGGCAGGGTCCGGTTGAGAGCGATCATATCCGAGGCCATGAGGTTGAACTCGTTGATCTTGAACATCTCCTTCATCTTCTTCTCGTCCTTCTTGGGAATAATCACCGGCGTGCCTCCCTCACCAGGGCCGTCCTTGTTGAGGTAGAGCAGGACGAATGAGATGTCCAGCATCACCCACAATGCAGTGGTGACAAGCACCGCCTTAGAGTGGGAAAGCCTTCGCATCTGTAACATGAACCCAGGGATGAGCTGGTGTTGGACAAATGATTTGTAAGTGATGAGTCTTGGTGTAGCCATTACTGGAGGAGCGATGTCTGTCAAAACGTGACATCACAGTAGGGATCCATTGAAATGCTGCTGTGAATGTGGGGTCCTGCAGGAGCTGACATATTGTACTAAGAAACGAGGACAAGAAGTCCTCCGTTTTCAGCGACAAGACTACCGCTTTCACAGTTTAAAGCCGAGGTCATACCATGCAGTATATTGTCTTTCTGTGTCTATGTCTGTGGTGGGTGTGTGTGCAGATATGCTTATGGAATAAACATGCCTGACATCAGTGCAAAACTGTCATATGATGTGCCCATAAATGGACTGGAAATGCCCGACGTCAGCACAAATCGGCATTGTTCGTCACCGTTTTTTGTTGTGTGAGACTCGTTACATCCTGCTCGGGGGATGAATATAAAAAAAGTATTTAGTTCTCACTTGCATCTTTCATTCAAATGTGGCACAATAATTAATTTATAAATGGAAGGTTAAAACAACTCAATAAACAACTTGGAAAGGAGCCAGCTTAGGTGGTTCGGGCATCTGGTTAGGATGCCTCTCGGGCGTCTCCCTAGGGAGGTCCTCGAGGCACGTCCCACTGGGAGGAGACCCTGGGGCAGACCAAGGCGCAGTTGGAGGAAACACATCGACTCACTGTCCTTTGAACGTCTCGGGATCCCCCAGGAGGAAGTCACTAATGTTGCTCTGGAGAGGGACGTCTGGAACACTCTAGTGGAGCTGTTGCCCCCACGACCCGACTACGGATAAGCGGTTGAAGATGGATGGATGGATGAAACAACTAAAACAAATAAAACAGCCATTCAAATCAAACTGATGGCAGGTAAAAATATAATAATAATCTTGTGAATTTAGGTATTTAGTTATTTCTACAATTTCCACAAGGCATTGCAACCGCAATGTGTATTTTTGAGAAAGAGATTAGCTAATTAGTTTACCATCCATCTAAATTCTACAAGGTTAAGTATTTCGTTCTCACTTGCATCTTGCATGCTTCTGTGGCACCAGAGCGGTGTCAGTGATTTGTAAGCATATGGTTTGGAGTTAAAGACCACCATTAGGGACATTTTAATTCTCTATCCAAACTACAAGCATGGGGGCGAGCAGCACTTCTAAAAATAGGATTTTAGCTTTGGTCAATTGATTAACTCCCCTACTTCTCAAAATACCGGTAGTTATTAATCTGGCTGATTAACCTATAGCTGATGCAAGGTTACACTATTGCGTGTGTTCGTGCAAGAGTGAAATAATGATGCATGAGATGAAGAGAGTTAATACTTTCATCTCAATACAATGAATCATTGCCTGGGGAAAAAATTACATTATTGAATATAACAGAAAGAGCAACTAGCTGATCCAAGGTTAGGCTACTTTTGTAACTTGTGGCTTTTGCATGGCAGCAACCCTCACTCAATGTTCCTTTCCCTAGTATGCCAGCATGCACTTAATCACAATCACACACTGTCTGTTATTTTGTATAGCCTAATAATAGTAATACTCCTATGCATATTGTTCCTTGCATTTTAGAGATTGTGTTAATACAATGTTGTTGTTACACTATAGGATAGCCTATATGCATTTATGTGCCCACGGTATTTTTGGAAATGTTATTCAACTGGACTATTTGGGATGGTAAATCACATATACTTTAGCCTATTTCATGTACTGTAGCCTACCCGTAGATCGATCCATGCTATTATACTCCTGTCCACCAGAGGTCAGTAATGTGCTGAGAAAGTCGTTTTAACAGAGCGGTGTCCTTCACAATCACAACAGCAAACATGGCGACTGCTACTAAAATCATTCAGAGGCTCCGAAATTTATTGTCCGGGGTAAGATATATTATTATATTTACAAATCGTAGACACACTTCACACCTCAAGACTAGAGCAGTTTGGAATGTAATTGTTTGTACTAGCTTGTACAAGGGGCATTTCAAACGATTTAACCCTTGAAAATTCAAAATACTGTCTGTTGGCTGCATGAGCTAAAGTAGCCTTGGATCTAGGTCTGGTCCATAGCTCTAATGTATGCAACGCATTAGAGCTATGGATCAGAGCTAGCCCTGAAACATGACTGCCATGATAATCATCATGACATGATTATCATGGCAGTCATGTTTCAGGGCTAGATCAGAGCTACCTTGGATCAGTCTTGTATTCAAAGCATAAAGATCTAAGAAGATACCATAAGTTACAGCTCAACTCAAGACAGCTTATTTACTCTTATGTTGATTAATCTTTTGTTTTGATTTTAGTTGTACTACTACTACTAAACATTGTTTATTATTAATATCACGTTGTTATCCATTCCAATGATTTTCGGCCTTTACAATTTCAAAGAACTTAATTGTTTGAAAAGACAGATCGAGGTACATATTTATATACAAAAGGATGCTAAAAGGATAACCCAAGAAAGCCCATGGCTTGTTTCCATTGGGGTCTTAATGTGTATTCAACTCATCAAATTGAATCACATCGACCACCAGTTTGATACATTTTATTTTATTCTAAATCTCTAGTGAGAATGAACCAAATGGACATGTAAATGTCTACTCGAGTTACAGACCTACAGTATACCTGTAAGGGTCCATTTATAGTTCATAACTATAAGTCATTTGGCTGGGGACCCCCTCAAGGACCCCTGGGGGAGTGCCCACTTTGAGAACAACTTAACTAATCTAATCCATCCTTTTGTGTTTCCTTTCAGCATGACCTTCAAGCGAAACTTCAGCTCAGATATGGAGAGATAGTTAAGAGGTAAGAATATATACCGACAGTAGATCAGCTATTCTCAAGTCAGCCCTTTTAATTTCAAGAACCCCTGGTTTGTGCAGTTTGATATATTGCACTCTGTCATTCAAGTTGTTTGCATCTTGCGTGATTTTACAGTTTAATTCCAGTGTCATTGGCTGATAATAATCATTGGGACTCGCATGACAAATTTGACTCACGATGAACACATTTTAACCAACATTTGTATTTCATACATACAGTACATATAATGTAACCCTATTTATGTCGCCACAATTATAAGTTGGTTAATAAATAAATAAAAATAAATAAAACTGTACACTAACATTTATAGTTATTATTTGATTTTATTTAAGATGATCTAACCCACACTGCATCACAGGTTTATGAGTAGGCCCTAAAATGATTATGTTAAGAAGAGATTGGCCAAGGGAATTATTTTGAAAGAACATGGTCTAGTTTCCGCCTCCTGAAGATATTCGCTTTAGAGTACACCGGATCAGGAATTTGCTAAATGAGTCTACATAGAATGTATTAAACATGCA
This sequence comes from Electrona antarctica, assembly GCF_951216825.1. Lineage (NCBI taxonomy): Eukaryota > Metazoa > Chordata > Actinopteri > Myctophiformes > Myctophidae > Electrona > Electrona antarctica. Next base: position 40,811,043 of record NC_136812.1, read on the forward strand.
TCTACAGTACAGATCCATGAAGTCACAACACAACAACTAGGTTGATGACCTATCATGGCTTGTTCAGTATTTGCACCAGTTGGGTGCTGTGTAGCCAATTCTGATTTCCTTTATGCTTGACAAGGGCACCCAAACTGCTTGTTTAATTCAAATGTAATGACATAGGTATTTTTTATTTTAAATATATTATGAATTTCCAGTGTTTAAATCAACTTAAACCGTATAGTTGACCGGGATCCCCCAGGCGTTGCACTCCTTTTTTGTTTAGTTTAGTTTAGTGTATTTCGATCAAGTCAACAGTGTAACATAAATCAATACATTACATATTACATCCACTTTTTCTTATGTTGATCGAAAAGGCATAGGCTGAAGCTTAAAGCTTTTGTAACTCTACACCAAATCTCTTTGTCAAACTACAAGCTCATGATGAGTCATGGTGTCAGTTGTAAGCTTGTCGTTAGTGGACAAATGTTTCGGCCCCAGGATAGGGGGCGCAAGGGGTTCTAGTGGTTCAAATGATGTGTTGCCCTGTTATTTAAGGACCCAGCCACCACCCAAACTGGCTGTGGGACCGAGCCACAAGTTTGCAGACAACTACTACTACACCAGAGACGGACGCAGGGAGTCTGCTCCGGCCATGGTGGTCATGTCTGCACAGAAAGTCCTCCCTGCTGCAAGGTACTGTTCTGGAATTAATCACTTCATCTGCCATTAATTAGGCTGATTCTAAAAAGAAAAAAGTCTTCCAAATCCTAGCAGTTTTCTGAAATAATGTATGTTGCTATATCTATCAGTGGTTCTCAAACGTTTTCATGTCAAGGATGTTTGCCCCATCTCAAAATATTTTGTTCCAGGGACCCTCGGAAGCAAATATTTGCGTTAAAAAAAAAGATTCTGTAATTTATTTAGTTTCATCAAGATAGTTTTTGTTAAATAGTGTGAAATAGCTCTATATTCCTATAGCAATCATTGTTAGAGAGAGTTTGTTACACAAACCAAATACAAAGGTTTGTATTTGCCTCATGGCTCGCCAAGGCTTAATTAACGGTACTTTACCCACTGCCCTAAGCATCCAGAGTAAGCGCACCTGCTTTTCTTTTATACTTAGTTTCATGTCGGTGGAGATACAATGCACAACAAAGAATAACTCGGGCTTTGAAATGTGTTTTTCCACCTTTTCACTTTACAATTGGAGTATTTATTTCACATTATTATCTCTCTCTCTCTCTCTTTCTCTCTCTCAGTGAAGCTGCTGGAGTCCCAGCAAAGAAAGCAGTGACTCCTGGTTCTGTGTATATTGAACCAACACTTTCCACGGACCAGCCGTACCTCTGAACAGCAATGCCATCAAAGACAGACCTATTATAGTGAGCATAGTAGGTTTTGGTGTAATCTTGTATCATAAAATGTTAATAAAGTATGTTATGTGTAAACTTTCTTTTGGTATTCATTTGCAAGTTTAACAGTGACAATTCTGTTTGTCATAACCCTAACTATTGTATTATTACAGGTGCAAATCTGCTGAAAATGGCAAAAATAGCAGTTCTGCCAGCTCAAAAGCTGTGAGCTTGAGTGCACGACGGCATCGTATGATGTTTAAATAATAAACAATTTAATGATGATGTAATAAAAATACCAGTATGATACGATTATTAGTTGATATGGTGCAATTAGGAACTGTGTATCAATAGTTTTACTTTCAGGTTTTCAGCAGGTACTGTAGACAATTATAGGCTTAACCCAGGGGTGCCCAGAAGGTAGATCACAAAGGCTGTGCAGGTAGATTACATGATATGCCCCTAAAGAATATTTATTTGTTTTAAATATATAAAAATAAATAACTATTTTTGGCATCTGCCACTTGAATTAAGGTGACTTGATTGACATCAAAAGGGCCTGTCAGCTCGAACCCACAATGCAATATTTTGTTTTCAAGAGTTGCTGTGCACAAAAACGTCTAGCATTACAAATGAAATACAAAAATGTAATGTCAGCGCAGCTATTCGAAAGCCCCTATATTTAAACTATTTTCAGCAATGGTATAATCATTTTTTGGTGGGTAGATCTTGTTGAGCTGGTCATTTTGAAAGTAGCTCTCAAGTAAAGAACTGGGATATAAAAAAGATTCTGTGCTATGAATTGAAATAGTTATGAGCTTCAGTACAGTTCTTATCATGTGGTCTGGGTTGGGACCCCCAGGGTTTTTTCTGAGGGGGTTCCATGGGATCCCAAACTAAACAATGTGAATTTATTAATTTAACAGACTCCATTGTGGTTCTAGGAGTACTGCAGTGCAATCCATTACTGGTGGTGCACTGGTGAGTGATGATTCAGTTTAGAGCATTCCTCTAAAACCAGCGAACAGAACCCCCAAAACTCAGAGTTCCTCAGTATCAGTCATTTAGCTGCAGAGGACCCTCTGGAACTCACTCCAGAGTCCACGACCACTGGGGGTCCCCGGACTCCACTTTAAAAACCCACAGCTCTAAACAAGCAGTGAGCTCTAAGAACAAGATCACACCAGGTATTATTCTATAGTTGATTAAACACATATAGTGCTGGTCACCTTACGTGAGGTCACATAAGGTAATATTATTCATCAGGACACTGGTTGCCCAATATTGATAACAGATGTCGTTTTGTTATGTACTTATTCATATTGTGTTACTTTCTATTCTGTTCTATCTCCTCCTGGTCACATAAGGTGTATCAATATATTTTAGGATTGACCTTTGTTTGACCAGTACAGTACATGTCGCTCTTGTCTAAGCAACAAAGCAGTGACGGTGACACCATGGTCACTGCTTTATCAGGACACTGTTTGCCCAATATTGATACCAGATAACTGTTATTTTGTAATGTAGGCCTACTTATTCACATCTGTACGCTTATGTAGATGAGAGCGAATTAATATGCACTGGTCAAACAGATTAGGTGAACTGAATCCTGAGATATTGAGGGACCGTTGGTAATATTAGCCACCCTAATTGTACAAGGAAATCTAGAGAATTGACCAGAACTGACCACCACTGGGCTATATCAGACCCAATTGTGTCTAAAGATGTTCTTGGAATGGGGTCCCAAGACTCCCAAAGTTAAATCTTATCAGGGTCCGTCTGTGGGCTAAAAAAGCATGTGAAATTGGGTCTTTAAAATTGAAGGTTCAGTTGAGAATGTATGTAGGGTAAATTACCTTAGTCAAAAATGCATGTAGTAGAACATTTTGATAAGGGACACTAGCTCTCCAAAGTATTTGTTTTGATGGTCAGCCCTTTAAGAAAACACACGTGTCATGTGTCAGCACCACTCACTACGGGAGGTGAAGGACAGTGCAGTGGTCATATATCATGTTACCGCCCTTTCACCCACTGTACAAACAGACTGATGCTGCTTTGAACCCTTCAACCCAGCGTAACATTACACATTAAAAATGATGAAAGTCATACAGAAGAACACACGTGCCATTTGTCATTGCGTCATTTAACACAACTGACAACTTCAGTAAATAAATAAAACGCTTTGAGCGAACACTTCTTACGTCATAATTACGCGCCGGCTGAAAACCGAGCATGGGACACCTTGGTGCACTTTATCTCCACATTCTTTCATTAATAACATTTCTAAATGTTTGTGGTAAGGCTTGTGTTTATATTATGCATTTCTATGTATTCATGTTTGGTGTTTTGTTATAGGTTAGGTGTTGAGGATGCACGCCAGTGTCCAATGAATTGCGTGCAACTGCTGTTCCATTTTGTCATGTCAAACTATAGTTGAACGTGTTTATCTGAAATAATACATTGGATTATTGAATACCGCTGGACTCAACTTCACGGTGCCACAGACTAGCTTTAATTTGTCAAGAGCGTTCTCTGACTATAATACGTGCACGAAAATATGAATGGACTTGAATGAATGAACACCGACGAGGGAAAGTGAGGAAGTGACAGATAACTGAGATCAGTCCATCAAACTGTACTGTAGTCTATTGTTTAACCAATAGCATGTTTCGCAATCAAATTAAATGAATGACCCTCTCCGTTTAAATGTGCTGTAGGTACTATAGGTATTAAGTGATATTTGTTTAATAAAACAAAGCCAAAACCATATTATTACATTATCCTTGGAACAGGAATACTAGTATTTTATCGATTTGGCATTTGCATATGATTTATGAAAGACTAAGTAAAGGTCAGACTCTATAAAATACATCTGATAGTGTTGAGTCAAGGCCAAAGTAATGCATGCTATATGCATGGGAGTATAGCTACTTACAGTGCAAGATCACTTTGGTAGAGGTTTGTGTTGTGTAGGTACCTTAATTGCCATGTAATGTGGACAAGAAATCAAAAATAATTGCTCCAGTGATTAGAAATTGATAATTCAAAATGTGCTCTTCATTGACTTACATTGTATGCTGAAACAGCTCTCAAAGTCACTCTTTTAGTACATATTAGCAAACACAGACAAAGTTGATTCAGGAAATATAGAACATCACCAAAACTCTTTTTACCATTTGAAATCCGGATCCATAGATCCAGTCCAGGTTTTCTTCCTAATAAAAATGGCAAAACTCAATAATTTATTTTACACTACCTTTAATTGAACTGCATGGGTCTGTCTGTCTGTCTGTCTGTCTGTCTGTCTTGTTGATTTGGGGCTAATATATTTGTGTGTGTGTTCATTTAAACTAGATGTTTTAGGGCACTCTCTGCCAGCGGACCAACAGTCCCAGTTCAGATGTGACAGTGGGCAGTTTGTCCCCAGGCTCAGGGTCTGTGACGGAGAACCCAACTGCCAGGATGCTTCTGATGAGCTCCACTGTTGTGAGTACAATACTGTCGACAATCAATCGAATCAATCAGTCTTATTGAATTGGCTGGGTGCCAGACACCAGTAGACAAGTTTAGACCTGATTTCTGTAATGCCTGAGTTCTGGGATTGCTGCCAGTCTTGCAGCTTAAAAAGGACATTTCGCCTATTAATACACATGAACAGCATGTTTTCAGGGTTTCACTTTTGCCATCAATTCAAAAGATATCTTGTCTCTTGACTTTATGTGTAAAAACAACATTCACGTTAAGCAGGTGCTTACTGTGATCAGTATGATATAGCCTGGCTTTGGCCATAATAATAACATGGATTCACTCTCGCTTCTCCCTGGAGGAGGAGGCGTGAGTGAATCCACGTAGGTGTCTGGCATCATCATCATTATCATCATGACATCATCACCCGATAATAGTTATCTGTAAAATCTATTATGTAGGAGTCCTCTGTAGATATCGTCAACCTCAATGGGGAAAAAGAAATTAAAAAAGAAATAATAATCTCATGCAAACCATGTGCAAGTGATCAATTAATGGTACAGGATCTATGAATAATTTACAGGTGTTGTGACACGAACGGTTGCCTGACTTCCCGTGGCTAGTAAAAAAAGAAGTGGAGTTTGCTTTCAGGTTCCCTGACGGGCAAGTGCATTCCGTCTTCATTGAATATTATAGGCTATTATGAAGAACAATGCTACCTTTTTACAACTGTTTTTTTCAAAGTAACTGTCGCCACTTGGCAGTTATCAATTGGATTTCGTTTTTGGGTGACTGGGCATTATTTTTGGGCAAGTAGAACATGAGCTCTACTTGGCTTCCCGACAGGCAAGGGCCTCTGAGACCTAGGGCTGGGTGCAATAATCCAAATACTGCCATACCGTAGTTGTGTAAGCCATACGGCAGTATTGAGTTTATAACTGATTAACCAATAAAATTGTATCCCACGATTTTGTAATCCATTTTTCACCCGGTGCCAATTGCCTTAGCTGTGTAATCCTGGGTGCTATTCTCTCTCTGCCAACCTGGGGAGAGCCCCAAACTGCGATCATGCTTCCTTCAATGCATGAGGAGTGAACAGGCTGCTTCTGTGCCACCGTGCCCCTTATATATATATATATTGAATTGCTGGGTAATATATCATGGTATACTTCGATAGGCATTAATACTATTGATGATTATTTTTTAGTCTCATTGTGTAAAGTTTTTGTGAATGTTCATTTTAACTAACCTGGCAAGACAAGGTGTACTGTGCAAGTGCAAGTAATGAATTAATGGTACAGGAGCTATACATTTTTTTTATAGCCATGTCTATTGGTCACACCGACTGGCAGTGGCGCTTATAGACAGCTTGTGGTGATGTTTTGGAGAACTCTGCCTTTGCTGTTCTCTTCATTGACAGATCTGATGAGTCGTGTTGCCTCTCTTTGCCGAAAAAAATCTGATCTACAAGCTGCAGATCTGATTTATTTATTTTGGCAGAATATTAGCCCTTGGTTAAATGTTGTTTCAGTGGAGAGGTCTTGAATTAATGAATGTACTTAACCAGAAGTGCGTTCTGTGATGGTGAGGTGTTTGGATGGTTCCGATAAGCTACACTACAGGACACCTGTGGTATGTTTTGTATTTACTGTACTAGGATTACTGTACTGTATTAGGATAAAGTATGTTTACACTGCCAGCCCAAATCGGTATTTCTTTTGGCCTTTTCAGATTGGATTCATATTGGCTTTATCAAGTCTGACTCTGAACAGCAAAAAAAGGTGGTTTGAAATGTGAACAACGCTGCAGAGCTGTTGCTAGACAGTAGGCTGTGGAGGGCAGCGATTCAAATAAAACGTCTGGGTTTCCGAGGCTAGCGATTCAGGAATCCAGAGTTGGTGTTGGCTGGACTGCACTCTCGCATCGCATGTAATGTGTTTCAAATTGGATTTCTAAAGATTTGTCTCAGTCTTCTGGACACTTGGGCCTAATTTATATTTAGTCATACGACGGATGATATCACGTGCTGAAAAGTCACTCGCTACAAACTCACAATGTATCACATCACAATATTTCTGCTATCTTTGATAAATTCACCATTCACCATCATTCATTTTGGCAATATCTGAAATGAATACACAAATCGGATCACTTGCAAATAACAGTGTGATCAGTCAGTCCTAAAGATGGTATTTGAGAAACTATTAAGATTTCCCTGCAATCGGAACACTTAATTTGTACAAACGGCTGTTACAGAGATTGATAAAAGGCAATAATATCCAAACTCTGGGAAGAATCAGCTCCCAATGTTTAACTTGCTTATTCCTGACTCTTCGTTCAATACATCTTCATTAGGCTAGCGATTGTGGGGATTTTAAGCCTGTGCTATTTTGGTCATTCAGAAAGTGCTTAATATCTTTGCTATGCTGCTCAAGACAAAACATTGCTCAACCCCAATAATATTAATAATACCAATGTCCGTCATAAATTTTAAAACTATAAATTCACAATGAAATGGAACACAGAATACAATGGACCGTTTCACATTTGACAACATTAAGTGCGTCCATATTGATTTCCTGTTGTGTTTATGGTGTGAATAGAACACCATAGCTGACAGGATAACTTAGACCCAGAATGTTCCCTCGCAACGCAGTTCCACTGACTTGATCAGTGATTCTCAAACTTTTAAACTTCCAAGGACCCTGTGAGTGTACAAATGGAAGCAAACAGACCTGTAAGGGTCCAGTTGGTTCCATTTGTACACTCACAGAGTTACTAGACCCCATTTTGAGGTCTTTGAATAATATTCAAATGTCTGTTTCTTTTTCATTTCATCCACTTAAGCTGATCTACGAGCTCACAACATGTTGTATGCTTGTAGATGGCTATATTAATTATCTTCAAAACTGAAAGTATAGATTTTTGGGACAATTTCAAAACATTATTATTTCTCTTTTAAATATTTCTGATGTGCCCAAAACAGGGATGCCAGGTTAACTTGGAAGTGGTTAATGCTTTGTGACTTAATGTTTTTTATGTGAAGCACTTTGAATTTCCTTGTTGTTGAAATGTGCTGTTCAAATGAACAGGCTTAATTGTTTACAGTTAATAATGGGTTTAATGCTGGCCTCGGAGATTACTCTCCTGGCTCACTACATTCTGCTATGTTAAAGAACGCCTTTGTAGAAGTTTCACAATCTTATGTAATGTAATTTAGGATCACTGGTCCTGAATTCCAGAGTTATTTGTTTTCCACAGCTTGCTGTGCAGTGTGCACATACAGTAACGAGCAGCAATGTTCCAGTCCAGTTTGTGACGTTTTTTGAAAGACTAAAATGGGAACCAGTGCCGCCCTCCTTAATTGGCAGTACTCAGCATCCAGGGCTGGATTGGGGTTAACCTACTACTGTACTAGTGTCATATCCACGGGATGTACTTGTACAAGCTTGTTCAAGCTGTCTCACGCGCTACCCTATACAGAAACAGGAGATTTGGCTCTCCTGTTTCTGCAGAGATGTATTATGTAGGCATGGGTACGTCATGGGTATTGGGTACGCTGCATGGCCGGATTCTGTCACTTGGATTCCATAGAGCTGGACTCTATATGCCTGGAATCCAAGTGACAGAAAGCAGGTGTGTGTGTGTGTGTGTGTGTGTGTGTGTGCTCGCAAGTGTGTGTGTGTGTGTGTGTGTGTGTGTGTGTGTGTGTGTGTGTGTGTGTGTGTGTGTGTGTGTGTGTGTGTGTGTGTGTGTGTGTGTGTGTGTGTGTGTGTGTGTGTGTGTGTGTGTGTGTGTGTGTGTGTGTGTGTGTGTGTGTGTGTGTGTGTGTGTGTGTGTGTGTGTGTGTGTGTGTGTGTGGTTATGTACTGTATGTCCAATTGTGTAGATGGTTGGGGTTGTGTGTGTACCATGACTTTCTCTGTGTGTGTGTGGAGTTGTAACGATATCGGTTACTCTGGCCGATACCACCCTCAAGTACTCGGAACCAGACCTGATACTTTGACCTGAGTACCCAGTGGCAGTCCACTGCCTAAATGCATATCAAAATGGGGGGGGGGGGGGGTCCTTGAAATGAAAAATCTGAGAATCACTGCCATAGACGATGCATTAAACACCACTGCTTTCTCATAATAATGAGGAAGCAGGTGTGTTGTGAATTCCCCATAAATGCACACGGAGGCAGAACTTTAGAAGGCTGTTGACATTGACCACAGCCGTTTTCCTCCCCAGCTCGTCTGCGATGCAAGGAGGATGAGTTTCCCTGTGGCAACGGCCGCTGCATCTCCCCCCGCGTCCTCTGCGATGGCGTGGACCACTGTGGCGACGGGAGCGACGAGGCCCCCTGTCACAACTGCACCTCCTCTTCCTCCAACTCCTCTCCGTACTTCGTCTCCTGCGGACCCGCTGGCGCCCCCTGCCTGCCCGGAGCCAAGCTGTGCGACGGGAGGCCGGACTGCCCCGACGGACGAGATGAGGCCGGACTCTTGAGGTGGTGTGCCCCGAGCTCGACCGTGCCCCCGCCCCAGACTCCGCCCTCCGCCTCGTGTTTGGCCTCGGAGTTCCGGTGCGGCGACGGCCAGTGTATCCCCAACTCCTGGAGATGTGACCACTCCTCTGACTGCTCTGATGGCAGCGATGAACACGACTGTGGTGAGTTCTACAACATGGAGGAAAAGAAACAAACCAGCAAATGTATGGCTCGCTGCGATGGCTCCAGTGCTCCACAATTTTTTTGTGTCCTACATTTTGTTTTTAATTATTTCAAAACATTTACAAAAAACATTCCCAAAAAAGTCATTTCAGGAAGAAATAAAATCAAAATCAAAAAGTCCATACATTGGAAAACAAATGTTTAAAAGGTAGTGAATATAGTAGTGACCCAAACCAGTGAAAATAGAAGATCTACGTCTACGTCTAATTTCTCTTTTGGGTCATGGGCTAAAAAAAGGTTTGGGAATAACTGGTTTAACCCATTAAAACCTGAGGCCGATTCTACAAATGCCCTTTAAATCAGTAGTTCAACTTCTCACACATTCATTTTTCAAAAGTGGCAAGCTATGAGCTTGCCAATCTGCTATTTTAATAGCCAACGCTAAAATCTAAAATGTACACAGATGCACATGAAAGTACACAGATGCACATGCGCATCACAATGCATTGTGTGACACTGATGTTTAATAACCACCATTGACGGAATTATCTAGGTAAATCGATTATCACAGTTACAACGGTAAAATGGTCTGTGTTTATGAACATCAAATGGCCGAAGTTGTGAAAAGACGATGACCGTTGGTGGCGTTCTTAACTTCTTATCCTTCAAAGTAAACTTTTAAATCTGCCACTTAGGCCCTAGCTTGTGTCATGCAAAAGTAACAGAAATAGTACGTGTTTATCAGATGAAAAAGGGTTGTTGTAGTACAGCACAGTGCATAATGGAGACGGCAATGTTCTTATTGAAGGGGCCCAACTTATTGAGAATGATTTGGATTGTGATAAACAGACATAAATCACACCAATGTTTTTGGTTTTCAGTCAAATGTATATATTGGCTTCCCATATCCTCAACCACAATTGTTTTGCCTAATATTATAAGCACCAAAACTAATGTTAGTAATAAATCAAAATAAAATGTGTTTTTAGAAGAAAGAATTGCTTGTTGTTTCATCTGTGAGGCAGCAGAGGGCAGTAGAGTGCTGTTCACAATGTGCAGTGGCTTCACAGTACACTTTCCATGATCTGACCATTAACCATCTGCTGGGAGGCTTTTATCCCAAGTGGTGTCCTGTACCTCAGAGAGCATGCAATTTTAATATGAGTGGCCCTGGAACACATGACGCTGGAGGTGTTTGTTGTTGGCCCTGGAAAACATGATGCTGCTGAAGGTGTTTGTCATTTCAACCAGACAGTGGCCTTGTGGTTAGAGTGTCCGCCCTGAAACTGGGAGGCCGGGGGTTCGATCCCCGGCAGGGTCATACCAAAGACTGTAAAAATGGTACCCAATCCTTGGCACTCAGCATCAATGGGTTGGATTGGGGGTCAAATCAACTAATGATTCCCGAGTGCGGCACACGCTGTGGCTCACCGCTCCAAGAGATGGGTCAAATGTGGAGAACAAATTTCACTGCGGTAACGTGTGACTAATCGAAAAAAAACAACGCAGATCTACAAGCTCATATCATGGCACGAAGTGACACGTTATGAGAGACTGGGCCAAGGATAGAGCCCTGGGTTCCCCCGATCAGCAAAGAATATAGGGGTTAACTCTCGCTAATGGATTCGAATCATTCGATTAGAGATATTCTTAGATATACTGTATGTAGATTTTACATTGGCAAGTCAAGTCTTGCATTGTACCAAACATGTACATGAGTCATGTACCCTTGTGTTTGTATATTAGATTAAGTATCTGGAGATGAAAAAGAAAATCTTTATAGAACTTTTACTAGTAACATATTAAATAAATAATAAACCCACTTTTTTTAATAAAACATAAAGCTGCTATAAGCAAAATTAAGTTTTAATGACTTTTAAAAAAAAAATGGTATTCAGACAGCCAGCAATGAGTAGAACGCTCCCAAAAAATGTAGTCTCTGTGACACATCTAGGGGCCGCAATCTGCATTCAAAGATGTTCCTAGAAGCTTTGTCATTGGTCGAAAACAACCCGGGCGCAATGACTAACCAATCAGGAAGCAGACAGGCACATCGACCAATTATCGCTTTTAGCAGCTTTAATTAAAAAAAATGAATATTATAACTTGACCCATTAAAACCAGAAAAGCATAATTTTAGCATTGGATATTCAAAATCCCAGGCTCCCCCAGAGTTGTGTCCTTGAGAAAGACTCTGAACCCCTGCTCCCGATGTGCAGGTTGATGCCTTGCATGGTTTCCTCCGCCATCGGTGTATGAATGCGTGTGAATGTAATGCACATCTATGTAAAGCGCTTTGGTTAAACGTGCTATATAAATGCACCATTTAAATGTGGATAGACCTCCTCATTCAATAGATGTACATGCATTAGGACACACCTTGCCTCTGCAAATGTGGCGGCCACGTTGGCACATCGCTCCAATGAACAGCAGCGGCCAATGAGGCATCTACCTGTACACAACTACTGTATGGTGTTGTTGCCATGTTACCTTTTGAGCTAGGCAGTAAATGGAACCCTTAACCCTGTGTAAACACTTAGTACCACTTAGTCTGACGTCTACGTGCGTCGTGATATGCACACATGACGTGCACATTAATGTACAGTAAACGCCTGTCTCTTGTCCTGCACAATCACTTATTTACTTATGCCTGTCACTCTTTTTCATGGAACATACAGTAGGACGTTGACTACAGTCCCTGCACAATCACACACTCAGTCATAAATTGCAGTTGAATGGCATATAGCTCTTGTTTCATGTTAAATCATTCACGCGAGGTGTGCAAACACTACAGAATGCATTTAGCAGTGCCCATTGTGGTCGAGTGTTTGCGCGGCATTACGTAACTGGATACGTGTCGAACATTCTGTTCTCTGCTATGCTGTATCACTCGTTTCAGTGTCTGGATTCATGTACAATTTACCAGATATGCTGTCTCACCTTTTTTTTTTAATAGTGTCCGCAAAAGACATTTTGGGTGGAGAGAAAAAAGCACAGGACCAAGTGTAGACCCCTGGGGGACCGTGGTCAATAAAGTATACTGTACATATTAATATACTTACTGGTTATATACTTTATTATACAACAAATAGGGGATGCTGTTGAAAGTAGTTGATGAAGAACTCATTCTTTGCTATTCTGTCTCACCAATTTTACTAGTGTTTGAATTAATGACAAAGTAATACTAAGGTGTCTGCCAATCTTCACAGGAAAATATCTGCCATTGTCAATTGTCATTTTTGTCAAGCTAAAACAAAACACAAAGGCAATTTGTATTCATGTGTTCCAGTGTTCAATCAATGCCAAATTAAAATAATAAAATCATGACATAATGGTCAAGTAAAAGTTGTGATTGTGACAGGCAGCCATAGTACAAATGGCACAATGCACATTGCAATGTGCTTTGACTTGTTAGTTTGACACCCACCAATATTAGCACCCATCAGTTAGCACTTAGCAGCACCCATCAGTGTGTCAGTTGTATTTGAACAAGGTGTATTTGAGAAACAGGTGTGTAAAGGTGATATAAGCACTACCGAAGAAATATAAAAGACGATGACTTGCAAGCTCACTTGCGGAACATGTTTACAAGCGGCATCCGCCACCTCGTTCGGAAGTGTCGTGAATGTTGTACGGATTGGTTGGATAAACCAAACCTGTTTTAATAATATACATTTAAGTAAATGTAATTTGAACCTATTTTAATAATATACATTTAAGAACCAATTTGTATGGAATGTCAATGCAACATAACTAGTACATCTGCATCCTCGAACCGAGGAGGTCTCCTTACTTTGCAGTAAGATATTTAAACCCTGGTGTTGGATAGGATACCTACTGATGGGGGTAGTAAAGGTAATAGATAAAACAAAATTAAGAAACAACTCATGTAAAGTATCAAAATAATTGGTAAAAAATAACATTGGGCTACTGTGTATGATTTGCTCCACACCCCACGACCACTCCCTCTGGTGGCTGGTTCAGAAATGCACATTCAGATTTGGATTACTTCTTTTGGTGTAGAGGAAATTTTAATTCTCAGTCTACACAATTTAACACTCAAAACAAGTAAATGGCAAATCTACAAGCTCACAACGCATTGAACGAGACTTGGTGAGCAAATGTTTGCCCCCAGAACAAGGACGCTATAGGGTTTGTGTGTTCATAAGGAATAAGAAACCAGCACCCTCCAAAAGTACATACTTTGTCTTACTAACTTGCATTATTCACAGCATGTCAATAACGTTTCAGTTACAGTTGGAGGCCATCGATATTGTCCTTTTCTTTTTGCTGAGGTTTGCGTGATCTGCGCAAAAGGACAGTTAACCCATTTTGGGCGGGAACCCCTTTTGGTGTTTTAAACATTATGTTATAATTTAGCTATTGCAAAATAGCAGATCTACAAGCTCATAGCGCGCCACCGAGTGGCGCGCTACGAGCTTGTAGGTCTGCTATTTTTGAAAAATCGTGAAAATATTTATTTCAGAAAACTGGAGGATTTATAAGGATTTTTTTTTTTTTTTAGGTCAGGCCTAAATGGGTCAAATGATAAGGGACAATATCGGTGGCACCCAACTGTACATCGCCTCCATTAGCAATGAACAATGGCAGGCATGCATGTGACTTGAGTCGTTACAGCCTTGTCATCAACAAGTTAATAAGCAATAGAGTAATAGAAAAAGACGGGGACTAATAACGGTCTTGTGCTGCCTCGCCGTAAAAATATAATAAACACTAGGTTGTGGACTGCGTCAGCCTTTTGGCAGGTGCAACAATGTTTTTCGTTTCCATGGTACAGTAGGAATGCTTTTACTTGTATTGCTTTAACATGTATCACCATAGCAACCGTTATGTATCCTTTTAAATGTTGGTCAGATCAGAACGAGTGTCTGGTGAACAATGGAGGCTGCTCCCATGTCTGCGTGGACCAGAAGCTGGGCTTTCTGTGCACCTGTCCCAGTTCCATGCGCCTGATTGGGGACAGCCAGTGTGAAGGTGAGTGGCAGAAGGCCATGCCTGGTCCGCTGTAACACACTGACTTCAAACCTACCAGGTCAGAATATTGGGTAATTGTCAAAGGTGTTGGAAAAAACGTTTATACATTACCTACAAAGTGAGCTCTTGGGACGCATGAACACGTTGGTAATGTTGTCAGACCTTCACACGACCTTGTCACAATGGAAGGATAGGATTGAACTAGGCCCGTCAGTGACCTCCCCCTTCGCTGTGGTTCTGTGAGCCATAGCATTGCCTTACAGAATAATTCTGTATGGAAATGCTATGGATTGAGGTTCAGGTATAGATTCACTAGGATCATGTTAAAATCATCATCGGAGGAGCAAGGGGGTGGAGCGTCCGGTAGCGTTGGCTACCACAGCACTTCTGATGTACATGTGCGACACTCACACAACACATTGTCTGCGATTGAGTTTTATATTGCTTTATATGGATCTAAAAACCTACTTTTAGCCCTGAGCCGGTTGCTAGGCAACGCCTTGCTCTCCCCCGCATGCATGGAATGTGCTTGCGCATGCGTAGACTACTGTTATAATTAGGATCTTCTCTTGATTCTTTACTCGAAAACTTTGTCGCTGTCCGTTGTGCTGATCAGACATCCGATGTTCGGATCTGATTTCAGATTTTTCATTGCATTGTGATTGAAATATAAACGTTTCTCAGAAGATAGCTAGCGTGAGCTAATGTTAACATTAGCCTTTTCTTACAACGGAGGTCTGCGAGGCGTCTGTGTGCCAATTCTGGCCCCCGCAAGCTATTTACCACTTGTGGTCTAAGTGTTAACACTTTCCCTTCCCCAGAAACGGACCTTTGCCTTGACACTGACGTGTGCAGCCAGCTATGTGTTGAAGTCAACGGCAGTCTAACTTGTGATTGCCACGCGGGCTACCAGCTGATCCCAAACACCGGGGAATGCAAGGTCAAAGGTGAGGAACTGTTTAAGGGGGTCACACACAACACACTTGAACTGTATTTTTGTCGCCAACAACGAGGTAATGTCCATCTGTCTGTCCGTCTGTTTGTCTATTTGTCTGTCTGTTATGCTGATCGGTTAGATTACCTGGGTGACGGATCGATCGGCAGCACATGATAATCACAATCCTAATTGTTAGACTATTATTCATATATGAATTGTTGATAGACAGTGAATATATCCAATCCATACACTGCTTGTTGATAGACTGTATACTCATTCGTATTATTATTTGCCGATATATTCATTCATATACTGAATTTATATATATATATATATCAATTTAAGACATTTTAAAGACGTACAATAATATACAAGACATCATCAACACTAGTAGCAATTAACATATATGTACATTACCCATTTCAGCTGATAATGGACGTCATTGCTGTGTGTCTAATATACTGTCTTTTTGGGTTTAAATACTCCACTCATTTTCAACATTTTATTATGTCATTAATATACCTTAGAGCTGTTGTGTGAAAATAATAAAGTCCCCCCCATTCTGTGTTTCCTAGAACTGTAGGTCTGAAAATAATCATTAACATTGTGAATTACAATGTTAATGATTTTTCCAGGGTTCTGCTCTTTCATATGGAGCAGCTGATCAGTTGATATTTGGGCAGATCGTGCAGGAACAACATAGAGAATGACTCATTGACTCTGAGTTCTTCAGCTCATGCGCATCATGCAATCTGCCAGAACTCGCTGTGCCGGTAGAGTGTGTCAATACAACATACATTAACTTACGTATAATTGAGGTGGTTGTATTTTGTTTCCCTGCTCTTCTATTGAGACATTTAGATTGTGTCGAAGGTCATGTCTCACCTATAGACACAGGATCTGACGCAAAGATCCGGGGTAGAAGAGGAAAGTTACATGCAGCTTTGACTAGGGGTGGGTCCCGAACCTCAGGACCAAGTATGTACCGAACTGAACGTGCTTGGGTACCGGGTACCCATTACAATAATTAAATTTCGGTTCTCTCTATCGGTTCCCACAGACACACGGTCATGTGCTATTTATTTATTTTCTACCCTTTTAATCGAAGCGCAGGGAACAGAGCTGATCTACAAGCCTACACCACGTTGCATCAGCGACGCGTTGTGGGCTCGTGGCTTGCAGAGGCGGAGCTATCTCTCTGCATGGAGTTGTCGAGGAGTGTAGAGACAGACGTGCTGTGCAGATCGAGAAGCATTGAAGCAACATCATTATTAAAGTTTCTTAAACGTAATTAGAGTTTGCAGTCTAACTTTGAAGAAAGGTGGCGAAAAAACAAGAAAAACAACAAATGATAGCCTACTCTGGCAGCCCATGTGCATGCAAATTTCTGTTAGCAAACCGCTGTGTGTGTGTGTGTGTGTGTGTGTGTGTGTGTGTGTGTGTGTGTGTGTGTGTGTGTGTGTGTGTGTGTGTGTGTGTGTGTGTGTGTGTGTGTGTGTGTGTGTGTGTGTGTGTGTGTGTGTGTGTGTGTGTGTGTGTGTGTGTGTGTGTGTGTGTGTGTGTGTGTGTGTGTGTGTGTGTGTGTGTGTGTGTGTGTACAGTGTGTGTGTGATCGATCTCAGACATGCTTTTATTTGTTATTGTCAGTAGTAAGACAAGTAGCCTACAACACTGCCCTGGGTAAACTAAATACAGAATAGATATTATATTTATAATAATCACTATTATCCACAAATGGCTCAATAAAACAGAGGATGTTGCACTATTCATTATACATGTCTTAAATTGACATTGAGCTTTTTTGTTAAATAAACATTTGACCTATAATTTAAGTTATTTTATACCATTTTGGAACCGAAATAGGGAACCGTTAAGAACCGGAATCGATAAGCAGAACCGAAATCGGTACTGGACTCACACAAATCCTAACGATACCCATCCCTAGCTTTGACAGATGCTAAGTTCATTATTTACCTTGTATCTTATAGGCAATACATTGTTCTCACTGAACTCACTCAACTCTACGTATTTGACTATTTACCCTGTCATTTGTTAACTAGAGGTCATGCGTTGCTTATTCCAACTTCACTCTGCTAAAGCCAAGGCTTAAATTGTATGCATAAAACAATGTGTACGTGACATATTATAGATCCAGGTTATCTGAAACATAGACTCTAAAAGAATCAACTCTCCACTTAGAAACATATTTCAGTGTTGGCACTTCATTTTGTTTGATTTGTCTTGACAAGGGAATGCACAGTTTGTTGGTCCTACTGTGAGGCAGGCAGCACTCTATATTGTAAGCAACTAGGAGTAGCAGAGAGCTAAAACGATATACAGAGCGCTGTCTCTACTCTCTACAGATGGTTCTAATATTATGGCATGTCATTTAGTCAGTGGGAAAAATGTGTTTTGACTAAAGTGTACATTGTTAGATCAGTGTTGATTTGAGCACATTTTTGTTGTAGTTTATTCATAGACTTTTAAATACCAGTAAGACGCCTTAAAGGCTTTATTTTGTGCAAAAGTGCATTATTGGCTATTTCCCCTAATATAAGCCCTCAATGGGGGTTGGGTTTTTGTGCTAATTCGCTTATTTCCATCGAAATAAACAAGTGTGCTGCTTGGGATACTATTTACATTATGAAGAGAAGATATATTTAAAAAAAAAAAATTTGAGCGATGGAAATAAGCGAATTAGCACAAAATCCCATAGCCCCATTCAATTCAATTCAATTCATTGAGGGCTTATGGTAGGGGAAATAGCCAATAATGCGCTTTTTCACAAAATAACACCTGGACTTCTTTGGTGGGGACTTAACAACTAAAAATAAAGGTAAGAAATACTTCTAGCATGGAATTCTCCTTTAAGCGACGGCAGGTTGCGGGGAAACAACAGGGTTTAAAAAATAGTCAGTGTAAATCTGGCAATGACACACACACACACACACACACACACACACACACACACAAATTCAAATTCAAAGGGCTTTATTGGCATGAGAAAACATACGTTTACATTGCCAAAGCACAATACAGCAATACAATCAAAACAAAAATTACACACACACACACACACACACACGTACACACACGTACACAGAGACTAGGGCTGTCTTTTACTCAGGATGTAGCAATTGTTATTACTTGCGCAAGCAGAGCGTGCAAGTAATGTTATCAGTCAGGTGCTACGATGCGTATGGTATGTCCCTTAGCAGCATATGATATGACGTCATATGCTGGCACGAAGCTGACCGTGCAGGTATGCTTTCCGCCATGCTACGAAGCGTATGTCCCATGACGTGATGAAGATATGTACCAATGTCCCTTAGCAGCATATGATATGACGTCATATGCTGGCACGGGACATATGGAAGCAGACCGTGCAGGTATGTTTTTTCCGTCATGCTACGAAGCGTATGTCCCATGACGTGATGAAGATATGTACCAATGCCAGGGTATAATTGGTTTACGATGGTGTCGTAATGATGATATGTTTCAGTGTCAGGTGGATTAAAGGGACATACGCATCAAACCACCCGAGTAACCACATTATACCACTAATCAACTCAGAAGTTACGTATACATATAGACATATACATATATATAGACATATGAGCATATGACGTGATGAATATATGTACCAATGCCAGGGTAATAATTGGTTATCGATGGTGACGTAACGATGACATGTTTCAGTGTCGGGTGGACTAAAGGTAATGCCCCTATGTATACATGTATGTAATCTGACACCACTGCCATAACGGGCATAAGTAATCATTACCATACTTCAAAATACTACTTTTTTTTCCTCCAAAAGCAAGGTACGTAGCAAATAGCTAAACCTAATAATTCAATATTGCAAACGTTCTTTCACAGAGAGGCTGAGATTTGAAAGTTTGTAGCGGTCTACACTCTACAGTACTTGCACGCTCTGCTTGCGCACTAGTAGGCCATTTATGGCCTACTTGTGTGCAACAAGCAAGTAGGCACTCGACAGAGTGCAGTTCTTGTTTAGTCCTATTTTCATCATCGGGGGGGAA
The DNA here is from genome assembly GCF_951216825.1 of Electrona antarctica. Classification (NCBI taxonomy): domain Eukaryota; kingdom Metazoa; phylum Chordata; class Actinopteri; order Myctophiformes; family Myctophidae; genus Electrona; species Electrona antarctica. Next base: position 40,830,474 of record NC_136812.1, read on the forward strand.
AAAAAGTTTTAGTCTAGTTTTAGTAAAAATATGTTTTGGCGGGCTTTGATGGTGTCTTAATGCCCGATTTTACACTTGGTTGCATGCTGAAAATAGCCAACATCTATTTTTTTTTATTTTTATTTTTTCAGTGGTGAAAGCGGATGGGCAACAAATGGACGGAGGGTATACGTTCGTCAGAAAACCTTCAGAGAACCGTGGTTCTCAAAAATAGCAGAACTATAAGATCTGCTATTTTGGAGCATCTTCGAAAAGTCTTGAAAGTGTTTTAAAACGTTTTACTCTTTACACAAATCTTCTCTTCTGGGTGTGCCTGGCACAAAACACTTTCAGATTGGGTTCCGTGGACCTATCATTTTCGGGGCCCTTGGCAGTTGGCACCTAAAAGTTTAAACTACTGATTTAGATTGACGGCATTTGTAGAATCGGCCTCAGGCCTCAATGGGTCACAGCAGCATTCTATATGTAAGGGATAATATCTGGCTAGGTGGTCATTGTCGGGAGATAATTCACCGACAGGGAGTTTAACCACCGAGGCGAAGCCGAGGTGGTTACACTCCATGAAGGTGAATTATATCCCGACAATGACCACCTAGCCAGATATTATCCCGCTTATTACATGGCTAACTAACATAAATGAATACATTGACCCAAAACACAACACAAAAAGTATTCCATAAGTTCGCGCTGGCTGCGTCTGCCCAGCTGCAGGGCTGCAGCACTGTCGGAAAACAAGGAAGTGAGTTGATCAAATAGAATCCATTTTGGGGTCCTGCTTCGTCTATTTCTCGCTCAAATGTTTTCAAAAACATTTTTAAGAGCAATGTTTAGCTGTAAATTACATTGTGTGTCACTAGTGTGTGTGTTTACATGGCTGTTATGTTGGAAACGGCAGTAAATCAAGCGGGGCGCAGCTGGTGGTGCTCAGAGGGTTTGATTAGGCAGCGGTCATTATACAGCGGAGCGGTCATTATCATGAGATAACTCACCGCTGAATTAAGCGATTGACCAATCAGAATCAAGCATTCAACCAAGCCATGTAATAAGCATAAGCAAGCACCTTGTCAGTGGAATATTGCAGAGATGTCTGCAGTGCCTGTGTGGAACTTGGACAAGACATTGCGCTCGGTAGTTGCCAGCTGAGGGTGCCAGACTGCCAGTATACCGCCCTTAAACTACATGCCAAGAGGTGACTCCACTGCTATGACTAGTGTTGGAAGGAAGTTCGCTCCTCTGAGGATCCAGCCAGCCTCCTTCACATGCCTGTTAAGTGATTCTAACGTGAGCTATGAGGATCCAGCCAGCCTCATTCACATGCCTGTTAAGTGATTCTAACGTGAGCTATGAGGATCCAGCCAGCCTCCTTCACATGCCTGTTAAGTGATTCTAACGTGAGCTATGAGGATCCAGCCAGCCTCCTTCACATGCCTGTTAAGTGATTCTAACGTGAGCTATTCCTCCCATGGTCCAGTTCTGTTCATTTGTGCTTCAGGTTGTACAAAAGTGTGTGTTACAAAAAGGAGGGCTAACCACTGACCTATATACTATATACTAACTATACCCCTGGAGGTCTCCCAGGGGTCTGAACTGGGGCCTCTTCTTTTTCCCCTTGAAAAAAGCTCACAACGCATCACAATACGAGTTTAATACATATTATGCCCAGAATAGGGATGCTAAGGTGCACGTGGTTAAACAAATCACACTTGTGTGAAGTGAGGGGTGCAGCGAGGGCAGTATTTATATCAGCCAGATGATGTCTTACATTGTAATTTACTGCGCTAAACAAACATTAACGTCCATAGACTTGGCTTTGGATGGGGAATTTATAATTAGACTCTAAACAAACATTAAAAGTCCATAGACTTGGCTGGCCTATGATGTAATTTTTTAAAGCCATGCATTGGAGGGGCTAAAAATCAAACTTGAAACTGGTTAAACATCTCCAGCTACAAACTGTGTGCAAACCTTTGTGCTGTTGCTCTAGGTATTTGTATTATCATCCACAAGTCACAATGTAGAGATATGTGAGGTATGGGGATGTGAACGCTGGGGATGCTCAGGAACGCTTGGACCGGAATTCTATGACATTTGGCAAAAATGCAATTAGATGTAGGGTGTCAAAGATTAGTGTCACTGACTTCACGAAACATTGAATTGCCTGCAACTGGCAGGCGCAGTATTTCTAATTTGAATTATTTCCCCACAAACCGTAATAATAATACAGTAACTCATTATTGATTGTCTTTTGTTTTGTGTGTTCCCAGGAGATGTGGCCCAGCTTGTATTCAGCAGTTCTGTGGGCATGGGGAGAATCAGCACCACTGGTTCAGAGTACAGACACCTTGACGTCCACCTACGGGACCCAGCGGGGCCCATGGCTGCTCTGACTGGCAACCACACACTGTACTTGGCCCGGCGAGGACAAGCCTCTATTTATAGGTAATGTAATACAGTTGCTAATGCTAATATGATCAACCTTATATCTCACATGTTTTGCTAATGGAGTTTGGTTCAGCAAGTGTGCAACTCACGATGATGACCAGGATCACAGTTATATGTCACAGTCTGTCACCTACTTCTAAATAAATCTATCTATTTTCTGTAAGTAGACTTAAAGAATACAACCAGGGTTTACTTAATAATAATTTCATGTTGCTCTTATTTTTAAATCTGCCCCATTTTAGAGGAAACTAGATAAAGTGACCCCAGGGCAGGTCAGGTTGTGGCCTCCTGGTGGTGGCACTATAACAGGCCAATGTGAAAAGGGTGGGATATATTCCTCAGCCTAGTAGGAAAGTCTGTGAAAGATTTCACGTAAATTGCATGCGGTGTTCTTTTTGTTCCAAACGGGCCAATCCTGCAAAATTTGAAAGCCAATGTTAGCCAATTAGGATGGGATATGAAATATCGGACAGATTCGTCTTGAACATATGACTATAGAGATGGTATATAATGATTTGCGGAATTTTTGGACAGTTCTCCTGGTGGCGCTATAACAGGCCGTTCTGGAAAATTTGGGGCAGAGGTTCATCGTTGGCATCCAGGGAGTGTGCGTGCAAAATTTGGCACCGACCGGGCTAACGGTGCCGGAGATTAGCTGGTAACAGACGGACAGATGGACGGATTCACACACACACACACACACGGACTGAGTGCAAAACATACTCTCTCCCCATGCCTTCGGCCTGGTGGAGACAATTATGCGTCCAAACCTTTTTCAAAGAAACACCCAATGGTCAACTACATCTTCTGACATAATGTACCTTCCGACTATAACAAAGTCACATACATATTCATCGCATTTAAACGATTATCATCATCATCAATATTTTATATCAATGGTCTTTTGTCAAGTGTGTGCTGTGAACAAAAAGTGTAACACAGCCTTTTTTCAATGTACCCAGACAAGCAAGCTAAAAAAAAAAGAAAAGAAAGAAATACAAGGAACAAGGAACACAAATTATACAATACAGGTATAAAATTCCTCCCAGGGCCGTATTTGATCTGCGGGCTGCACTTTGGACACCCCTGGTGTGCATTGTCCTTCCGTATTGAACTCATGTTAAAGATGGGTGCACTCTATCTTTAACTGATATTCTGATTTGTAACTTATTTATGTAGAAGTGAGCAGACACGTGAAACTAAATGTGCACATTTCCTGATAAAGATGACTCAACGAGGAAATCTGGTAGACTTGCCCTTCTTGAGACTCTTAACTCTGAGGAATTCTGACTTCCAAGTAGCTGACATATTTAGCTTTCACTGTAGGCTCTGGGAATTGTGTCTGATATATCTCGTCTAGAACAAGGGATTGTGTGCCTCCTCAAATGACCACTGATAATGCTTATGATGCGTTTAATCCCACCGTACTCGTGTAACACAAATGTCACCAGTTAAAAATTAGCTGAAAATGTATCTGCACGACTGGTCCATTTTTGGACTTTATATACATTAGCGGGGCATCACTATAGACTGCTAGGCCTCATATATTAGCCTGGCGCGGCCAGACTCATAGCGAGGATTCACTGACACTTCCTCCTCATATCTTCAGTGAATCCCTGCTATGAGGCTGGCCAAGCCAGGCTACTCATGCCTGTCACAATTATTACATAATTGTATAATCATAATGAGATAATCGCAATTATTTGAGGTAATCACAATTATTTTGCATAAGCAATACTTAAAAGAAAAGCAGAAATGGCTGATCTACAACCTTAGTTACAACACATCACTTTGTGAGCTGTTGTAAGCTTGTAAATCAGCTATTTCGGCTACTTCAAAATAGTAGTATAGTACTTTGCATATGTTTGTTATCCAATCCAATTTTATTTATAGAGCACATTTAAAACAACAAAGTTGACCAAAGTTCTGTGCAATTAGGCAAAGCAGTAATAAAACATAATACAATACAGTAATAAAAACATATACAATAAAATCAAACACTCAGGAGTACACATTATTCACGGTTTAAAAGCCAGGGAATAGAAATGAGTTATATTATGTCATTGGTAGTGAATTAGTTGAGCCCTAAAATTCTCAAAAATAGCAGATTAATTTACAGCTCACAACGCATGATCACAATGTGACACAATGTTGCAATCTTTTATCTCGTGCTGTGTGCTTTGTGCCGCTCAATATACAGGTAGGTCAAAACCTTTTCTCCTTCAATCTCTCTCAATTTGTTTCTCTGTTCTGTCTCTCACCACATATAGGCTACACTTGAAACGTGGCGGAAAGTGGCGCGGTGCTTTTACTTCGTTTGTTTTCCCACAATACATCTCAAATGATCACACGTCAGTAGCCACCAGGTCCATCCCGCACTTGAGTGTTGCACCACCCTATTCACAATGCTTTAATGTGTGTGCACGATGTACAGTACATGAAACTCCATTATTGCACAACACTTGCGCAAACCTTAGAAGTGCTGTGCTGCACAATGCATCATCACTAAACACACACACACACACACACACACACACACACACACACACACACACACACACACACACAAACACACACACACCACCTGTGCTCTCCCTCATACATATTTACACTCACTTAGGGAGGGTGTGTAGTCTCCGCTGTGGAGAAGACAACTCAGTCAGTGGAGAGGACAAGACATTTTATGTTTGGTTGCGCTCCGTTGTTGCGCGTTGAAAATAGCAGATCTACAAGCTCTCAACGTGTCAGTGTGCCACATTGTGAGCTTATAGATCAGCTATTTTCAGCATGCAACCAACTGTAAAATGTGCCATTACGACACCATCAAGGCCTGCCAAAATGTATATTTTTTTAAACAAAGACTTTTCAGATGAACTAAACATTTTATTCAATAGACTGACTAAAACTAAATCAAAATTTGCTGTCAAAATTCAAAACACTGATTTTCTTTGGCTTCAGAATGTCTATCCTAGCTCGTAACTCAGGGAAGGTGCAGTTCTAAATTGTATAGTACCCTATCCTGTGGTCATTCACTACTACATCAATATCTATTACTACTTGTATTTATCTTTTTAAACCTTTCTTTTGCACTGTAGATGCAAACTTGGGAGTACAATCATTTTACCGCCTGTTGACATGGCAAATAATGAACTTGAAAAAGGGGGATATCCCACTCTCTTAATAAAGTTTGAGTTTCTTTATTTCATGAAATCACATGCAGCATAAACAGTCCATCTAGAGAAACGAGAGTGCGGATATTCCCTTTTTCCATTGATCTTCAAGAATCTGCACCCGTCAGCTACAGAGACTCAACCTGACTCCCTGAGTAGAGCGCGCCTTCACCTACGGTTTTGTTGTTCTAAATAATGAACTTGAACCTGCATAACTGTAGAGATGAAAACCTGAACACACATAACGGCACAGATTAAATCAAAGACGTTGTGACGACGTGGTTACTACATTTGTTGTTTGTTTCTTGTGTTTACACAGTACAGCCCCTGTACTTCCTTGTATTGAATGCGCCCAGACTGATCACTCCAGGTGGTCGTAATTTGACACCGTTCATTGTACATTGAACATTAAATATTTACTGTACTTCTGGTACTGTGAATAAAGGAAACAATGGGACAAAGCCTTGGAGAACTGAGTGAAACCACACGAACCCCAGTTTGATGACAATAGTTGATCTTCCACTCTACACGCAACACGCTGTGAGCTTGTAAATCGACTGTTGTCGGTGAAGGACCTAGTATAGAGCCTTGGGTTACGCCATACCCCGGCGAACTGCGTTTAACTAAGGCTTTTTATATTACCATCAACATCCATTACCATTAAGATCACATACAATCCACGAAGAATGTTTTGTGAGGTCAAAACTAGGCCTTTCTTCCCCACCGTTTGTCTTTTCTGTTTTGTACCCTTTTGTAATGTTTATTTTTATGTGCTTTTGAAATGTTGCTTTTTTTATATGGGGACTACGGATGTAAATTAGCCTTCTTGCTAAATCCATTGTATGTAATGTTCATCAATATGCGCTGTTCCGTCCAAACATACGAATCAAAAAATATATATACATGTTTAATAATAGCATAATAATCCATAAACACAGGATCTCAAATAATTAGTTTAATTCTTGTGAGTGACACTGACTTGATGTTCCTCTTATATAAAGTGAGTCATGCGAGCGCTTGAGTGTTTCCGGTAATTCTGCATGAGCAATGGACATGCATTTGGCAATGCTGTGTTGACACATGACACATATCACGTCATCAAGTGTCAAGTGTTTGACATGGATATTTAATTGCTTACTCTTAACAGTCTAAATTTGGCTTTTTCACCCGACGGCAATAAGTCAATTATCTTGCGAGCTAACGACCATCCTGTTTCTGTAGCGTGAGGCATCTTGATATACAAGTACACCCCCTGGACTGTGCTTAGTGATGATTAGATGATTGCACACACCGTGCAATCATCTAATCATCACTAAGCAACTCAAAGCAAGGGTGAAACAAGTTCCACTTGCCATTTGCCATTCTTTTGGAGGCGCTACCCACGCGTTTCCCTGTGTTGCTCATTCCACAAACGCCCGATCCTTACAAGCTATAACTCCTTGTAAAGGTGACTAATCAATGATTAAAATGATATAAAATACAATACAATTTGGTATTATTAAAGTGGAGACAGTAACCGTAACTGTGGAGAAATAATGGACCAAACTTAAGTTTCTGAACTTTTGTTGCCGAGTTTGTTTTTGTTTCACCATTTCCACACACCTGCTCTCGCCACACAGTTCCTGCCGTGCGTTCCTAACTTGAAACTGTGCCATCTGCCTTCCAGAGTGTCCATGGACAGGAAGCCTGTGGTGCCGGTCCCGGTCCTGAAAAGTGCAGGTTCTGTGTCGGCTCTGGCCGTGGACTGGATCCACCAGCGGCTCTACTGGACCGACGGAGAGGCCGCGTCTGTTAACATGGGCCATCTGGACGGCTCAGCACAGCAGCTGCTGGTTGGAGGGCTGGGCAGACCCACCGCTGTGGCTGTGGAACCCCTGCTGGGGTAGGTAGGAAAGCCCTGCTTCGGGGTTGTAGGAAGTGAATTCAGGTGTTCCATCTCCTCATCTTCTGGGGCAGTGGTGGTGGTACTCAAACATTTTCATGTCAAGGACCCCCCAAATCTGTATATACACATTTTGAGCAACCCCCCAATCCCCCCCCCCCCCCCCCCCATTCTAAAAGATTGCGTGCCAACCAATTACCCCCCATAAGAGAAGATTTGACAGATTTGTCAAAGCTTTAAAAAAAATAACCCCAAAATAATGAGGCCGATTCTACAAATGCCTTCTGAATCAGTGCACAATCTTTTTTGTAATTCAAAAATATTCATTTATTTTGTGTTTTATCTTCAAAAATAGCAGATGTACAAGCTCGCAGCGCGGCACGAAATGACACACTGTGAGCTTGTATATCTGCTATTTTTGAATAGCCAACGCTAAAATCTAAAATGACATGCCGCCCTAGTTTTAATGGGTAAAATGTTTAAACCGTTCCTCGTTTAGCTGGGGACCCCCCGTGGAAACCCCTTCCCAGACCGTTGAGAGCTAGTGTTCTGGAGTTTGACAACAGGAAATTTACTTAAAGTAACGTGATATGATGTGAGTTGTCCTGACCCCTCAGGCAGATCATGTCCGTCTAATTGCAGGATGTACAGTATCACTGTGACATGTTAGCTGTGTCCCAATTCAGTGGCTGCATCCTCTGAAGGACACAGCCTTCCAAAACTGCATGGATGACAACTGCTCGGTGTATCATAGGCCAGTGGTTGTCAACCATGTTTGGCTCAGGTCATCCCAGTTAGACCAGGGTTCCCCAATTAATTTTCCTCAAGGGCCATATTTTGACTAGAGTACCAGGCTGGGGGCCGAGTCTGCACGCACGAAAAATTGGGGTTTTTATCGTTTCATTAATTAAGCTAAGAATAGATGTAGAACAGTGGTTCTCAACCAGTGGTCCGGGGACCAGTGGTCCTTGAGGGGGTTCCTGGTGGTCTCTAGCTAACCAAATGGACCCTTATAGATCTTTAACTCTTGAGAGTGTAAAATGGATTCATTTTCAGGGCAAGACCCCATTTGAAAAGATCTGGCAGGGATTCTCATCTTTTCATTTGAAGGATGCCCAGTTTGACATGCATAGGCTACTGACCCCCATTTAATGCCATTTATATGTGGGACCTCAATTTATTATAACTTTTATTTATAAAAATCAATGTCAACTTTAAAATAAAATCAAATTGTTAACTCTGAGAGGGTACAAATGGAACCAAATGGACCTCTTATATGGTCCATTTGGTTCCATTTGTACACTCTCCATTTGTACACTCTCTGAGTGCCAAAAGCCCTTGAATATGATGGTAGGGCTCTAGCAGTGATTCTCATCATTTTAATTTGAAGGATGCCCAGTTGACATCCATAGTCTACTGACCCTAATGCCATTTATATCTGGGACCTAAAAAAAAAGTTTTATATATTTTTTTTATTTGGGGAAATTCTTCCAGGGAGCGCTTCTTGGGCCGCCTATTGGGGAACCCTGCATTAGACGATCTACAAACTTGGAACCCTTCCCGTTGTGTGAGCTTGTAGATCAGACATTTTCGGCAGTACAGCAGTACAGACTCCTGGGTGACCCCGCTCAACAAAGTATGTGGTTTAAGGGGTTAATCAGGGAGCATGATGTAAGAAACTTGCTACGCAGGCAAAAAAGTAAGCCACGATCTGTTATGCATATGAGCTTGCTCCTATGTTTACTGAGATATTTAACTGGTCCCTTGTAGAGGGATCTTGCCATGTTTTACTGTACGCCAGTTGGGATCGTGCCAGTGCCTCAGAATCCCAACCTAAGCATGTCTTTAGTGACTGCAGACCTGTTGCATTGACATCTGGTATCATTACAAATGTTTGAATGCCTGTTAGAGTACGTAACATCTCTGTTGTAGAGCTCGTTTACATAATAGCACAAACAGATCTATTGTGATGACAATGCAGTTTCAATCTTTTAACTTTTTCGCTGCTATCTACGTTTATAAACATAGCTAGGCTATCGGTACCTACTGGTGCTATCTACGCGTATGTTCGTAGACAACCGTATATATATATATGAAAGGACAAACATGGCAAATTAAGGCCGGGGGCGGGCAACACCACTACTTTACTGTACTAAAAAAAGCACACCAATCATCTTCTTGTTAAGACCGTTGAAAAGATGTACTACTGTAAATCCAGGGATAGTACAGTGCAGTTTAATCGTCTATGTAATGACTGTGGTTTGCCTTTTCCTTCTCGGAAGACATTAAGAACAGTACATCCACGTTCCACTGCTGTCACCCTCGTTAACTCTTCAAACATAACACTGCATGCCACCTGACGGGTTGAATAATTGTGCCACAGGGCAGACGTTTTTAAAGCACACATGTCATTTCATTTGTAATTTATAGCACATGTGAAATTCCACCCGCTCCTTCCTTCTAATTTCACCCGCTCCTTCCTTCTAGTCACACCTTGGCAGCATGTTTAACAATGTCATGTAAACTGGGTGTGACCTCTACTTTGATGGTGAAGTGACAAGGATTGTACAATCATGGTTCTTCCAGGTGAGAAGCGTTAATGTGGGTGGACTGACCATTGATTTTACCCACCGGGTAAACCCTCAAATCTATTCCACTTGTTATATTATTTGTAAAACGAAGATAGTTTCATGTTGAACGTTAGGCACGTTTCTCAACACGTTCTTCTCCTACTGTAGCCTTCTCTTCTGGGCAGAGAGCGGCAGCTCTCCTAGGATTGAGAGAGCGAGCCTGGATGGTCAGGACAGGATGGCACTGGTCACGACCCTGATCCGCAACCCTGTCGCACTCTCTCTTGGTAGGCTCTGTCAATTCCTAATTTCTACAGTTGGGTGCCACCGATATTGTCCCTTATCATTTGACCCATTTAGGCCTGACCTCAAAATTTTAAAAAATCCTTCTAAATCCTCCAGTTTTCTGAAATAAATATTTTCACGATTTTTCAAAAATAGCAGACCTACAAGCTCGTAGCGCGCCACTCGGTGGCGCGCTATGAGCTTGTAGATCTGCTATTTTTCAATAGCTAAATTATAACAATGTTTAAAACACCAAAAGGGGTTCCCGCCCAAAATGTGTTAACTGTCCTTTTGCGCAGATCACGCAAACCTCAGCAAAAAGAAAAGGACAATATCGATGGCCTCCAACTGTACATGCTGTATTATATTAAATAATAATAGTAAGGGTTCGCTTCCATAAAATGGCCCAAAACACTGCATTATATGATGTGTTTTAAGAGACATACTGTAATGTTAAAATGTTAGAGTCTGCTTACCGGTATGTCATTTCTGTTCGTGTTTATTTCCTTGTAAGATGTGCCTCGGCAGCTGTTGTACTGGGCCGACGCTGGGACACGGACCATCTCCAGAATCAACCTGACGGGCCGACACAGGAAGACCGTGGTGGAGTCCAACGGCTACCTGGACAGACCCTCTGGACTGGCTGTGTTTGAGGTACTGTATGAACCATTTCAATAGAACACAGACCCTCTGGACTGGCTGTGTTTGAGGTACAGTATGAACCATTTCAATAGAACACAGACCCTCTGGACTGGCTGTGTTTGAGGTACTGTATGAACCATTTCAATAGAACACAGACCCTCTGGACTGGCTGTGTTTGAGGTACTGTAGAGTAGACCCTCTGGACTGGCTGTGTTTGAGGTACTGTATGAACCATTTCAATAGAACACAGAACTGTATCATTGAAGCCTATAGCGTCCCCATTCCGGGACGAACGTTCAGGGCAAATTGGCTGATCTGCAAGCTCACGCGTTGCGAGCTTGTACAGTAGGTCGGCTAGTTTTGGCAAAATAATTTGGTGTAGAAGATTAGAAGTGAGGGGCGCTCTTATCATCATACATCACCTCATTCTGGCCAAACACAATTTGCGTCCTCACTTTTGTTTTCAATGCTGATGTTTACACACTTTTGTCTTCAATGTTTGCGTTTACACAAACCCTCAAAGCTGGACTTAGGAGGGGACTTAGGAGGGTCCACCTAGTATAGAGCACTGGTGGACCCCGGTCAATGACCTATATAGAGTTTAAGTGGTTAATACAAGGCTTGTCCCCCCCCAAGGCTTGTCCCCCATCTGGGACAAGCTGTAGCTCGCCGACTCGTCACATAATGGGGGATGCCGAGTCGAAACGGTATATTTCCCAACACTGTATAATTTTTGTTTAATGTAGTCAAAATTTCCTATAGATGTCTGTAGTCAAAACGTGGTCAAATGATACTAATTGTACATGGAAGGGTGTTCCTGGTCTGAGTCTGCTCATTGGGAATGTGCTTCTATGTTCAATTATGGATGACTATGGTACAGTATGTGACCTGGGGCTACAGCGACAATTATGGATGACTATGGTACAGTATGTGACCTGGGGCTACAGCGACAATTATGGATGACTATGGTATGTGACTGAGTCCTGGGGCTACAGCGACAGAGGAGATGCAGGGTTTGTCTTCTGTACTAACCGCTTCAAAAGAGTAACGCGTGAAATGTGGATGCCCAACCAACAGCCATCAAAAAGTGCGACTCCCTGCCCTTCTTCAAAACCACCAGAGCACCTGTCTGCAATTCACCCTTTGTCAAGTCCCGCCCGTGGTTGTGCCCCTCTTCGCACCCATTGGTTGCCGTTTCGTGGTTGGACAAAAATCCACTCTCTCCATCCACTACCATTGAAATTACATGTTTTTCAGTTGCTTCACATTGCTATTCTGTGCACTCGATTGTTATTTTAAACTTGGTGTCAGTAAAAAGTAACATCACATGTGCAACACGGTGACTCGGCATATCATGTTTGTTTTTAGTTTTTTCCAAAAATGATGTCAACATAAACAAGGCGGAACCAGGGCGGAACAAGGCAGAAAGAGCCTGCTGGTTAGTCAGTCAGGGACCAATCCGAAGGCTGACAAAGGGTGAATTGGACGTAGACCAGTCTTATTACTTGCCAAAATAACCTCCAGTTTTCTGAAATAAATATTTTCACGATTTTTCAAAAATAGCAGATCTACAAGCTCCACGAGCTTGTAGATCTGTTATTTTTCAATAGCTAAATTATAACATAATGTTTAAAACGCCAAAAGGGGTTCCCGCCCAAAATGGGTTAATAAAGTGTTCAATCAATCAATCAATCAATCAAACGCTTCCTTCCTGTCGCAGGGGTTTGTGTACTGGAGCGACGCGGCCACTGACTCCATCTGCAGCGCTGATAAACACAACGGCCGCCATCTTCGAGTGCTCTGGTCCCACGCCACCTCCCCAGGGGGTCTGGTGCTCCTGCACCCTGCGCTGCAGCCAAACGGTACCACTCAGCGCTGTTGGAGGGTTTCATTTAGACCTGAGGCCCATTGTACAAAATGCCTTCTAAATCAGTAGTTTAGACCTGAGGCCCATTGTACAAAATGCCTTCTAAATCAGTAGTTTAGACCTGAGGCCCATTGTACAAAATGCCTTCTAAATCAGTAGTTTAGACCTGAGGCCCATTGTACAAAATGCCTTCTAAATCAGTAGTTTAGACCTGAGGCCCATTGTACAAAAGCCTTCTAAATCAGTAGTTTAGACCTGAGGCCCATTGTACAAAATGCCTTCTAAATCAGTAGTTTAGACCTGAGGCCCATTGTACAAAAAGCCTTCTAAATCAGTAGTTTAGACCTGAGGCCCATTGTACAAAAAGCTTTCTAAATCAGTAGTTTAGACCTGAGGCCCATTGTACAAAAAGCCTTCTAAATCAGTAGTTTAAACCTGGGGCCCATTGTACAAAAAGCCTTCTAAATCAGTAGTTTAGACCTGAGGCCCATTGTACAAAATGCCTTCTAAATCAGTAGTTTAGACCTGAGGCCCATTGTACAAAATGCCTTCTAAATCAGTAGTTTAGACCTGAGGCCCATTGTACAAAATGCCTTCTAAATCAGTAGTTTAGACCTGAGGCTCATTGTACAAAATGCCTTCTAAATCAGTAGTTTAGACCTGAGGCCCATTGTACAAAATGCCTTCTAAATCAGTAGTTCTAAAACGTTGTCGTGCCGCCAAGGACCTTCACAATGATATAGATTTGGCTGCGTAACCCCATCTGGAAATGTTTGGTGCCAGGGACCCACAGAAGACAAGATTTGTGTTTAAAAAGAAAAAAAAAATCTAAATGATTTAAATACTTTCAAGATGTTTCAAAAATAGCAGATGTACAGGCTCGCAGGCTGTGAGCTTGTATATGTGCTATTTTTTTAATAATGCCAACACTAAAATCTAAAATTTCTCAGTTTTAATGGGTTAAAAAATAAATAAAAGCTGTTCCAGATTGGAATTAGATTGTTTTATTATCAAGTCTGAAGTCTTGATTAAAAATAAGAAAATAAGAATTCAATGAATGTAACCTGTAATATGAAAAATGCAACCTTCATTTTTTGTATTGTTTTTTTTTGCCTAAAAATTGTTAAGTTAAAAAATAAAAAATATATATATATGGAAAATATTTTCTTTTTGTTTTGTTTTTTAGTCCCTGGAAGTCCGCGCGTCACACTCAATGTCACATCAAAGCGCACACCGAATGCACACGATGGTGAGTTCACCGAGCTGAAATGTTCACATGGCTATGGCCTGACAATGTGGCAGGTAAGCATTGTCATTACTCAGTTGGAGAAAAGGCGTTTCTTCTCAAGGTTAGATTTCCAAACCAGAAAAACAACCTGCAGACAGTGGCTGCTGACAGGGTAAACAAGAAGCTATGTTGGTTGTACAAACTGGCAATGACAGGTGTGTTCTGAAGGATTCAGTATTTCTAGGATGGTCAGTCCCATCTATGTTGCCAACTATTGTTGGTTTGGCAGTCTACTCTTAAGCCCTAACCACACCAAAGGGTTGAGACGGGACAAGATGGTTTTAGCGTTCGTCCCAGCGGTGTGATATGTCCTGGCGCACGTCAACCCAAGTCGACCCAACAGTCCATTCGACTGGTTCAATTCGACTGGTTCAATTCAATGACCACACCAATGGGTCGAAATACATCTACTTACAACCGTTTGGTTGCAAGGAGACCCATTGGTGTGTTTTGGGCTTAACAGTATGTCTACGGTATGTTGGCCATTTACTCCATTAGTTATTGTCTCCACCAGGCCGAAGGCATGGGGAGAGAGTATGTTTTGCACTCCGTCCGTGTGTGTGTGTGTGTGTGTCCGTCCTTCCGTCCGTCTGTGTACAGCTAATCTCCGGCACCGTTAACCCGGCCGATGCCAAACTTTGCACACACACTCCCTGGATGCCAACGATGAACCTCTGCCCCACATTTTCCAGAACGGCCTGTTATAGCGCCACCATGAGACAGCTTTTCACATGTTTTACCTAAAACTGCACCGATCTGCGTGAAACGTTGCATGCACACTCCCTAAAGGCCAAGGACAAACCTTTGACCTGCATTTTCCGCATCTGCCTTTTATAGCGCCACCAGGAGGCCGACTTTTGTAAAACACATTTTTTGATATTACTCCTCCAGATTCTGTCCAAAAATCTCACAAATCGTTACACAGTATCTCTATGGTCATGTGCTCAAGTCGGATCTGTCTGATATTTCATATTCCATCCTAATTGGCTATAATTGGCTTTCACAGTTTGCAAGATTGCCCCGTTTTGAACAATAGCCTCAAATCATGAACGCAGCATGCAATTTACGTGAAATCTTTCACACATTTTCTTACTAGGCTGAGGAATATATCCCACCCTTTTCACATTGGCCTGTTATAGCGCCACCAACAGGTTGATTTTTGCAAAACACATTTTTGGAACAAAATGCCTCAAATCATCCAATTGCAAAGGCGTAAGGCGTAAGAAATGGCAATCGGTACACATGATCTCTGTAGTCATGTGATCAAGACGAGTCTGTTGATTTCTGCTGATTTCTCAGATTGTACACTGATTGGCTAAGATTGCCTTCCAAAGTTTTCAGGAGTGGCCCGTTTTGTACAAAATGCTGCTCATCCAGAATTCTATCCTCAGAGATGCTATGAGTGATCTGGCTCTGCATTTCCTCAACAAAATGAAGAAAATTGTTGCAAAAACAAATAAAAAAAAACATCCTCCTAAACATTTTGCCAAACATCACACACACTCCTATCCTCCTGGTGGAGACCTGTGCCCGGAAGGGCACTTTTTCTAGTTAGTTTTTTTTTTCCTCTTGTAAATAACGGTCCATATCTATATGTCTGAATTAATCGCTTGAGCAATGTAATGTGTTTCTCCACTAATGCTTCCGAGGCATATTTCTCTACAACCTAGGAATGTTGATTAATAGCTTGTTTACCTGTTGAACCGTAATCAGTTGTTTTCATGACTATTCTGGATTGACACTGTATTGGTATAAGAGATTCACAGCAGAAACGGGAAGAGAAAAAAAAAAGGAACAGTATCACTGCTCCTTTTTGTTTCTCTTCCCGTTTCTGCTCTGTATTTCTTACTGCTGTACTGCAGTCATTTCCCCCACGGGATCAATAAAGTATCTATCTTATCTAATTACTCATATTTACGAATCTGTACAGATGGATTTCATAGCAGCTTCGGATGTTTATGTTTCACATGATTTAATCTCCGTCATCAGCCCTTATCAACAGCATGCAATGTCTGCATCAGTATGTGGAAATGTCCATACTGTCTGCAGTATGGACATTTCCACATACTGACGTTATTGGTTATTATTGTCCGACGTGGCGTTTGTCGCGTTGTCCGACTATTTACTAAGCGTAACCCTAACTCTAACCCTTAACCGGCCATGTAAGTCAGTTTCACAATGTTTTCGATTTGGTGGCGGAAATTTCACTTCTGCATTTCCTAGTCACTTCTCGTGGTAGGCAGTATGTGGAAATGTTTATATTGCCTGCATTTACGTCTCAATTTCCCTTTGGGAATTAATAAAGTATATCTCATCTCATCTCGATAACATTCGAAGGGGGTGGATTTCAGGCTGTGAACACCCTGAGCATTTAACCTCTCGTTTGTAACCGTGAACAGCTGTGGCTTATCACTAGGGCTGCAACAGTTAATTAATTAAAAATATATAAATAATATATTTCATTGAAATAATCTACAGTATTTCCAAAAATAGGGGCAAAAAAAAGCTGATCTACAAGCCCGCAATGTGAGTCCGTTGTCAACTTGTACATTGGATATTTTCGCTGTTCTTTTGGTGACACTGTTTAATGAAATGAGTTGATTTGTTTAGTGTATATCAAAATAAAAATGAACACACTTCTCAAGCCCTACTTTTCACATGTCTCCTATAGCAATGTGGTGTGGGGATGAAGACTCTTAACTACATGGATTCATTGTACTTGTGTTCTAGGTTCTGGTGCAGTCGTCTCCCACACCGTACCTGCGTCATCGTTCTCTGATCCAACGTTTGCTGGAGTCTTCTCTCTTGTCGGTGCGTTTTGACTACTTATTTTTCAACGTTAATAATAATCTGTATTATTAACCCAAAACCCATTTAGTCCTGTAACACCTATACCCTCAAGCCGAGAACATCTCTGTGTGTAGTTAAAGGACCACTTCACCACTTTTCAACCTATCTTCATATAATAGGTCCTCACTAATAATCATGATAAAATGGCATGATTTTTTTCTACTCAGGCTCAGGCCACACTACTCTGGATCTTTTGCAAAACGGATATTTTTGTCCTCCGTTTTAGAAAACATCCCTGCCCATATGACAGAGATATCGGAGTCCACACCCAAACGCAGAAACGCATTGAACACAGGATAAAATCACTGCAGTAGCAGGTTTCAATTGTAGGCTATATTATACTTGATTTTATATTTACACATCAGGTGCCAATCATATTTTTTAATGAAGGAATAAGTACCGCATTTTAAAAGCCACCTAAATTGTGAGTGGAAGTGGAACATGTTTCTTTCATTGTCTGTCAGCATGTCACAGTATGTGCGTAAATCTCCAAATCCTGACTCTCGACTTTTCTCTCCATATAATTTAGAAATGATACTTTAGACTTTACCATTGCTCTGGCGACTTGGCTGTCCTGCACAGTCCTGCACAGAAAATAATAGCAGAGTCAGACAGACCTATAGAAGTGTCCACAACCACTTGTGAGCTTGTAGAGTGGCTATATTTTCGAGGTGTACAATAAATGTCACGTTATAATGTAGACTAATAAAAGTTCACACGCACGCGCATTGTCGGCATGCAGGCATAGTGACAAATGCAGTCAAGAGTGTGCCCTTTATTACCTAAACAGGAGAGCCATATGCGCAGCAGCGCACGGCGACCCACTATACCATTCACACCTCTCTCTCTGCACCCACTCTCTCTCCCCTCCATGACCATGCTATATCCACAGACTACAGTTTATCTGTAGCGGTCCGCAATTAACATATTGTTCAAGCTTCGCACTCGGCACCAATACAAATTAAATCACCAGTCCGCACTGGACTAGTAGGCTGTGCGGACTGGTTATTATTATTGGATGCAGCAGAGCAGAGCCTTTGCTCCCCCCCCCCCCCCACCAAAATTTTGCTAGCTTACCTTGGTCTCGATTTTATTATATCACTAGAAGCTAGCTCCAAAAAGTGTTCATATTTTGAGGGAGAGGTGGATGAGGAGCAGAAATGAAGCACTAGTATATCCATCAGATCAAAACCACGGAGAGCGTCCTGGATTAGGAGAGACGAGGCATTCTTTCTGCCGCGCTAACAGCTAAGTCAACGGTACGCTAATATGAGTGTAGAGCGCGAATGACGGTGGCCGAGAGTCGGACTGAAAAATATCATTGAGGATGTGCTTTTGAACGCGTCGGTTGGAATCCCTAGGACGTGTGGACACGTCGGATGGACGGAACCAGTTAATGAGTCTGTGTGGTAGAGTACATCTGCAGTCATTGGTTGGAGGTGGTCTTCCTACTCTTCCATTGAGATATTTAGACCCTGGTGTCGGGTAGGAAACCATAAAGTTATTTGAAGCAGACGGCAATGGACCGGATTAGGCACTAGATGCGACGCCATCTTTAATGTAGTGAGTGAGAGGGAGATGAGCATAGACCTAGAAAGGCTCCTTCTGTTCTGCGGCGTCTGTATCTTGGGTGCCATTTCAGGAAAGGGGGGTGTTCGGTAGGCCATATCAGAGGCAGTGTAAACGTTTGTTTTCTCGTGCCAATAAGCTCCTTTGAATTGAAATGATAAGTCCCGGAGAAGATGCGCTGTGATTGGCCAGTAGTCACTTTGAGTGGCAGCGTGCCTTCCGCTTGACATGCGACACCCTGCGCTACAGCTCACTCCAACTGCAGCGGAAAATGAGGTATCTAGGTTTTTAAATCATACAACGTATGGACTGTAGCTTTAAAATGAGGTATCTAGGTTTTTAAATCATACAACGTATGGACTAGCTTTAAAATGAGGTATCTAGGTTTTTAAATCATACAACGTATGGACTGTAGCTTTAAAATGAGGTATCTAGGTTTTTAAATCATACAACGTATGGACTGTAGCTTTAAAATGAGGTATCTAGGTTTTTAAATCATACAACGTATGGACTGTAGCTTTAAAATGAGGTATCTAGGTTTTTAAATCATACAACGTATGGACTGTAGCTTTAAAATGAGGTATCTAGGTTTTTAAATCATACAACGTATGGACTGTAGCTTTAAAATGAGGTATCTAGGTTTTTAAATCATACAACGTATGGACTGTAGCTTTAAAATGAGGTATCTAGGTTTTTAAATCATACAATGTATGGACTGTAGCTTTAAAGTTTGTGAAACTTCAAATGAGTACATTTAAATGCTTGATTATGACCAATTTATTTTCTTTGTTGCTGCATCGTTGTCAGTGCTCCTGAGTGGGATGCTGCTGGGAATGGTGCTGTGGAGATGGAGAGATGAATACACTGCCTCCAGGAGCCTCACCCTGCAGAGCTTCTACCTCCAGGAGTCCCGGGACCCCCTCCTCGTCCAGGGCCCCGTCAGGAGCCTGGACACGTGCCCTGTCAAGGTGTGTGTGTGTGTGTGGTGTGTGTGTGTGTGTGTGTGTGTGTGTGTGTGTGTGTGTGTGTGTGTGTGTGTGTGTGTGTGTGTGTGTGTGTGTGTGTGTGTGTGTGTGTGTGTGTGTGTGTGTGTGTGTGTGTGTGTGTGTGTGTGTGTGTGTGTGTGTGTGTGTGTGTGTGTGTGTGTGTGTGTGTGTGTGTGTGACAGACACACCACACTCATTTACATATATCCATCCGTACATTAACAATGCAAATGTCAATGATGAAAAACCCATTAAAACAAGGGTTTTTCTCATTTCGTTTAAATGTTGAAGAATCCACTCAATACATTGTTACGATTTGTTCTTAAACTCGTAACTGCTGCGACATTAATTTCAACATCATTCAAATAAGTTTGCTGTTTGACCACTATACGGCTTCTCTCTCTTCACCAACACACCTTGTAGCCTGCTGCTCTGTGAGACACGGCAGCGTGCGTGCCTACGTGTGTGTATGTGTGTAAAGGAGGGGTGAGGCAGACTGGCTGCTTTGAGAGTACAAAAGCCATTGACATCAGTGACAATCGTTTGTTGACGTAATTGTAACCTCTGTTCTCTGAGTGAAAAGACTCCACCCAACTCCACCCAACATATTTCATATGTATGGGGAATGACCCCACCTCACTTGTGACATGGATATATTTTTAAGACACACCAGTTGCCCAGGCACACCAGTTGCCCAGGCGTGATTACACACCTGGGCATGTAATCACGCCCAGGTGTGCGTGATTACACTGATTTACTTGATCGACACCGCTTCTGAGCGACATCGAGGTAGATAGATAATTTCTTCACTCGGAGAACAAAGGTTAACCAAACGTTCTCTATCGTATCGAGACTATCTCTTCACCCAACATATTTCATATGTATGGGGAACTCTGTAAGACAGAGCTGGTCTGTTACTCATATGACTCGTACGACTCTAATGCTCCAATAGGGCAGAATGGGGACCGTCTCTGTACTTCAACTGTCTGTATGACGGCGGTAGGACAGACCTCAATCACCTGATTGAAACGTGCTGTTTAGAAAACATTGGGGAGAAAGGCCGGGTTGCCTTGGGCTCGTCGTAGAGCCTCCAGGGCTAACCCCGGGTCCCCAGGTGGGACTGGTTGGGTCCCTAACCTGAGCTCCTCTGAGCCTCAGGGCACCCTTTGGAAAATGTGCTGCGGACCTAAATACACTCAGTGAGAAGGGGGCTGGCTGCCAGACACTAGCCTGGCTAATAAGCCCGCCCATATTGCATACCGTGTCCCGATTGGTCCGACCTGTTCTCGGTTGTAGGAAAGAGGCGTGCTACTGAGCCTCGCCAGACCGTAATCCGCTGGTAGGCAATTTTGTTTTGCCAACGGCTGATTCGGTCTGGTTTATTAACCAGGCTAGCCAGACACTGATACCACATATGGTAGAACCTGATAAATGCTGACAGCGTCGATCAAGAGGCTATCCCTCAGATTGAAGGGGACCTCGCCCTAAGCCCATGAGGCAGCATATGTTGGGTGGAGAGATAGTCTCGATACGATAGAGAACACATTTATTTTTAGCTAGATATGGCATTAAGGCCCGATTTTGATAACACTACCAATAATATTGTGCAACTCTAGTTTAAGTGGTTGAACTTGAATGGCACTGTGTCCTCCCTCCAGGAAACTCTGCTCAAGCTGGACTTGGAGCGTCGTTCCTGAACCAGTGTGTGTGTGTCCTCTATAGCTGTCTGTCGCCAAGCTGTGTCAGCGTCCAGAGGCAGCCTGGCCCGTGACAGCAACATCACATTATCGTCCTGCTCATTTCAGAAATAGTGAAAATAGGAGATCTACAAGCTCACAATGCATCACAATGTGAGCTTGTAGCTTTATATGCATAAAATAACTTAAATGTGAATGCTAGGGGGTTGCATTTGCCATCTCCTGGGACCACAAATGAAGCTTCCTCATTTTTCCTTCAGCTTGTTAACCACAGGAACCCTACCATCCCTATTCTGGGCATGTCAAACTGATTGCGTCGTGTAACTCGTGTTATGAGCTTGTTGTAGATGATAGAGATTTGGTATAGATGGGGGGGGGGGGGGGGAGGTTTTAGCGGTTAATGGTAGAGCAAGGCAGTAACACTGCCAGGATTAGGGGTTGGATTCCCATCGGAGTAATGCATAAGATTCTCAACACACATAGTTGTGACAATGTGCTTTGGCCAGTTGTCCAGCACATGGCAGAACTCCGTGTCAGTGAAGAGGAAAATAGTCGTCCTGGTTCTTTGGGAACAAGTGCTTTTTGTGTTAATTCATTTATGGTCTGTTTTCTACTAATAACTAAATAATAATCAGATAATAATTGATCCAAAACATTTGTGTTCTTATATTTCAGTTCAGTACGGCACTGTTACAGCAGTATTTTAGTTTGCACAATCACATTTGGGGGAGTGCGGATTACTTACTATTGCATTTATTTAATTTCACTGAACACTGTAGCTGAATGTAGTCAACCTGCTGATGAAAAAGAAAAAATTACACTTGCTGTACAATAACAGCAGAGCAGCCCAGAGCATCCCAGAGCATCAATATTACTCAGTATTTTCTGTCAGATTGACAGATTGTCAGTGAGGACAGATCAACCAGACCGCACAAACAAAATGCCTTTTGCTCTGTTGTACTGTTGATGGTGTGCAGGACATATTGTACTGTACTTGAAGATTATGTATGAATATGGTGTGTTGGTAATACTTTGTACATACAATTGGCTTGATTGATTTGGTTGTAGTCTTGTATTTTGTTGTTGTTGTTGACTAACAAAATGTCTATATCATGTTGATAAAGATTTATGGGAGCTATTATATTTGCCAGAGAATCATGGTGCAAATGTAGTTGAAACTGCTGAGTTTTTAGTTGTATTTATTTTTTGAAGATCTTTATTTATTTTGTGTTCATGTTGGGTGTTCTGCAGCTGTAAGAAGAATGATACTGTGGTTAAAGTCCTTGAAAGGGTGACATTGTTAAGATGAATCGAATAAAGCAATAACATTGTCAAAAATGCATGAGTGTTTAATTCATCACGTCGTCAAATCATCTCAACTGTTTTAATTTGGGAAACAAAATGATTTAGATAGAATTATGATCAAAGACATGCGATTTACCGCAATACAACATAAACCAGTGTTACTCAACCTTTTTGATGCTCCTATTCAATATCCAGGTTCCTAATCCCCCCCCCCCCACACACACACACACACACACACACACACACGCTTACAATGTACTTTACAATGTACTTTATTATCATCGATTTCCAAATTCCATCATCAACCCAGGACCCCTGCCTCAGAGGTAATGGGAGAAGAAAGGTGTAGCTCTTCGGTGCCCCCTTTAAAAAGCATTGCTTGCATCACTTTGTACCCCACCCCCGAGACCCTGTGAGAAACACTAGTGTACGTAGTCAATGTGCAGCACATACATTGACATAAATCAATATCAATGTATATGCTCATAATGTGCTCATAAGAGCATGGCTGAGGTGTGAGTTTTACGTTCCCTTTATTTACCTTCCTGGTCTTGAACATTGATCCTGCTTCACTCTTCACTCTTAACAGGATACCAATGAACCCGGAACATCCTTCCACATCTAGGTGTATTCACCTGGAAAGTTTCACATCTTAGGTCAACAATATGAGAAGGGCATGTGTGTGTGTGTGTGTGTGTGTGTGCGTGTGTGTGTGCGTGTGCGTGCGTGCGTGTGTGTGTAACAATATGAGGAGGGCTGTCACAATCGTGTGTGTGTCTCTCTCGGCATCAGGTTAAGCACTTTTCAGATCGATAGATACTCTTAGTTTTATTATCCTGCAGGGAAACAGCGGTTGTGGGTACAGCTTATACATTTAAGTATAAGAAAAGGTACTCTAGTATACAGTAGAAACGAGGCAAAATTAAAAAAAGATAAGATGCATTAAAAAACGAATAATACTAATACTACAGAGCAAGGGTAAAAAACAAACGAGGTGTCTAGTCAGTGGGTCATAAGGTCAGGTGTACAGTCAATCAGTGGGTCATAAGGTGTACAGTCAATCAGTGGGTCATAAGGTGTACAGTCAATCAGTGGGTCATAAGGTGTACAGTCAATCAGTGGGTCATAAGGTGTACAGTCAATCAGTGAGTCATAACTGACGCACTGATTGACTGCATGTATATAGACACCTTATGACTCATAACTTATGACTCATAAGGTGTATATATACAGTCAATCAGTGAGGACTATCAATCAGTTGACTGTGTCTATAGACAGTCAACCAGTGAGTCATAAGTGTATCACGTGCCTCGTCAAAATAAAGTTAACAGTGCAATGCCACACATAGTGAGGGAATATTATCAGAATAATGTCAAATCTGGGAATACATTTCTTACCAAGAATTGTCTTCATGTGTTTGTAAAGGTATCTACTAAATTTGGCCATAGCCTGTACTGACCTCATCACATTTGTGATGACAGACAGCTATGGCCGTTTTTAGCCCAAGGAGTGTTCTTTTGTGCAAAACTAATGCTTGGAATGGGTTCAAAATCATGAAAACCCCCTAGTTTGACCCTAGCCACTTGCCCAAATGTGCCTAAATGTGCTGACCTCATCACATCTGTGATGACGTCTATATGGCCATTTTTAGCCCAAGGAGTGTTTTTCGTGCAAAACTAATGCTTGGAATGGATTCAGAATCATGAAAACCCCCTAGTTTGACATGTCACATGCTACTTAAAGCATAATGAAATTCAGAACAGTTTGCCTTATAATGGTTGTTGATGTACCCCAACTTTCAGCAGTTGTCAAAAATTCCTCTAGGGTGGTTGAATAGAAACCAATGTGGGATATGTTAGTAGACACCTTTACAAACACATTGGTGAAGACAATTCTTGGTAAGAAATATATTCCCAGATTTTATCAAGAAAGCGTAAGATGTGGAGGGGGAAAACAGCACAAGTACCCCCCCCTAGGAATGAGTCAGAGTCATGAAACAACTGTTTATTCCAGGTTAGGCTATACGATTGTCCTAGCTAGCCAAACGGCCGCTGTGTGTCTCGTTGTAGCCTTTCAATGCAACAGGCACAAAGGAGTTCCCAAGTCTTTCACACCTTCCCCCCGGAAGGTCAATCTGTCGTTCCCTCGCTTGCTCCAGTACCCAGTTATCTCTAGATAGAGGGGCTGGGAGGAATTATTCAGGATGGCATCCACCTTCTTAGCTGTTCTCACCCTGGCCAGCTCCCCCCCCCCCCTACCAGAGGGGACCCCACAACTGAGCCCGCCCTCCTCACAAGCCTGTTTAGGTTGCAAGTGTCACCTCCTCTGTTGTCGTCGTCCCCCCCTCCCCCCAGCACGTTATTCCGAAGAAGAGAGCACTTCCCATAAAAGACTGGTTGAACCTATGTAACATTCTGTTACACACGCCAAACCATCTGAGCCTCCTCAGGAAGGACAGCCTGCTCTTTGCTGTGAAGTGCCTCAGCGTTGTCCGACCAGTCCAATGAGTTGTTCAGGTGTATTCCATGGAATTTGTACCTGTCCACCACCTCCCCCTTTATGGTGCTGGGCACCGGGGGTTCTTTGCTGGTCTTGCGGAAATCCACCACCATCTCCTTGGTCTTGCTGGCATTGAGCTGGAGGTGGTTTGCCTCATTCCACTGCACAAAGTCCCTCACCACCCCTATCACACTTTTTGTCTGTGTTGTCACTGTTGCTCTACTCCAGGGGTTCTCAACGTTTTTGGCCGGGGACCCCCGGAAATGCTTTGGCAATGTCTCGGGACCCCCGCCCCGCCCCTTCCCGACCCCCAATATAAATTGACTGCTACAATAACCTTAAACCATTTTGGGCGGGAACCCCTTTTGGTGTTTTAAGCATTATCATCATAGCGCGCCACCGAGTGGCGCGCTATGAGCTTGTAGGTCTGCTATTTTTGAAAAATCGTGAAAATAAAATTTAAACATTTTTTTTTTTGAAAATAATTTGGGGACCCCCTAAAATAATTTGGCGACCCCCCGAGGGGTCGCGACCCACGGGTTGAGGACCCCTGCTCTACTCTACCCTGCTCACCTTCCATCCTCCCACCGGGAGGATGTAGTGAATCCATTTTGTGTCTTATATTATACGATGGTGTTACTTTGTCACATGATGACCAAAGACTGTGTGTGTGTGTGTGTGTGTGTGTGTGTGTGTGTGTGTGTGTGTGTGTGTGTGTGTGTGTGTGTGTGTGTGTGTGTGTGTGTGTGTGTGTGTGTGTGTGTGTGTGTGTGTGTGTGTGTGTGTGTGTGTGTGTGTGTGTGTGTGTGTGTGTGTGTGTGCATGGCCGCGGGAAGATGTTTACAGTAGGAGGTGCTGAACGCTTAGTAGGGGGTGCGCGCGCCGCAAAATGCGCGTGCACGCGCATTTTCACTCAGAAGAGTGGCTTTTACTTTCCCTCTCCCCACGCATGAGCAAACGGACACAGGCAATTAACCAGGATAAGGCGCCGATACTGTGATACAGCATAGTTATTAGTCCATTAACAGAAATCTGTTTTGATTAAAATCATTATTTTCCCCCTCCTGTCCGAGGGGGGGCTGTGCCTGGGCGGTTCTCCAGCCCCCCAGCACCCCTACTTCCCTCAGCCGTGTGTGTGTGTGTGTGTGTGTGGCCGGCCGTAAAGACCAAGGAAGTGTCTGCTTTTTGGAGCTCCTGTATAACATACAGTACATACACAGCTGCATAGCACAGGGACAAACCAATGAGATTAGACCAGTGTGTTGATTTCCTGGCCAGATGACTCCCTGGGGAAAGGAGATGGCGCATGCCATGCCGTCTCTCCAGATGACCATATTGACGTGCAAAACAGGACGTTTTTGCACTGGTTGGGGCATCTGGGAGATTTGCCAGGTGTGACTGGTTGTTTTCCTAGATAGTTCAGTTCAGTTTCAGTTTCCTGCCTTCTCTCCTGCTGACTATTGTGCCATTTCCTATTGTGAACAAAGGGGTTTACTCAAGTACTTGAGTACAATTTCGAGGTACTTAGACCTGTTTTTGACACTTTATAGTTGATACTGCTACTCTACTACATCTCTCCCAATTATAAATAGGCTACTGTTTACATCAGTATAATTATTTGACAGTTTAGTTACTAATTAAGAGATTTAGATCACAAATACACTTAGGCTATTCAAAAAGTGTGTGTGTGTGTGTGTGTGTGTGTGTGTGTGTGTGTGTGTGTGTGTGTGTGTGTGTGTGTGTGTGTGTGTGTGTGTGTGTGTGTGTGTGTGTGTGTGTGTGTGTGTGTGTGTGTGTGTGTGTGTGTGTGTGTGTGGGGTGTCTACTTCTCTATATAAACTATACATCCTCTTTTCACAAACCTGTTCATTGTACCAATGCAATCATCATAACCATCGTGACCTTAGTCACGCGTACGGCCGGCCATGTCTTCTGTGACTGATTCGCTATGCCTATCACATTCAAAACTGACCTAACTCTAAGCCCCCTATAGCTTGCCACTGGAGACTCAATAAATCGCACTCCGTCACAAGCTGACGGAGTCATCCTCTTGAATACACAGAACATTTTTGTTTATCACATTCCCTTTCACTGAATCCAAAAACGAAACGGAAAAATAGCAGAATTGAAAAGATAGGGGTTCAAAATTAGAAGCAGCAAAACATGATTAAAATCCATTTATAAACTCCAAAGCAAAGTCTGATTAATGGAACAGTCCTTTATCTAGTCTACTGTACATACTGTACTCATTAGCCTACTTTCCAATCACCGTCTTTTCAATTAACTTTATTGAATAAGTCTAAATTAATCCATGCACGTTGCAAACACACACACACACACACACACACACACACACACACATCTTGGCGAGCAAATGCATTGAACCCGGCTCATGTTGAACCCCACAGGCATGCCCCAGGCACCTTTAATATACCGGTATATATTTTTGCCTCGTATTTGGAGTGCACACAAATTACTGATAATTAATATACAAATAATTATACATGCTTCATAACATTTTGTATGGTTTACTTTGTGTATTTCTTGCAACTAAAACCCAGAGGCACAGATTGTCTGGTCTAACACCATACCACTATGACTTGGCAGGCACACAGATTGGGAACTACTGCATTGTGCAACAAGTTTCAGTGCACAGCGGCTGAAGTCACGGTGGTTATGATGATTGCATTGGTATAGTGAACGGATTTGTGAAAAGAGGATGTATAGATTATATCTAGAGAAGTAGACTATGCTATGTATTGTACAAAATGTACTATTTCTCGCCCCTGGTGCCCCTGATGCAAAACAATGTCAGGTGGGGCCAAATACATGTCAATTTGGGGGTACTTGACGTGAAAAGGTTTGAGAAACACTGGTTTATGTACTCTACTTTGACTCTATTGATATTGTTAATATACTGTTAGTGGACAGTGACTATATCTTTACTTGCTAATAGCTCATACAATGTCAATCTCAGGCGATCGAGGTGCAGAGACCTAAATCCTTTGGATTCTGGTACTTTTTTACTATGGTACTAAGTAGCCATTTTATTATAATTATAGTTATTAATTATTAAGTAACAAATGTATTAATTTGTTAATTTATTTATTTATCCCAGCCTATGTTCCTCTTTCTGTATTTCATAACTGCGGAAACTGAATTTCCTCCATAGGTTCTGTCTGCCTGTACCATCTGTGTGGTGACAAACCACAATGTTTCCAGTAAGCTAACGGTTTACTGTGGAAACCGAAATGAAAACCTAAGTGTTTCTGTACTGTAGCAAGGATGAAATTGGACTTCTGGAGATATGAGGCTATGAACCAGAACTAGCCAACTGGGTGCAAGCTCTATCTTCACTAGCCAACTAAACTCAGCAAAATAGTTCGGAAACTTAACTTTGGTCGGTTATTTCTCCCCTTTATTATAGCTTTTAAAACGCACAAAATCTCACAATCTGCAACCTCCCGCAATCCGCGGGTGGTTGCGGAGTTATAAATTGGAATAATTAATGAATGCGGTGAAGACATCTTTGAAGACATGTGTCAAACTATGTGTAACGCAAAGTACAGTAGGCCAATATCAGTCACCAGAATTAGTTTCGAATTCTTATATGGTTAAAATGGAGCCTTAAGTTACAATGGGGTTTATATAGGAAGTGTCTGATAAACTGAATATCAAATATCGTGTTTGTGAGCTTAAGACGTGTTGTGAGCTTAAGACGTGTTGTGAGCTTAAGACGTGTTGTGAGCTTAAGACGTGTTGTGAGTTTAAGACGTGTTGTGAGCTTAAGACGTGTTGTGAGTTTAAGACGTTGTGAGCTTAAGTAGATTGGCTATTTTCACTAGGCTACTTCTAAAAAGTGTTTTTTCCTCCTAATTAGTGGATTTTTATTATTTCGTTTTTTTAATGGAATTATTTTAAAAAAAATGAAGAAAAGTTAGAATTTATTCTTTAGATTTTTGTGTGTGATTTCTTAATCTTTTGAAATAATAATAAAAAACTAAATGTAGGAAACAACATAAAGAGGTATTCACTTGCGACCCATACCAAATTGGTACGCGACCCACATATGGGTCCCCACCCACTGTTTGGGAAACGACACTAAACTAATACCGTCCATCCACAACAAGCCACTTATTATTGGTCAGCTTTAACTGGTCAGCTCCCAGACGTGACTGTAATGCAACTGAATGAGCAACACGCAGGGTGTGGTAAATAAACCATAGATGAGGTCAAGTCTGCCTTCCTTGGATGAATTGGAACTAAACAACAAATCCCATTACACATTTTGGTTACATTTCATCTCCATACTCTCAGAAGTAGGCCTACAAAAAAGGTGTGTGTGTGTGTGTGTGTGTGTGTGTGTGTGTGTGTGTGTGTGTGTGTGTGTGTGTGTGTGTGTGTTCAGACTTATTTCAATTTAAAATATAACATCAGAATGGATTCTACTACACACATGAAAACTAGAGATGTCCAGATACTGTATCGGTATCGGAAAAGTATCGGTATCTTATTGGTCATATCGGTTCATATCAGTATCGGTGAATATGCCAGTCTAACCACCGATCCGACACGGGGGTAAGGGGTTGACACTGTAAAGGTAAATAAAGTTGGGGCATGTGGAGTTTGCTTTCGAGTTACCCAAATCGAGTTGTCCGAACTGCAAGTATCACTTATATCACAAATATCACTTATATCACAAATATCACTTATATGTCGATAGCTGTACATACAAAAATAACCATCTACAATCTCACAAACATGTCGTAATGGCTATTTTGACTACTTTTGAAATAGATAAGTGATTCAGTCATAATGTAGTATTATTGTATTGTAAGTTTGGGTTCCGGTGGAGACACTCAAATGTCTGTTATGGGACTCCCGCTGAAACAGTCTGGGAAACCCCTTCCCTAAATAGACTGGCATGGTGATGTCTCCCTCCACTGCCACAAGCGTGGGAGGGGTCTCTATAAACCCTCATCCTGCCCCTAAAATGAACACTGATGATTTCTCTGTCTAGTAGCATGTAGATATTGGATAGATCAAACCTCTTGCACAATTAAGACACAGAATTCCCAAACTTATATTGCATGTTTAATAACGAAAACAGTTCAAACTCATAATAAATCCTCCATAATAAACATTATTTGGGAAAGATTCAGAATACAAAATGTAGAATAATTTAAATAGTTAACAGATGATTCTGTAAATATCAAAATAGTTTATTGTCCCATCACACGTTTACACCAGGCATAAAGGAGCGGACAGAATTCCATACAGTACGATTTGCACTGTTAAATAAAAGAATAACAATAAGGTGCAATTGTATATACAAGGCACAAGAATGGTACTGACATGTTTACGTAATCAAATATACATACACGCAGTGTTTCTATAAAATAAGAGAAAATGTTATTTCAATAAAATAAGTTCATAATTTTATGAACTACTTTCAGAAAAAGATAAACTGAATAGCGCAAAGCCTGCAACACTCCAAATTAGATGACACACAAAAAATGTCCTTTTCACATTGTATATTTACCTCTCTGACAGACAACGGACGCGTTTGCGGCCTATTCCTTCATTCCCATGTGAACTGCTTCCAACCTACTGTATTTCAGGCATGTCATTATAGGTGAAACCGTTTGTGTGACACTGGCAAGTAGAAGACAGGCAATAGAACGTGTTTTAAAGGATGACTCAAATGTGCACCCAACCGTGTGGTTTGCACGTGGTTCCCACAACCTCTTTAGCTTCCTGTCTCCATGCCGGCGTGTTTTCTAACGTGTTGTATAGCCTAGGTGTGTCCATAGGCATGCCTTATTGCAATATATGCAATATTGCAATAAGGCACACCTCCACTTGTCTCACGACAGAACCCGTTCAGGGAACCACTGCTATATCTATACACTCTTATAAAAACTGTCTAAAAGGAGTTGAAGAGGTTCAAATTGGGCTCATGATGACCCTTGCATGTCAATATCCTCCGTCTGCTTTCGGTCTCTCAGCCGCTCTGTTGTGTAAAACCGCAACAGAAATTATCCCCCGAAATAATAGCATCTGAATGTAGCAGTACTGTGAACTCGTTGGTCCAGCTATTTAGTTTGGGCTGAATGTTCGTCCCAGAATGTTCCAGTGGCTTATTTTGCCTATACTATTTACACCTACAGAAATAATAGATAATGTCATAGTAATGACAGAAAGAGGAGAAAACAGTGCAGCCTGGTTCTCTGTGCATGTATTATGACAATAAAGACTTGAATGTTGAAGAACATTTGCGAGGATCAAACGTGTGGACTATTCAGTTACAAGACAGTAACTATGAACAGTTTGTCAGAATACCATTCACCGTCCTAAACCATCTTTAGTGTGGACGACAATAATATTTGTACCAGAACATGTTCCCTGCTCCATAAACTAACTACCCCATACAGAAATATACATTACAAATATATATTACATATACTACATTTTAACTTCAATATTTCACAGAGAGTCAAAACCGTTTTAGAATTGCATGATGTTATGGTGATTGTCTATGCTTGAAGCGAACCTGTGAAAATCCGGTCATTGTCTTTCTACAGATTTGTAGTATCTTCTTACAGTATTTGAAGAAAAAAAACAAAACATTCTCTCACAGTAAAAAATAAATACATTTAATAAAAATCTATGAAACATTAAGAGCACATAAAACTGACCTGACTCATTCTAAGGCACATTTAGACAGTATATGAAAAGGCCTTGTGCTCATACAAGTATGAGAACAAAAACATAACTGTCATATCATAGTACAACATCAAACATAACATGTCATATCATAGTACAACATCAGTCTAAATTTCTCTCTGGGCAATCATTTTTATTCTACTTAAACCCTATACTTCATTGACCGGAGTCCACCGGGGACTACTTCTTACCCATCAAATATCCTCGGAAAATATCTGATCTACTAGCTCACAATCCATATAGTTCGGTATATTTGGCAAATGTGTTTGTCACACACACCACGCACACACGCGCACACACACACACACACACACACACACGCACGCACGCACGCACGCACGCGCGCACGCGCGCACACACACACACACACACACACACACACACACACACACACACACACACACACACACACACACAGCTCATGGTTCAAGGATAAGTAAGTGTAAGTGCCTCCCCTCAGTACCATACCCTTCACTACAGAAGTAATTCTAGAAATTATTAATTTCAGAGGCCCCTAGTTCATCCAGTCATATTTTACAGGTCTATTACTGGCCCTACACGTCAGATTGTGACATGTTGACAAATCGCATGTTGACAAAACCCTAACCCACACCCTATGGGTTTTAACCCCACAAAACACTATGCCTAACCCTAACCTCCCTAACCATTGTGACACATGAGTAAAAAAGTAAAAAGAACATTTTTTTAAAAAGGACACACGGTAGGATTTGAACCTGTGATATTGGAAAACGTGTTAGCTAATGTCTGTTCAACCGACTGTTTTGGATGTTAGCAGTCTATAGTGACCATCCATGTGGTTCCTAACTATCAAGCTGGGGGCCCCTGGAACCCCCTAAAGGACCCCTGGAACCCCCTAAAGGACCCCTGCATGTCATCATTTACATTTCAGGAACAACTGGTTTTGCAGTAGACAGATGATTAGATAGGCATCTAACGTCTGGGCACAACCATTGAAGAGTGGTTAAGGACCAAAAAGACAGTGTGATAGACATACTGTATGAATTGACCAACCACAGGCCTCTTTAGACCAAATGGTAAATGGTAAATGGTGCATTTATATAGCGCCTTTATCCAAGGCGCTTTACATAGATTGTGCATTACATTCACCCATTCACACACACATTCATACACCGATTGCAGCGGAAGCCATGCAAGGTACCAACCAGCACATCGGGAGCAATTTGGGGTTCAGTGTCTTGCCCAAGGACACTTCGACATGTAGACAGGAGGAGCCGGGATTCGAACCGCCGACCCATGGATCATTGGACGACCTGCTCTACCTCCTGAGCCACAGCCGACCAACAGACATCCGTTAAAGCCCAGCCAATCAGAGGCTTACCTGACTTTTTCTACTTTTTCTAAAACAGTGGGTCCGACCATGTTAGACTAAGGCATACCTAAAAGGAGAAATCCGTCCCACATTTTATGTTATGGTCGTGTGCTTCGTGCCACATGACATATATCATAGGCGGCATGAACCTGTGTACCAATAAAGTCTCCCTGTAAAAGCAGGGGTGTAATGGATCTTGACTTCGTCGGGGGACGGCTAGTCCTGCAGTCTTAACACCCATATGGGAATTTGGTTTGAGACTTGCTTTGGCCAAACACATTCCCATGTACACATCGTCAATGGGGAGCAGGATAATGCTCTTGGACATGTTGTATATGACCGAGGCCGTATATCCTGACAGGAGGAACCCCCCACCGCCACAATACGGAGGGTACGATTCCGACTCCTGCACCTGAACAGGGATGTAGTATTTGCTCGCTGGTATCCGGATGGGACCCACGTATTGGATTAGGTGTCCAACAAAGAGGTGCTGGCTGCTGCCCTCCTTGTCATTCACGGTGCTCAGGAGGTACTCCACCATGTTGTCCGTGTTGGCGAAGATGTCGTCGTCCCCGTTGAGGAGGAAGTGGGCGTGTGGACAGTTCCTGTCCATCCACTCCAGGAAGAGGACCTGCTTCAGAGTGAGGTTGAAGAAGGAGTCGTTGAAGTCCCACTGCAAGATGTCCCCGTGCTCGTGTTGTTCCAGTTCTAGCATCCTATTCAGCCTCTTGTGCTCATACCCACTGCCCGCTGTTCCCACGAGGAACAGCCTACGGATCTGCTTGCCCCTCTCTATCCTCTCCTCTCCCCAGGTCTTACGCAGGACCTCGCGTCGCTCGTAGTTCCACGGAGAGCTCTTAATGGCGAGAAAGAAGAACACATCCCCGGATCGTTCTGCCCCCCCGCATTTGTTAGGGACGTCCAGCAGCAGTGGGAAGTGACGGCAGTGGCGGTAGTACAGGAAGTCTTGGATGTGTGCAGGAAGAGCGGCGAAGCCTGACACGTTGTCTGCCATGGACGTGTTCCTCTCGCAGGTTGGCCAGGAAGGTTGAACTTGAGAGGAGGTACTATGGACGGCTGCCGTTCTGTTGTCAGCTTCCGTCCTTGTCGGAGCGGCTGTCACTCCTCCCGTCTCCACCTGGACATACTTGGCAAGATGCCGGTGGACAACCTGGACGGTGTCTTCTTTCTTGAAAAGGAGGATCAAGCACAACGCCCCCAGCAGCACCAAGGCTAGGCGCTCCACCCTGCAACCCAGCTTCCATCTCATCCTCGACACTCTGCAATGGGACAGACAAAACAATGTTCTCAATGCAGCATGACAAACACCACACTCACCACAGAAAAAGGCTGTTCCGCCAAAATAAATAATTAATCTTGCGATCAGAGATCGCAGATACTTTTCCATATGCGGTTGACTTGACACATGAAGGCATTCCACTCATCAACCCAATAACACTCATAACTGTTCGCACTGCAGCCACGTAATGCAGCTTTGTACAGCATGTACTGTGCTTTGACATTGTATGTTCAATTTGCAATGTAAAAGTGCGGTACTGTGTACACGTAAATACCAGTTTACTAACAGCCATTCACTGTATGACATTCTCTTGTTTGATCAACAGTGTTAGCTGTTTCAATACAAACCTGGCTTTGGGTAGGCAATTCAAAGTGACAAACACATACCATATAAGGGTATCAGTGTGTCTGTCTGGTCTTACAAGATATAATACACAAAATAATGTCAAACATTACACAAGTGTTCAACAACTGAGCATTGCAGTCAAGGTAGTCCTTGATATTTGTCTCCACCAGGCCGAAGGCATGGGGAGAGAGTATGTTTTGCCCTCCGTCTGTGTGTGTGTCTGTCCGTCTGTGTACAGCTAATCTCCGGCACTGTTAACCCAGTCGGTGCCAAATTTTGCACACACACTCCCTAGATGCCAACGATGAACCTCTGCCCCAAATTTTCCAGAGCGCCACCAGGAGGCCGACTTGTAAAACACTTTTTAAAATATATTACTCCTCCAGATTCTGTCCAAAACTCCGGCAAATCGTTACACAGTATCTATAGTCATATGTTCAAGACAGATCTGTCCGATATTTCATATTCCATCCTAATTGGCTAACATTGGCTTTCAAAGTTTGCAGGATTGGCCCGTTTTGAACAAAAAGCCTCAAATCATGAACGCAGTGTGCAATTTACGTGAAATCTTTCACAGACTTTCCTACTAGGCTGAGGAATATATCCCACCCTTTTCACATTGGCCTGTTATAGCGCCACCAACAGGTGGAGTTTTGCAAAATACATTTTTGGAACAAAATGCCTCAAATCATCAAATCCAAGGCGTAAGAAGAAATGGCACCCTTTTCACATTGGCCTATTATAGCGCCACCAGGAGGCCACAACCTGACCTGCCCTGGTGGAGACCTGTGCCCCGAGGAGCCTATTATAGCACCACCAGAAGGCCACAACCTGACCTGCCCTGGTGGAGACCTGTGCCCCGAGGAGCCTATTATAGCGCCACCAGGAGGCCACAACCTGACCTGCCTGGTGGAGACCTGTGCCCCGAGGAGCCTATTATAGCGCCACCAGAAGGCCACAACCTGACCTGCCCTGGTGGAGACCTGTGCCCCGAGGAGCACTTTTTCTAGTTTAATAATGTTGTAGGAACCGCAGTCAAACCAAACAGACACGTTTCGGCGCGCAGGCCTTCATCCGTGTAGGAATTTAGAAATGTAGAAAATTCCTACTCTGACGAAGGCCTGTGCGCCGAAACGCGCCTACTACTATTACTGAGGGTGCAGATTTTATTCCCCTTCTATTTATTTTCTAAATCTGCACCCAGCATACGCCTGAACACTCACAGACTGTCCTTGAGTTGAACGAGCCTTTCCCTTGAAGTGAGTATGTATATGAGTGGTATGCTGACTTTTAAATTTGTCATTATCTTAATGTGGCTGTTGGTGTCCTGTTTTCTTCTCATGTTTGTAATTACCTACAGGCCGCACAAAGTAGTCTCTGTCTTTAAGTATAGGACTAAAAATCAGTATCTGCCAGTGAAGGCAGTACTGTGCCACCCGGTTTTCTAGTTGGTCTAGTAATACAGGTATGCTGCTGAAGGAGGTACAATGAGAGGCTTAATTGCTATTTCGTCATTAGTGAGGTGTGTACCCCATCTCAAAATATGTTGTTCCATTGTTCCAGGGATCCTTTTTTTGCACACATTTTCAAATCATATCTACAAACATGCAGTGCAGCATAAAGTGACGCGCTGTGAGCTTGTAGATCTGCTATTTTTTGAATATCCAAAGTATAAAATAATCGTTAAAGTGCTTCCACAGATGCTTTCCCGGGTTTAACAGGTTAATGTTTTGACAGACAGCTCTTCTGAGGTAGACGTGTTTGTCCAAACAGACTGCGAGGAAGTTATGGTATTTTACAGTGCGGACTTGTTTAACAGCATGGCTTTCACCTTTATCACCTGAACAAACAGTGTGTTAAGATTTTGTGTGTGTGTGTGTGCGCGTGTGTGTGTGCGCGCGCGTGCGTGCGTGCGTGGAATCGGAGCCAATGGGAGGGTGGCAACAAATCAAATGATGCATTCACGTCTGGGGAGGAAAATTGGCATTATATCTAGTGTGTACAGTAGGATTAGACAGAGTAAGGTGTTACTTTACACTTGTGTGTGTGTGTGTATGCCACACTTACTATTAAACACTTGTTTGTTATGTGGTGGTTCTTTTCTATAATTTTCACAGAATGGATGTTTGTAACAATTATTACCTGCCTTGTTTTCACGTGACGTGACCCACAAACCATATAAATACTGTAAGGGTCCCTTATTTGATTTTGTCACCTGATGAAGGCCAACCATGCAGGCCTAAATGTTGTGTCTGATACGAATGCCAGTGGGTTTTTTTTAAATAAATAAAGCACTGTGGAGCAGAGCTGTATGCCACACTGTCAGATGTCAGATGACGTTGAACTTTCATACACATTATGATTACACACATCTGACTGCGTCACACATCTCCAGCATGCAGCCACTCCCAGTCCCCATCCCACTGTAGGCCTAATGTTGACAGCCAAAATGTGACAAAGTGTATATGTATATACACTGTATGCACGCGCGCACGCATGATGCACCCACTGACACACACACACACACACACACCCACACACACACACACACACAATCAAATTGACATCACAAAGGCAATTTGGTTTCACCCACCATGCAGGCTGTTTTCTGCTTGCCATGGAATGTTTCACTATTGTATTTTCAATTACATTTTCTGTAGCCTATTCTGCTTCTGTATATGATATATCTGGGGGAAAAAATAACACAAATTTGGATCTCATGTAAAGTTGTGGTGATGTTTATTATTATTATTATTATTATAACCATCTTATAGACTTATAAGATGGTTGATATTGGTTATAAATAACCTACATTAAATTGAATTGAATGCCAAATTACTTATTTTTTTCCTTAAAAAAAAAAAAAAAGTTTAGGAGTGGCGACGATGACATCTGTGGGTGTATATTCTATGCGTGTAGGAAACCGCATGCATGGGCGTCTAAAATGTCAAATCGGATTTCATACGTTGCCTACTCCCCTATACTCTTGAGCGTTTGATCATTCACACACAAACCAGTTCTGCAATCGTCATTTGAAATAATAGCCACACTTCGCCTATTCTTAACGAGATCCAGCCACATGCGTGACCGGGCATTACTCACATTGGGCTATTTGTTATTAATTATAATTATGATTATGGGACTGACCTTTATCGGAT
Organism: Electrona antarctica; assembly: GCF_951216825.1. Taxonomy (NCBI): domain Eukaryota; kingdom Metazoa; phylum Chordata; class Actinopteri; order Myctophiformes; family Myctophidae; genus Electrona; species Electrona antarctica. The sequence continues at coordinate 40,868,406 of NC_136812.1, forward strand.
TGACCCGTATATTGGCTATATGCCTATGTGTTGAATCAATAGGCTATAAACTCAAGTGACTCCATGACAAAATCAACTGACAACTACTTTCTGTTCTTGTCCATCTTCTGTTCTGGTCACGTCACGCCATGTGTAGGCTATAGTATTGGTATTTGTTTGTGCAATAAAATAACTTGGTAGTTCCGCCTGGTGTAATCTTGTTCTGCGCGCACGCGACTCAACTCAAGCGTACATCACTCACCACACATGGTCAACAGAAATCACAACAATATTATTAGTGTAATTCTGATTGCATTATTGGACGCCTAGGCTTATAGGCTACCTACATACATGGCTCCAAGCTCAAATTCAACTTTCGCGGAGCTGCATGTCTGTAGAAAACGGGAACTATATAGGCTACATGATCTCTATTGTAATTTTCCATTTATATGCCGTTACAGACAACAACTTTATATGGTTCTCTCTCGCCATGAATGTGAATTGCGACATAATTTATTTTTTAAATATTTGACACAGTAGGCATATAGGTGTATTTTGTTGAAGTTAATCCCGGCCGTATAGCAATATTAAGTAAGAAATAGACTGACATTATGTAGATCATTATAGGCTACAGGATAAATTAATTGTCGTCATCGTCACCTAGACACCTTTCCAAATGAGCCTAATTGGAACACTCCTGGCAGATTAGCCTAAACCAGATTGTATCCCATTAAACTGTGTTATAAAGAAAAGTGTCCTTACCGTTAACAATGTTTAGTGGTGCAGAAGAAGGTCCTGTTTTTCTGTAAGTCTATTGATAAAGTGGTCGATAGAGGTAGAAGGTAGTAGAGGCGATCATTAGATCGCCTCTCTCTGTCTCTATCCACGCCTGCAGTGTGTCTGCACTCTGCATGCGGAGCAGCTGTGCTCTGCTCTGCTCTGCCGGGGCGTTGCTTGGTAGCGGCGTAGCGCTCTCTATCCCACGAGATCCTACGTTACGCTCAATGTGGTGACCCATCGAATAATGTGACAGCAGAGGTCGGTGTCTATTGCATTACCTTTTTTCTTGCACGAAACGTGACTCTGCATGCACATGTGCATATTGTGATGTGACTTTGACGCACATGACACGTCGAAATACTAGTCTCAAGTCTATATGGAGTCAGAACAGTATCCGTTGAGTAGCCTATTAAAATGTAGGCTACTTGACTGGAGTAAGTACAAACATATTGGGGCCTATATCAAAATATAGGCCTACGAACGAATCGGACTACCAAATGTAAATGTACATAGGCCGAATACTGGACAACTCACCCCGGTGAGTTGTCTTCACTTTCTGACTTCTCACTTTCTTGTGTTATATTCTTGTGAAATATTCAGTAAAGTATTCTTGTGAAATATTCAGTAAAGTATATAAAAGAGCTCAAAGGGTGTATATTCAGTCAGACAACTCACCCCGAAAGTGAAGACAACTCACCCCGAAAGTGCCCGAAAGTGAACATAGCTAACCCCCGAAAGTGAAGACATCTCACCGGGGTGAGATGTCTGGTGAGTTGTCCGGACTTTCAGGGTGAGATGTCCGGACAACTCACTTGCAAAAAGGGTGAGTTGTCTTGTTACCGGTAGGCCTACTACTAGCCTACTAACTAACCTGCCTGCCTACTCATTATGCATGCAGAATGTCCGGTTTTATTTTTGAGCGGTGCCTCCACTCCAAGCTATCATGCTATGTGTGTCCGTTCATATGTCTCTGTGTCTGTAATATGTATGTCTGAGCACGGAAAGATGCAACACCTAAATGGCCAGACAGGCCAGTATAGAGTACAGCACAGAGTAAAGTGTCACAGACTAGAGTACACTACAGTACGAGCCCTCAAGGGCCGTTCCTGGGGCTGGATGTTCCAGGGACCCCTACACGGACCCCCCGGGGACCCCCACATGGTAACTCTGTCATTTCTCGACCGTTTCGGACGTGCGGCAGCTCGCCGGAACCGGACCGGCCCTGGGCGCGTTCCTGGGGATCTGGATGTCCCGGGGACCCGCGGTAACTGTCATTTCTCAACCGTTTCGGACGCGGGGCGGCTCACCAGAACCGGCCGGCACCCTGGACGGCGGACACGTTCCATAGGGGGATCTGGATGTTCCGGGGACCCCTGCATACAGTACAGAGCACAGTAGTAATTTAAGACATTATATAACATTTAAAGGGATATTTCACTTTTTAAAAAACTGCTCATTTTATCGTCTACTACTCAGGCTAATGTGAACACCCCAGACAGTTTTTAAGTTGCTCAGTATTTAGATAATTGATAATTAATTTCGGCTGGGTGACGGCTGGGCGAGCGCTGGCACTTTGGCATGGAATTGAATGAATTCTGTACTGGCCATATATGAAGCGTGTCTTGAGTGTATAGGGTTTGATGAGGTCAGATCAACATATGGAATAGCAGAACAGGAAGGATGGGTGGGGAAGGATGTCGATGAGGGATGTCAGCTCAACAGGTTTTTAGGTTTTCTGAGCTCAATTGCTAAAAAAAACAGAATTTTGAACATTCAGTAGATTTTCTGTGCTCTGGGGTTTCCTGACTCAAACAAGTGCTCTGATTTTCCTGCTGTTTGTGTTGCCACAGCCTGCAAATCCCATATATGTCAATGGGATTTGCCAGCAGATGTCACTGTTTTGCCTGTTTTCATTGCAGCTCAAAAGGCTTCCAAAACCCAGAGACAAATCCACTGAATGTTCAAAGTTCAGGTTTTTTGGGTGTAATTGAGGTCATAAAACCTAAAAGAAAAACGAAAAATAAATGAAAATGAATGTCATGAAATGTTTAAAGGTTTCATGACATTCATTTACATTTATTTTTGTTTTTTTGTTTTGAGGTCAGATGTGTATACTGTACATCCAAAGCTGACCACCCAGAGATGTCTGACAGGCAGACCTACTGGCAGGATTGCCACAACCTTTAAAGTGCACCTTCCATGCGATGCAATGCGAGAGTGCAAACTATTCAACAATGCCAACTCGGGACTCCTGAATCGCTGCCCTCCAGACGCTCCTGCCTAGCATCAGGGTTTTGAGCTCTACCAGTAGAGTTACCAAGTGTTGTGGACAGGGAACATTGAATTAACCCATTTAAGCTTATAGGCCTTCCTAATCCTAAACCAAACTATCTCTGTTTTTCCGCATGTGTTGTGTCACAGCGCAATGTGTACATAGGTGGTGCACTTCTTTCCCCTCACTTCCAGTTCCAGGTGCCTGCATGGCATAGTGCCTAATCAGCCTCATCCATCTCTAATTGAGTGCAACTTCATTGTCGACCCCATAGGATGAACACTAGGATGAGATGAGAACAGGATGAGCACACAAACGTTATCTCAAAATGGAATGGGCAGATTGCATGAAATGCGTTGAGAGCATTCATGCTACTTGGAGGATATTTTGGAGAGCCAACTGGTGGTGTCCCTCTAGTGCCAGTGCCACCGTTCAGTCTTTTAGACTCTGTTTCTAAATACAAATGGAATATACATGTTAATAGCCTACTTTACAAACGGGCTCAGCCGGGTGTTTTTTCTCGCTTCCTGAATGGGAACAAAGGCATTACTTTAAACAGCTGATCTTTGGTAATACAGTTAGTATTTCCAAACTGTGTGTATACTGTGTATAATAGAGAGTATGCCCGTGACATCATCATCAAACCCGGAAGTTATGCAGGAATGCCTACTGAGTGGCAAAAAACTACTTGCTGGCCTTGACAGCCCATGCATCCAAACAGAAAAGTCTGATTGCATTAAACAACATTAAACAATTAAACTCACTGTTGCTTTGCCACTCGATTTGCCATTCACTTTAAGCATGCGCATACCCTCTATTATGCAAGTGGAATAGGGCCCTCATCTTCACTGCAGCCTTTTGCTTATACACAGCAGGGGGGAGACCTTCTGTCTGTTGTCTATGTTAACACAACAAGCTGCCGATGCCCAAGTCAGCCTGGGGGTATTTACATTTTTTATATATTTTTTTATTTCATTTTAGGGGAGAGAAAGAAGAAGCACAGGTATACACAAAGAAAAATAAACACATTGTTATTTCAGATCAATACAAATACAATATATACCTGTTACTGTACCTGTTAGCTATACTTATCCTCTACAGGATTTAATAGAACTTATTGGAATATTTCATTGGAATCCTATAGTACTGTTTGAGTGACAAAACAATTTTACTCCCTCTCTCACACACACGCACGCACGCACGCACGCACACACACACACACACACACACACACACACACGGAAATAGGCCTCATACTGGACATTTCCTGACAACATCTCCAGGGACACATGAGGACTCATCATGTTCCAAGAACTAGGAGCAGGTGTTTATTTAAGATAAGAAGATAGTATAAACCTTTATTGAGAGTGTGACCGGTGGCCGAATGAGTCACATGGAACCTAAAACAAATTACTGTTCAACTCTTGAGAAAGTGAAGAGAAGAGAGTCCGCACACAGGTTTGCTCCAATGGGCTCTTGAGAAAAACATTCATATATATTCGGGCGCACTGTATAAAAGTGCAAGGTGCATACTACTGTGTAAGTCAATAAAACTGCTTTGATACTGCTGACTACGCCACTTGATTTGAATAGAACTCCTTTTAACTCCTCATTAAATACAGAAGGACTGCACAAGGTTTGTGATTTATACCAGGTAAAAGAGCATTGCAGTACCAGGAAGACGGAAGGCGGAAACGGTTTTTATAGGGGGTTACAATATCAAGTGATCTTTTATTTATCTAAGACAGTAGGCACTCTATATGGCCGTAAAAACACAATATTTAATAGAAAAGCTAAAACCCTAATCCTAAAATAAACAATTGACCAAAGAAAACAACAAAAATAACTATAAATGCCTTAAGAACGTTCATTCATCATTTGTGTCAGAAGTGCGGGGTGTGTCACGGCCAAGCTACACCAGGCTTTTCTCGCACAAAACGCGCGCGTTTACCCTAAACGTGTGTGTTGAATTTAGGTCCAGTCCTATTTTAAAAAATGCATGCGCGGGCCGCGCGTTTAGGGTAAACGCGCGAGAAAAGCCTGGTGTAGCTTGGCCGTCAGAGGCCAAGCTACAGCTGTACTGTAACACACAAGAAAGCTACCGGCAATTCAACTGTTCCATATACGTTTATCCTAAGCTAAGATGTGGCCGTAGACAGGTGCATACAAGTGAGTTGTCAAAAGGCTCATGGAAAGGTAAAAAATGGTAAATGGTGCATTTATATAGCGCCTTTATCCAAGGCGCTTTACAGAGATTACATTATTACATTCACCCATTCACACACACATTCATACACCGATGGCAGCGGAAACCATGCAAGGCACCAACTAGCGCATTGGGAGCAATTAGGGGTTCAGTGTCTTGCTCAAGGACACTTCGACAGTAACTCTGGGGGAGCCCGGGTTCGAACTGGCAACCTTACGGTTACCATCCAGGCACTCTACCCCTGAGCCACAGCCAGTCAATCCAATCAAGCTTGAGTGAATGGCAGCTTGTTCACTGGCCACGCACAGGTGTGGAAGGCTATAAGTAGGTAGGCAGACACCCAGGCAACAACCCGCCTTGTGGGTTGTTGCCTGGGTGCACCTTGCAAAGCACCTGTCACAACAGCGCCGCCTACAACATGCCAGACAGAGATTAGAAGAAGCCCAGCTCATTTCATCTCTCCTGGAGAGGAACACTCCGGCAGGCATCAACCAACCAACGGACGTTGGCAAACAGGTGGCTGAGAGTGCAGTGCCCGGCCCTCTACCCTTCAATGCGCAGCCATCAGATGACCATGGACCCATGGCCAAGTTAGAGTTGGTAAAGGTCACACCACATAATGGCCTTGATTTACCCAGTCCGGGTGTTGGACCACCTTTCCTATCTGAACCAGAGAATCGATGGCCAGCCCATACGCCTACCACCCTTCCACTATACAGTGAAGAGTCTGAAGACCCAGAGGTAAGCACATCTGCCAGATGTAATAGCATCACTTCTATGCCAACGGATGCTCCACCCATCCCTGGATAGTTCCACCCTTGGGAAGAGCTGATCGCTGCGCCCCTTGGCGCTGTTGACGGGGTGGCTTCCACAACATCCATCACCGCAGATGATTCAGCTACGGCAGCCTTGAACGATCAGCCTTCCCAAAGAAGTGGAAGCTGTCAAGACGCAACCAACCATGGCAATTGGAGGTCCTGCGTCGGTTCGATACGCCTGGGTCCGTCTGTGTCTGGCGTGCAGTAACCTCTGGTACCCGTTCCTGACTCGATAGCTTGGCGTGGGAACCGTGGATCAAGTCCCCTCTGCACTGTCACAATCCTCTCTTGTAATCCGCTCTCACCGGAGCCCTCTGTACACAACCTCTCTCTTCGCTCCTGCCTTAAGTTCAGACTGACACCGGCCATTTGAAGTCCCTAGTCTTCCAGTGATATCATCATTAGGAAGATTTTTTTTTAAACAAGATTTTTGTACAAAAATCTTTAGATTTTCATTATCATGAGAACGATGGCTTCCATTTTCGCATTGCGACTTTTCAGGACTAGAAAGCCTGCAGTTTTTATTAGCTTGTATTCCCCATCGATGATGTCACTGGAAGACGGTTTCTGAACTGCCCACAGCCCGAGTAGAAAAACATTGCGCCATTTTTTCATGATTATTAGTGATGACCTATTATATGAAGATAGGTTGAAAAGTGGTGAAGTAGTCCTTTAAGACACGCATAATACTGCCCTAAGTGTCTTGCTCATGGACACTTGGACTGGGTGTGCAGGGGTAGAACCAGCAACCCTCTGATTACCAGATGGCCTCTCTACTCTACCCTATCTAAGCTGCTGCCACTCTCCCTCCCTGGCTGTTGTCATGCAGGGGCTGATGACATCATTTGTGATGTTTCCATCATGAGACATGAGTCTGCCTCTCCCATCTAATTACGCTCATATTTCATATTCCATCTCTGAGGAATAATGGGTGTCTCGCCCATATGAGTGCTGCTAGCAGATGGTTTTGCTTGATTGACTTGTGCTTAATCCACTAATAGTACCAGTAGGGTTACCAAGTGCTGTGGACATGGAACTTTGAATTAAAAGGGCATCTCCAACCACAGCAGAGCAGAAATGTCATATTGTTAGACGGCCTTACCTTAGTCGACTAACTGATCGAAGGAGGTTTGTCGACTACCAATCTCTTAGTCGATTAGTCGATTTTTTAGGCCTAATTATTTGTTATATTAATTATCAAATAGTTTGGAGGGGGAAAAAGGATGTACAGTATATCATGATTTATTGGGAGAAACCAAGCAAGTATATGTTAAATCAGACATTAAGCACCCCCCACAGCCCAAATTGAATGATCCTCAATTGCATAACATTTTTTATGTTATGCAATCAGTCTGTAGTTGCCTATAGGCAACATTTGGCGACTCAGATTTGACTATACCAGTAAGACGCGAGAAGCGACCTTGCCCCTAAAGGGCAAAGTCGCACTGAAACAACAGAGCTTATTAATATGTATGTTGCGGCCGCAACACGACTTAATGGACTGACAACATATGGAGATCTAAGGGTCTCCATGATGTCACGTGATGTCACGAGGCGTGACCATATATGGGGGCATGATGTCATGAGGCGTGACCATATATGGGGGCAAGATGTCACAAGGCGTGACCATATATGGAAGCGTGATGTCATGAGGCGTGACCATATATGGAGTCATGATGTCACAAGGCGTGACCATATATGGAGGCATGGGTGACGAAACGAACGAACCAACGGGAAATACAGGTTTTCATAGTAAATGCGACCTACAGACGGTCACAATAATATCCTTAGTCGGGGACAGCCCTACATGACACGCTTCGATAATGTAACATCACACCACTCTTTTGAGTGGTGTAAACCACTCCTACAACTGGCTTTGTTAGTTTACGTGTCTGTCTGTCTGTCTGTGCTCAAAAAATGAGCATGGTTGCTATGGTCACCCAGTTCACACGGGTGTGATTTCATTACGTCAGACATTACGTCAGACCACAGCTGATCAGTCTATATAAGACCTTACACCACTCAGTTCACACGGGTGTGATTTTTTTCTTTATGGCTGATCTGTTAATTCAATTGTCTACAGACGGAGACGGGCAAATAATATGTCCAATATTTGACTGGTGGCTATATATAGCACATCCGGTTCTACTCTGGCCCAGGTAAACTGGAGGTAGAGGTGGCAGGCAACAATAATAAGAATGTTGTTGAAGACAGCATTCTCACTGTAGTTCAACAGGAATGTCTCTGGTGTAAGTCAAGTGGCAAGAGACTTAACAGCTTTTGACAGTTGGGAAGAGTTTATTATCTTTCACCTTTTTGATGAATTGAACATGGTGGACCCTGTTGTAAACAAGTGTAATGCTTAATTGGGTCGTCCACTCACAGTTAACAGCCTTTGTATTGAGTTTGTGCTTGAAATGTACTGTAATTCTGCAAACTGTTAATAAAATCAATCAAAAACCTCAATATACTGTATGCCACACCGAACAGATGAAGGTTCAACGATTTAGTAACGTGTGAATGGAATGTGCAAAAAGAATGAAGCATGTACTTACAGTATATAGCACTGCAATAAACACAGAAATCACACAATCCCAGAATTATGAAATCAGAAACACAGTGGCAATGTTTTAAAGGAGAAACGAAACAAAACAAACTGATTAAAGCCGATTATGGGAAAAAGGTGAGTCTTTAGAGTTGATTTCAAATTGTCTGTTGTGTGGTAGTGAGGCAGGACATAATGTGGGATGAGTGACATAAAAGACACTGGCAGAAAATGCCCGGAAACCTTTGATTTTGAGTCGTGTTTGAGGAACTGAAAGGAGTTGCTGAGCGGATGACCTAAGTAATATGGGGCCAGAAAGTGTAGTTATAGTAGCAGATCGGAGATGTATTTATGTATGAAATGCTGGCTAGTCCATTTAGAATATTATTATGTATAATATATATCTGTATTTCAATGGTAACCAATGCAATTGGACCAAAACTAGGGTGTTGATGTGCACTCTTAAAGAGGAGAGAGAAATGGAGAGTGAGAGTAATTAAGCCCAAACCACACCAAAGGGTCAGGTTGGGACAAAACCTTTTTTAAGTTAAAACACACCAATGCAACTCATTAAGTTGCAATGAGTTGCATTGGTGTGGTCTACCTTAAAAACCGTACCAGGAGTTACCTTAAAAAACTCCTGATTTTCACTCCTGAACTTGCATTATCTATCTACCTGTTTACTACTTGATAAACACAAGTCGGTCGGTACAGCATCGGAGCAGCACAAAGCTGGACTAAAGGACTAAAGTGCAGCGCTAAGCACTTCAGGACTTCAGATAATTGAGTGTAAATTGTATCACCTGTGTAGACATCTCAATAAACAGTATTCAAATTGAATGAAGCTTACAGTACGTACTGTACAGTAGCAGCTCAGCTGTGTTCCCATGACCTGAGTTCAGTGACTTGTTTATAAAGCATGCTGCCAGCGTAATTATAAATGTTCTGTAACTGCCCTTTCAAAAATACAGCTGTACGGTTTTGGAACTTGGCACAAAGCGAGGGGCGGGCAGGGTATTTAGTGAAGGCCAAAGCACTGATATTTGATCACTACCACATTCTACCACGGGACATTAATAACTTTCCAGAAACATAGCCTAATGTGATTAATCATTATGGCTGAAATTTAGACTCTTAATCAAGATAGTGGCCACACAGAGACCACTGTTAGGCATACTGTTTAGGGTTAGCCCTAAAGCAATAGTTTAGTATTTTCTTGAGGCTGATAGCTAGGGTGGTGCAGGGGCATCTGGTGGAAAAGTTCACTGATGAAACTTTAGACCCACTGAGAGAACACACACACACACACACACACACACACACACACACACACACACACGCACGCTTGCCCACAAAGCCGACACGCCACAAAATCTCATGTAACTTGAGAGGCAAAAATCCGACTTTGATAAGGAGTGAATAAAGTAAATGCAAAATTGGTTTCAGAAATGTGAGATTTCATTCCAGTTTTTAGAGCCGAGCTGACAAAGATGCTTCATTTTGTTGCAGGGTCTCTCAAACAGTCAGCCGTTAAGACTGGTGTGTGACTTGGTCAGTACAAGATCCTCATTGTTTGTAGCCCTGCTTGCACTGGGGCCTAGTGGCTATGGGTCCAAACAACATACTGTATGAGAACAACCAGCTGGACTGCCATGGAATTCTCTGTGCAACCTTCATGCTTCCCAGATGATTCTGAGCCTGCGTAGTCTTTCCTCTGTTCCTCTGTTAACAGAAAGACAAAGGGACAAATGGAATGGGGGAAAAACGAATGACCTCTGTCCCCTTTAAAACACGTACAGTTGGGTGCCACCGATATTGTCCCTTATCATTTGACCCATTTAGGCCTGACCTCAAAATTTTAAAAAATCCTTCTAAATCCTCCAGTTTTCTGAAATAAATATTTTCACGATTTTTCAAAAATACAGACCTACAAGCTCGTAGCGCGCCACTCGGTGGCGCAGATCACGCAAACCTCAGCAAAAAGAAAAGGACAATATCGATGGCCTCCAACTGTATACTGTATGCCATTTTCATGTCTACTCAGACTTCTGTGCACTGCACACAGAAAAGACAAAAGTCAGGCAATATTATGTTAATATTTTTTGTAATGCAACATTGCGTCCACAAGTCCATGCATGCAGCATGGATGGTGTCTCCATTCATTTGAAGTTCAACAGCAGTCAGAAGGAGGGACTGTTTTCTTCAATTGAATGGCTTACATAGGAGGGGGGTGTGTCTGTGGAAATATCCATGATATTGATATTGTTCAATATTAAATAGGTACTATACTAGAGTTGACCCGACAAGAGGTCACCATTACTGCTGGCAAAGCAAGTTAACAGGAAGGTGTGAAATGTGACACCTCCGTCTCCCTCTAAGAGAATGTCAGTGCTTGTAACTATTGTATGTACCAATATTTGTCTACTAAAACTCCTCAGTGTAATTATCCATTGAATGTCTAATTATTGTAATGTAGCAGTAATATGGATTGAATGTATAGACTTGGAGTAGTCAGACAAAGGACTGCCATAATGAAGCAAGCCGGAGAAACTTCCTCAAATAGGCCTCACACACAACGGGGGAGCTGATAAAGGGGGCAAACTGCCGGTGAATAGCTGAAATCAGCAAACAGCAGTTGTGTAACCAGAGCCACTGTAAACCAGTTCTACTAGCCGGCCAAAGCACATGTAGTTGTAATACTTCCTGGTCTTTCAACCAATAGAAAGGCTGTTACAATGTGCTAAGCAGCCAATGATGCCAAGTTGGTACGGAACCGCCCACAGGGTGGGCTCCACTGAACAGAGATTTTATAAACCCTGCGTGGGGCTCTACCAGTCAGATTCAAACCAACTACGAAGGATCCACACCTCATGTAACCACATGGACATGATGAACAACAACTCACATTAGACCAATGGTAATTATTGATACATAATGCAAACTATTAATAATCAATGAATAATGTGTTATCCATGTGTTGTAACCTGCCTGTAATTGACGAATGCTATGTGTATCTCTGTCTTATCTGTACAGGTTTTTTACCTAAACGAAACTAAACGAACCTAACTAACTAGTTAAAACTAACTAAACGTCTAACCTAAACTGGGTTAAAACTAACCCTTAAACCAATCCTAGATAAATAGTTCATGTGTTTGAATGTATGTTTGTTAAACGACAATAAAAGTATAAAAGACACTTGGGTTATATTATTTAGACAGTTTGAGTAAAGACATACTCTTTTGTGCAGTTGTGACCCTTTCAGAAGGGGTAGTTTATGAAACGATGCTATCAACTTAGCAATAAATCGTAGATAGCTACAAATCTGAACAGTAAAAAACCATAGTGTGCAATTATCAACTTAATTGCGGTAACTTTACTAAAACAAACGCTCCAAATGAGCAAGGTTAGTGTGCAATTATCAACTTAATCGCGGTAACTTTACTAACAATTTTAAACCAGTAGCCTTGTGACGGAAAGTTCAAAGCACGGTTAATAGACGCCACAGCTTCAGACGCAAAGTCTCAAGCATAGATGGTAAATAGCCTGATGTACTAACCACAGGCCTTGTAAAATGTACAATCAAAGTAACTCCAGCGTAAAACAGTACATAGCTACAAATCCAGGTTTAGGCAGAGCTCGAGGAAGAAGCCAGCAGACTGTAGGATATAAAGCGTTACTGTAAAGCTAAATAGTTGCTAACCTAATAACAGGCGACAATGTGATCCGAGTTCTGGGTTTTAATAACTGCTCCAGAGTCAATGTCTTTCCAGCCTCTGATTCCAAGCAAGCTGAATGTCATTTGATCCAGGGGTGATTATAGGAATCAAATGGTTCCCATTTTATTTCCTTGCTTTTCACCAAGGATAAAAATGGCCGCCAGGGTAAAGCTAATGTGCTAAAAACCATTAGCCTATTGTCTGCCAAAGATTCTACTCTGAAATACTCCAACCTAGCCATGAGCGGGGGAAGGGCAGAGTAAACAGGCAGACAGGGCATAATGGCATCTTAAAAATGGCCACCATGCCCAGCTAACTTACTGAAACACTTCTACCTAGCCATGAGCGGGGGAAGGGCAGAGTAAATAGGCAACAGGGCAAAATGGCAACTTGCCTCTACTCTCTAGAAGACTCTCCATCCTAGCCTTAAGTGCGGGGGAGGGTAGAGTTTGGTAAACAACAGGGCTCAATATAGAGGCCACTCTCACTCCTGCTATCAGCAAGGGGTGGGGGGAAGTCATAAAACAGCCCAAATGCTAATTGCAGCCACAAGAGGCACATGCAATAGGCTTGGGAATAAATGGAGCTAGGACAGCACTAACCACCAGGCTAAAACTAATTGAGTGATAAGGGAGGCAGGTTTTATTAGCAATGAATGTGAAACCACTTTTAACTATAAATACCTAGCTTACATTAGACCAGAACCGTAACAGAAACAAAAATACTGTAAACGCTAAACTGGCTAAATCCCCGGTGTCAATGCTATAAAACTATAAAACCGTGATAATAATAGCACTTGCTAAGATCCCAGAGATTCAAATAATAAATTTGATAGGTGATGCAAAGATGGCTGATTTATTAATCAACGAGTTAAAAGTTAAAGGCGAGCAGGCACTCTCAATATTTGATTATTTAGCAACTGAATGTGAAGGGTGTCTGTCACAAAATACTGCCGTCATCAGAAAAGCAAATGCATTTGTTAATCTTAAAACGGCTTTCGAGAATGTAGTGGACACTTCTACAGATTATTCCGAAATGTTAAAAGAAACTGGTTTAACAGAATATTCTTTGCAAATGGAAGATGACCTTCAGGTCTGTGTAAAGAAATACCATGACATGAGGCAGTTATTGGTAACTGCCGTCTGGGTAAAACTAAGGCCAGAATGGGCCCAGTTAATTGACAGAGCGTATGTATTGCTTTGTTCCGGACCAATGGCATCAACAGAGTTAGAGAAAGCTCTCAACGTTTTGAATTTAATATTACAGGACACCAAATCCTTAATAAGTCCGAAAAGGTCAATTCAAATGCTCTCTGACTATAAAAAGCTTGTTCTAGCGAGAGACAGGCTTAACCTGCAAGCCGCACCAGAAATAGGCCAGATAGGGCTAATAAAAGTAGACCTACTAACACAAAGGATCCAGGAGGTCAGCGGGGTCAAGGAAGACGACACCGGAGACGTCACCTCCGGACCAGCGGGGGAGGAAACGGACGGAAGGCGACAGACGCCTGACCGCCCTCTCACCCCAACAGATGACGTCACCCAGCGAGCCCCAGGGGGGCCCGCCACTACGTCAGCGGAGGTCAACCAGGCTCCCAACGGGGCACCAGAACGGCAGGGAACCTGCTGTGTCCTACCAGAAGACTACGCCAGGTCAGCAGCACCGGAGGAGCATGAGACCTGCGGTGACCACGCGGAACCATCCACGCCCTCTCCAGCCGTGCAAGCGACAGTCACCAAGGAGCGACTGGACACGGCACAAGGCCCAGTGTCCGACGTGGGAAACGAGACACAGCACACGCCACAGCAATCCCTCACCTCGCGAGGGCGAGAGGACATCAAAGCGGCAGACCTAGGTGAGACGAAACCGTCCTCCACCAGTGCAAGCAGCGGCCTGACACCCACAGAATCCACCCTGTCAAGGCATAAGCCCTTGAGTTTCACCAGGGCGGAGTCTGCGACGATCGCCCTGCTATGCCTACCCATGCCAGCAACCACTGCAGTAGTCCACCCCACAACAGCGACCACCACAACGTATCCCCTCCCGTCCGGCGAGGGTAAAGGTGGTCAGCTGGGGGGACCGCCCACAGCCAAACCACGTGGAAGCTGGGGAAAGCTTTGCAAAGCAGCGCTCTCCATCACAAGCCCTGCAGCCATCGGTAAGGTCACAATAAAACCTGCCGATGGCACCGATGGCAGAGGGAAAGTTAAGATGAAATTGTGCAATGTCTGCGAATTACGTCATGAATGACGAACGCACACACACACATGCCTCCCCCCCCCCCCCCCCCCTAACACAGAGAGGGGGGCCAGGACGCGCACCAATCCCCCCCCCCCACCAGCAGGCCCAAAAAAGATGGCCGCCAGGAAGAATGTTGACAATTGGGGGAGCACGCGCACACACACACACACACACACACACACACATCCCCCCCCCCCCCTAACACAGGGAGGGGGGCCTCCAGTGGGACCCATTGCAAAATGTCAGTAAAAGACAATGGGAAATTGTGTTTTAAACAGTTGTGTGATTGTGAATTGTATTACAAGTTAACATTACAGAATACATAAACATTCCCCGGTTAACGAGTACAAACCAGAGAGTATAAAGTAACTCATAACTAGGGTAAAATGGTAAATTAATGTGTGGTATAAAATAATGTTAACGCTTCCTTTCCAGCAAGGAAAAAGCCAGGATGGGAAGGTGTGAATTGTAACACAACCTAGTTGCCACGCACACGAACAACAGCCCATGTCAATGACAGGGGCAAATGTATCAATGTTTGAAATGTGATGACTTTGTTAAGTTTGCAGGCCAGTGAAGTGCCATGCTAAATTACACATTAGTTACTAAACACACAAAATCCAAGGGCTTTTACGAAAAAGACAGTAAAGTAAACCAGAACCCTTGTGAAATCTTATCTCCAATCTGCTCAGGACCAAGCAAGTTTATGAGGGGTAATAAATGGCAGGAACCAACCTGCTTCTAAAATGTAACAAATTAAGTAGTGATCCACGAAGATATCACAAGTCAAGGTATTTGTTTGAACAAAGTGGAATCAAATTAAACAGAATTACAAGTAAGGAAACAAACAGGAACCTTAGAATGAGTAACTAATTCTGAAAAGATAAAACAAAGAACAATATTATAATTCCTTAACCAGTCAGTTCAAAGGCATGTTAAGCTAATCATAGTATAACTACTCCAAAGTCAATGTCTATTCCAGCCTCTGATTCCAAGCAAGCTGAAATGTCATTTGATTCAGGGGTGATTATGGAAGCTAGAATTTCATAGTTCCCATTTTCCTCCTGGCTTTCAACCAGGTGAAAATGGCTTTGTGTTTATCAAACCCCCCCCCCCCCCCCTCGGCAGATAATCAATGTGTCGAAAACCAAACCCTTTATAAACGAAATGAGTGTTTGAAGAACCCCTTCAATAAGTTTATGAATAGGTTCTTGCGGGGGGTGTGGAAATATCCATGATATTGATATTGTTCAATATTAAATAGGTACTATACTAGAGTTGACCCGACAAGAGGTCACCATTACTGCTGGCAAAGCAAGTTAACAGGAAGGTGTGAAATGTGACACCTCCGTCTCCCTCTAAGAGAATGTCAGTGCTTGTAACTATTGTATGTACCAATATTTGTCTACTAAAACTCCTCAGTGTAATTATCCATTGAATGTCTAATTATTGTAATGTAGCAGTAATATGGATTGAATGTATAGACTTGGAGTAGTCAGACAAAGGACTGCCATAATGAAGCAAGCCGGAGAAACTTCCTCAAATAGGCCTCACACACAACGGGGGAGCTGATAAAGGGGGCAAACTGCCGGTGAATAGCTGAAATCAGCAAACAGCAGTTGTGTAACCAGAGCCACTGTAAACCAGTTCTACTAGCCGGCCAAAGCACATGTAGTTGTAATACTTCCTGGTCTTTCAACCAATAGAAAGGCTGTTACAATGTGCTAAGCAGCCAATGATGCCAAGTTGGTACGGAACCGCCCACAGGGTGGGCTCCACTGAACAGAGATTTTATAAACCCTGCGTGGGGCTCTACCAGTCAGATTCAAACCAACTACGAAGGATCCACACCTCATGTAACCACATGGACATGATGAACAACAACTCACATTAGACCAATGGTAATTATTGATACATAATGCAAACTATTAATAATCAATGAATAATGTGTTATCCATGTGTTGTAACCTGCCTGTAATTGACGAATGCTATGTGTATGTCTGTCTTATCTGTACAGGTTTTTTACCTAAACGAAACTAAACGAACCTAACTAACTAGTTAAAACTAACTAAACGTCTAACCTAAACTGGGTTAAAACTAACCCTTAAACCAATCCTAGATAAATAGTTCATGTGTTTGAATGTATGTTTGTTAAACGACAATAAAAGTATAAAAGACACTTGGGTTATATTATTTAGACAGTTTGAGTAAAGACATACTCTTTTGTGCAGTTGTGACCCTTTCAGAAGGGGTAGTTTATGAAACGATGCTATCAACTTAGCAATAAATCGTAGATAGCTACAAATCTGAACAGTGTCTGATCAAATAAAATGGCTAACCTATATATACCTGTATATAATAGGTACAAGCATTCCTTTGTCCCTCTGTCAATCACACTCCTTAACAGAGTCCTTGCAGAGAGCAGACAGGGTAGGGGTCAAAGGTTATGAGGTGATGTTCTTCTTCTTTTGCACTAGGTATGTTGGTGTGTGTTTTCTTTTCTTTTTAATGTTGTACGGGTCACCGTGTGTCTTTGTTGTCTTGTATTGTGTATTGTTTTGTATTGTACTGTATTGTTTTGTATTTGTATGCTGCAGGACGGGTCCTTGGGGTCCAAGACAAATTTCTCCCTTGGGAGACAAAATAAAGAAACCTTGAACCTTGAACCTTAACCTGGAGGAAAAAAAGACCGATCTGATGCGGATGCAGAAGTTACAGTAAACGTTGGTTGTTTGCTCGTTAAATATTTAAAAAACGTTCCGTGAACTCCACTGCCTCTCTCCGGGTTAGTTCTATAAGTGACGTGTCTTCACTGCCCTGTGTGTTTGTCCAAATATTGATCAAGGTCCAATATTGAGAAATAAACTTTATTGTCCATTAAATTTGACATAAAATGAAAATTTGTCTTTGGCACACCGGCAGTCAGTTTACAATAATAAAATCCCGGCCATAACGCAGCAACAATGATCATGGGTTGTGGGGATTAGGTGGTGTGGAACGAAGTTTGATACATGTGATACGTGTGAATGAGGCCTCAGGCCTCATTCACATGGTTTGACCAAGTCACATGGTTTGACCAAACATTTTTGTTTTATGAGGGGGGATGGGGCAGAACACCACCAGCAATCAAACACAAATGTTTGGTCAAACCACGTGACTTCCATTGGAAAAGCATTGGGGCGGCCATGAAACACAGACAGAGCACAGCACAGTTGTTCTTTATGTGCGTACGAAGCCTGAAAAAACAAAAATGACCAAACATTTGTTTGATTGCGTTTGATACAGATCTGATGAGGATGCAGAAGTTACAGTAAACGTTGGTTGTTTGCTCGTTAAATCTCTGACGTGTCTTCACCCCTGTGTGTTTGTCCAAATATTGATCAAGGACCAATATTGAGAGATAAACTTTATT
This sequence comes from Electrona antarctica, assembly GCF_951216825.1. NCBI lineage: Eukaryota > Metazoa > Chordata > Actinopteri > Myctophiformes > Myctophidae > Electrona > Electrona antarctica. The sequence continues at coordinate 40,886,375 of NC_136812.1, forward strand.
GTCCATTTCACTAGTAAGAGACCACACCTTCGCTCAAGATTAACAGTTTATTGAAACAGAATTAGATGAATGCGGAATGGAGTGAGGAACCCAAGGTAGGGCGAGACTCAGGGTGGGGGCGTAGTCTCTGGAGCTGACGGTCATCTTTGCTCTACTCGGAATGAGCGGTTGGTCGTCTCTGCTCCGTCACTGCCCCCCCTGGATTCCTAGAGAATCGAGGGGGAAGGAGGAGGTTGGGGTGGAGGAGGATGGTGATTTAGAATAGTGAAAATAGCCGATCTACAAGCTTGCAGTACTCACAATCCATGTTTGGTCTGTCGTGGAGCAGAACAAACAACTTGGTTGAGAGATCGCAGGTGTATTTATACTGTGGTGATTGCACCGGGGATTGGCCGGGTGATAATGAAAGGCAGGTGAGTTTGATAAGGAGGGAGGAGTTGTTGATAATGAGGGAGGAGTGGTTAAGGTCAAGCGGAAGGAGGTCTCTTCTCCCGAAACTGTGTTGTATAAATAGGCTACAACTTCCCTAAATTTGACATAAAATGAAAATGTGTCTTTGGCACACCGGCAGTCAGTTTACAATAATAAAATCCCGGCCATAACGCAGCAACAAGATATTATCTCGTCCGGACAAGATATTATCTCGTCCGGACAAGATATTATCTTGTCCGGCCATTCAGGGGCTCCGTAGGAACAACTGTGTACTTGAATCTGTAGTGTACAGAACACCAGTGCACCAGGATTCTTCAGAGGCTGCTGGCTGAACTAGACCAGTGGTTCCCAAAGTGGGGTCCGGGGACCCCCAGGGGTCCTTCAGGGAGTTCCAGGGGGTACCCAGCTAAATGATAGTTTGGAACCAAATGGACCCTTATGGGACTGTAACTCTGAGATTGTACAAATGGAACCAAATGGACCCTAACAGGTCCATTTGGTTCCATTTGTACACTCTCAGAGTTAAATTAACATTGACTTTATAATATAAATTGGGGTCCCAGAGACAGAAATGGGGGGTCCGTAGCCTAAATGCATGTAAAACTGGGGGTCCTTGAAATTAAACTGGTTGAGAATCACTGCTAGAGCCGTAAAAATATTCCCTCATGGGGGTCCCTGACATATGTTTTCAAGTGGGGGTCCGGGGGAAAATTAGTGTCAATTTGGGGGTCCTTGACATGAAAAAGTTTGGGAACCACTGGGAACCACCGTTATTGTAATGTTTTATTTCAAATATTCAATGTACAAAGACCATTAAGGCTTAAGGGACCCTGCAACAACAAAAGGTGGACTACAGAAGCTATTTGACTACAGTTATTTGAGTTGAGTCTACAAAACAAATCCTATTTAAAAACAAGCATTGATGGATCACTCAAATTTGGTTAACAAATGTATACGCACTGGACCCAGGATACAACTTATGTTTAGCTTTACTTGTCCCTGGCTGACAATGGTTGAAATGAACCTTCCTGTTCATTTCAGCAAAACAAGAATGCGACCATTTACACCAGTAATCCAAATCAGATGCCAGGTTGAAAGTGATTAATGTGTCAAACTGTCAATGTGTGTGTGTGTGTGTGTGTGTGTGTGTGTGTGTGTGTGTGTGTGTGTGTGTGTGTGTGTGTGTGTGTGTGTGTGTGTGTGTGTGTGTGTGTGTGTGTGTGTGTGTGTGTGTGTGTGTGTGTGTGTGTGTGTGTGTGTGTGCGTGTGTGTGTGTGCACGCTCGCAAAATAATTGCTGAAATGATTTCCCTGCAATCTTGATCAGTAGGCTACTGCAGGTTTCCCCAAAGAGATTCATGGGTAAAAATGGTCTACACTGTAGATACAAATTTGGTTATTAAACAATCTGTCATATGTCTCAGGAATGGATAGTTAGTAAGATATTGCTGTGCTGTGGTGGCACATTTGTTTGATTGTTTCCAACCTGCCATACTGCATTGCTGTGCTGCATTAGCTGTACTGTACTGTACTGTCACACCACTAGAGGGCAGCATTGGTCAACACACAGTGCTTTATAGAGAGTATGCACAGTTGCACATGCATGATTTTCCCATCAGGACACGCCCCCCTCATCTAGACTGAGTGGCACAAGATTGAGCAGCATGGAGTGTTGGAGTTTGGGAGCGCTCGGTGGAAATCACTCAACCGTCCTGTACCACCTGGTTCTAAATGTCACATAATGCAGGAGGCAGCAAAATGTTGTGTTATTGAAAACAAGCACCTCCAAACTCTGACAAAAAAATCAAATGCAGGGCATTTCTTGACAGAAAGTAGCTCATAACGTTTCTATGGTGGATTTTTATGAAACAAAAACTTTGCAGATAGAAAGAGGATAATTCAAGCTTTTCGTACAGCTGCAAGTTTGTTGAGTTTAACATTGTTTAATGCAATCAGACAGGACTTTTCTGTTTGGATGAATGGGCTGTCGAGGCCAGAAAGTAGTTTTTTGCCACTCAGTGGGCGTTCCCGCATAACTTCCAGGTATGATGATGTCACGCGCATACCCTCTATTGATGTTTTCTGAGGAATATGTAGATGATCCTCTTATTTCACTACAATGTACATTGTACAATGTAGAGAGAGAGAGAGAGAGAGAGAGAGAGAGAGAGTGTGTGTGTGTGTGTGTGTGTGTGTGTGTGTGTGTGTGTGTGTGTGTGTGTGTGTGTGTGTCTTATGTGTGAGAGAGAATGGCTACAATGCATACAGGGATGTACATAGCATGTCACAATAGAATAGTAATAGTAGAACCAGGGCAGGGTCACCAACATGTCCATACACACAACATGTTTTAGATTTTCTGTTCTTATTTACACCTGCTTACTGAATCCAGAATAAGTAGGACAATTATTTATTATGACACTATGGCACATTAGGATTTAGGAGTCCACTAGTACTAGTGGTTGTATTTGCACAGATGGAGGGGGGTCCATTTGGTTCCATTTGAACACTCTCAGAGTTACCTTGTGGTCATTCAGGGCTAACCTTGATCCCTCTGTGTTGGGAAATTACAGACCAATTTCCAATCTCCCCTTTCTGGGCAAGGTAATAGAAAAAAATCATCTTTCTCCAACTAGACATTTTTCTGCAGAACAATAATATACATAATACATTTCAATCCGGTTTCAGAAAAGGGCACAGCACTGAAACGGCACTAGTAATCAATGATCTCAGGGTATCCGCCGACAAGAAACATGTGTCCGTTCTACTACTCCTGGACTTAACGGCCGCTTTCGATACAATTGATCACTCAATTTTAATACAACGTCTCGAGCACTTGATAGGCCTCTCAGGCACGGCCTTATCCTGGTTCTCCTCATACTTATCAGGAAGAAGCTATTTTGTCAGCCTAGCCGACTTTGTATCGGACACGCACAATATTGATTCCAGTATTCCACAGGGCTCAATCCTTGGTCCTCTATTGTTCTCCCTCTATATATTGCCGCTGGGAGAACTCATTAGCGCCCTCGGAGTGAATTACCACTTCTATGCGGACGATACGCAGCTGTATCTTTCCGTAGCCCCTGATGACCCCTCTGCCCTTGACCCACTGCTATCCTGTCTGTCCAACATTAAATGCTGGATGAGTGAGAACTTCCTCCAACTGAACGAGGATAAGACAGAAGTTCTTATAATTGGCTCTAATGAGCAAAAATAATTGATAAAAAATAAACTCGGTAACCTAAATGTAGGAAGTAAGTCGACAGTAAAGAACCTAGGGGTTATTATCGATTCAGATCTGAATTTTAATGCGCACATTAATCAAGCTACCAAGACAGCTTTCTTTCATCTTCGAAACATCGCACGTATAAGAGCATATTTATCTTTAGATGATGCTAAAACATTGGTCCATGCTTTTGTATTTTCTCGATTAGATTATTGTAATGCCCTCCTCTCAGGCCTGCCAAAGAAATCGACGGATAGACTCCAACTTGTTCAAAATGCGGCTGCTAGAGTGTTAACTAGAACTAAAATGAGAGAACACATTACTCCAGTTCTAACATCACTGCATTGGCTCCCAGTGGTTTTTAGAATAGATTTTAAAATTCTTTTACTCGTTTATAAATCCCTAAATGGTCTTGCACCTTCGTACCTCCGTGACTGCCTACCTAGATATGTCCCTAACCGCCCCCTCAGGTCCTCCACTGCTGGCCTGCTTGAAGTGCCTAAAAAAATGTGCACAAAAGAATATGGTGAGGCAGCTTTTTGCTTCTACGGCCCAACAGCCTGGAATAAATTACCATTCCAGCTCAGACACGCACCCTCTGTAGACATTTTTAAATCTCAACTCAAGACTCACCTCTTCACTCTTGCTTTTAGTTGAGTTTTAATATCTGCGTTCCTACTCTGTCCTGACTGATTTGCTGCATGTTGTGTTTTTATTTATTTTTTCTCTATGTTTTTATACTTTTATTTTGTTCTTTGCCATTGTTCTATCATTTTAACTACTTGACTGTGTTTTATTGTATTCTATTGTTGTGTCCTGCCCTGTGAAGCACTTTGAGCTGCATTTATGTATGAAAGGTGCTATACAAATAAAGTTTATTATTATTATTATTATCTATTTATGTGTTATTGTCCACTCATTTTGTATGTCTGTGGCAAAAATGGAATGTTGACAAAAATTGTCCACCACAAGCCAACATGACGATGACCCCTGAGTAGAACTCATAGCGAAGGACATATCAAAATATCTATATAATATTCCTGTGTCCTTGAATCCATGTTCCACATCTGTGATAACCCAGACATCTTTACATCTTTGACAGCTAATACACCAGATGTTGTTGTGGTTGATGAAGAGTCCAGGGAAGTGCCTCTATATAGCGTCGCAGTCCCGCCCCCTTTCATGACGACGCCAGGCCCAGGAAATAGTTCCCAATGCATTTTTCCCATAGACATTTCGAAACGTATTTATTTAAAGACCTTTAAGCATCGTACAAAGCCAACTCTTGTCGTGACAAGTCATGACAAAGAATTGGACCAAACAAATAATTACAAAGAAGAAAAACAACAAAAAAAGTGTTGTAACCTGCCGTTGTTACTTTCTAATTCTTTGTTTGGCTCAAAACATTGTGTTTATTCACTTTATTGTCATGATTTGTCACGACAAGAGTTGGCTTTGTCCGCGGCGTAAACGTCTTTAAATAAATACTTTTTGAAAAGTCTATGAGGAAAATGAACGGCGATTTATTTTCCGGGTCTCTCGAGGGGGCGGGGCTGCGACGCTCTATTAGAGATGGCATGCACCTTTGACCTTAGCCTAGAGCAGGGGTAGAGTCGCATGTGGCTCTTAGGCCCTCTTGGGCAAAGAAGTATGAAAATGAATAAGAGGTTTTCCTTTTCATTTCTTTTTTGTTTACCGGCTGTGAAGCAGAGCCTTGGTCAATTTCCTCTCGGGAAACATATGCCATGATTATATTGTGTGAATGTAACCTTATGTAATTATAGTTGTGTCCGTGTAGCCGAAGGCACAGGGCCGGTCCTGAGAAATCTGGCACCCCAAGCAGTATTTTCCGCTGCGCGAAAAATTGGGGAGGCACTGGGGAGGCACTTGGGGGGACACTAGGGAGGCACTCGGGGGGACACTGGGGAGGCACTGGGGGGGACACTTTTTTGCCCCCCCCCCCCCCCTCCCCCCATGGCGCCCTGTAGGAATGGCTGCTTCGTCGGCCTGTAGGAAGGGCCGGGCCTGCGTAGGCATATGTTTCTCCTCCATGTGACATCAATAAATGGTTCTGATTCATTATTAGTCCTAATTATCACTATAGCTGCTACTGTATGTATATACTGTTTCATTCCACTCCCACAAAGCCACCGCAGAAAGTGCATTCCCCCCTCAGGCTATCAGCGCTTGAACAATGATCCAAATACATGGTGAAGTGGCTTTAACCTGGAAATACCCGTTCACCAACATAGCACTGGCAAGTATTTCAATTTTTTTGAGTGGTGTGTGGTTCGGTGGGTGGGTCTGAGAACGAAAATAGCATGGTTGTTTTTCACCAAATGTGCGCAACCTAACACACACACACAAACACACATGCACATATTAACTGTATATATGATGATTTTGGGTGTGCCAGTACAGTACAGTACAGTACAGTACAGTACAGTACAGTACAGTACAGTACAGTAGAGGGTACAGTAGAGGGACACACGGAAACTGTCATTTCTCTACCGTTTCGGACGTGGGTCATCACCATGCCAGCTTGTGATGGACATTTCCATTCATATTTTATTTTTGCCTAATAGCCTATGCAAAGCAAGTGATCAATAATATGACCAGAAACACAAATGTATAGCCTGCGCACTACTCTAATGGACTCTTGATGTGCCATAGTGTCTACTCTATTCCACTGCGCTTCCACTGCGCTACAAGCCAATTTGAATTATCAAAAATAAAATACATATTTTTTGGGGGAGGAAAAGCCGACCATGTTGTGAGCTTGTAGATCAGCAATTCTCTTTTGTTTACAGCCTATAATGACATGCCCAAAATTGTGTTTAGCTATAGTTACCTAGCGAGCCTGTGGGCCATGCATATGCCACATATATTCCATGTTTGGGATTTCAATAATTGGGTCTTATCAGTACAGTTGCAGGAGAAAAAGGGCCAAGGCACTTAGGTGAATGGGTGCGTAGCATACTTGAGAGCTACACGATAAGGTTATTACAGTAGGCCTATATAGATGGCTTCTCAGAGGACAGTGTTATTTGAGGACAGGAGGAGACAGTCAGGAAGTTATACAAGCTAAACTAGTTTTTTTGTTTGTCAACATGCATGATGCTGGAATAATATAATTACCTGAGAGTCAAAACAGATAATTCTCTCTATGATGAGTGCTTAAGCCTTAATGACTTGATGATGGGTGCGTCAAACTATTGTCACATTGCATTCCTTTAAATCTTCACCTGAAGAATTAAAGGAATGCAGTGTCACAATAGTTTGACGCAAAGGGCCTAACCCTGATCAGAGGAGAGGAGGAGGTCTGATGGTGAGCCTGTGGATCGAGGAGGGTCTCCATGAATTATGCTTGTTGAGTGTTATTATAATATTGTTATTATTGGACACTTTGAAACACTTTCTCTCAACTGATGAAAATTAGATTTCCTTGTCCAGTTCTGCCCTCCTTTGCCTTGGTGCTAACCTGACTCCGATACTGCCGCAATCTGGCGGACAGGCGGAGTCATGTACCTTGATGCTCCTTCTCAACAGATGACATGCCATGTTTTCATCTTTTCCACTGTGGTCACATATACCGTTGAGTTGACTCGTGTCACAATCCTCCCCAGTGCCTCCCCAATTTTTCGCGCAGCGAAAAATACTGCTTGGGGTGCCAGATTGCTCAGGACCGGCCCTGTGCCCACGGCTACACGGACATAACTATAATTACATAAGGTTACATTCACAAAATACAATCATGGCATATGTTTCCCGAGAGGAAATTGACCATGGCTCTGCTTCACAGCCGGTAAACAAAAAAGAAACGAAAAGGAAAACCTCTTCTTTGCCCAAGAGGGCCTAAGAGCCACATGGGACTCTACCCCTGCTCTAGGCTAAGGTCAAAGGTGCATGCCATCTCTAATAGAGCGTCGCAGCCCCGCCCCCTCGAGAGACCCAGAAAAGAAATCGCCGTTCATTTTCCTCATAGACTTTTCAAAAAGTATTTATTTAAAGACGTTTACGCCGCGGACAAAGCCAACTCTTGTCGTGACAAATCACGACAAAAAGTATTTATTTAAAGACGTTTACGCCGCGGACAAAGTCAACTCTTGTCGTGACAAATCATGACAACAAACACAATTTTTTGGACCAAACAAATAATTACAAAGAAGAAAAACAACAAAAAAAGTGTTGTAACCTGCCGTTGATTTCTACTTTCTAATTCTTTGTTTGGCCCAAAACATTGTGTTTATTCACTTTATTGTCGTGATTTGTCACGACAAGAGTTGGCTTTGTCCGCGGCGTAAACGTCTTTAAATAAATACTTTTTGAAAAGTCTATGAGGAAAATGAACGGCGATTTCTTTTCTGGGTCTCTCGAGGGGGCGGGGCTGCGACGCTCTATTAGAGATGGCATGCACCTTTGACCTTAGCCTAGAGCAGGGGTAGAGTCCCATGTGGCTCTTAGGCCCTCTTGGGCAAAGAAGAGGTTTTCCTTTTCGTTTCTTTTTTGTTTACCGGCTGTGAAGCAGAGCCATGGTCAATTTCCTCTCGGGAAACATATGCCATGATTGTATTTTGTGAATGTAACCTTATGTAATTATAGTTATGTCCGTGTAGCCGTGGGCACAGGGCCGGTCCTGACCCTGATCAGAGGAGAGGAGGAGGTCTGATGGTGAGCCTGTGGATCGAGGAGGGTCTCCATGAATTATGCTTGTTGAGTGTTATTATAATATTGTTATTATTGGACACTTTGAAACACTTTCTCTCAACTGATGAAAATTAGATTTCCTTGTCCAGTTCTGCCCTCCTTTGCCTTGGTGCTAACCTGACTCCGATACTGCCGCAATCTGGCGGACAGGCGGAGTCATGTACCTTGATGCTCCTTCTCAACAGATGACATGCCATGTTTTCATCTTTTCCACTGTGGTCACATATACCGTTGAGTTGACTCGTGTCACAATCCGTGATGTTTTCTGCGGTGTTCCCTAGTGGTCCTTGTTGCTAGTTTTGGTTTGTGTGCTTTTATTTTGTAGTATTGTTTCCTGTATGCCTTGTTACTGTTTTCCTGCCTTGTCTCACCACCTGTGATTATTAGTTTGCTCCACCTGTGTTATGTTAGTCTCTTAGCCAATCTCTTTCTTGATTTTGAGTTATGTTCATCTGTGCCCTGTTATCCTTGTGTGTATACTCCCCTGTTGTTACAGTTCCTTGTGAGATCATGTCATAGTAAGTGTTCAGTTCCAGTCTCTGTTAATAAACTGTTTGCATTTGAGCTCTTCGGCCTCTCTGTGCTGCATTTGGGTCCTACCCCCCTTGGCTCACCGTGACAACTCGCACACACCGTACGGCAGGTATCACGTTTCACGTACAGTTACCACAAATCTCCTGCAATATATTAATTAGCATGTCATCCTGACATCCTGACATATCAAAATATCTATATAATATTCCTGTGTCCTTTAATCCATGTTCCACATCTGTGATAACCCAGACATCTTTACATCTTTGACAGCTAATACACCAGATGTTGTTGTGGTTGATGAAGAGTCCAGGGAAGTGCCTCTATATAGCGTCGCAGTCCCGCCCCCTTTCATGACGACGCCAGGCCCAGGAAATAGTTCCCAATGCATTTTTCCCATAGACATTTCGAAACGTATTTATTTAAAGACCTTTTAAGCGTCGTACAAAGTCAACTCTTGTCGTGACAAATCATGACAACAAACACAATTTTTTGGACCAAACAAATAATTACAAAGAAGAAAAACAACAAAAAAAGTGTTGTAACCTGCCGTTGATTTCTACTTTCTAATTCTTTGTTTGGCCCAAAACATTGTGTTTATTCACTTTATTGTCGTGATTTGTCACGACAAGAGTTGGCTTTGTCCGCGGCGTAAACGTCTTTAAATAAATACTTTTTGAAAAGTCTATGAGGAAAATGAACGGCGATTTCTTTTCTGGGTCTCTCGAGGGGGCGGGGCTGCGACGCTCTATTAGAGATGGCATGCACCTTTGACCTTAGCCTAGAGCAGGGGTAGAGTCCCATGTGGCTCTTAGGCCCTCTTGGGCAAAGAAGAGGTTTTCCTTTTCGTTTCTTTTTTGTTTACCGGCTGTGAAGCAGAGCCATGGTCAATTTCCTCTCGGGAAACATATGCCATGATTGTATTTTGTGAATGTAACCTTATGTAATTATAGTTATGTCCGTGTAGCCGTGGGCACAGGGCCGGTCCTGAGCAATCTGGCACCCCAAGCAGTATTTTTCGCTGCGCGAAAAATTGGGGAGGCACTGGGGAGGCACTGGGGGACACTGGGGAGGCACTTGGGGGGACACTCGGGAGGCACTCGGGGGGACACTTTCACGTACAGTTTCACGTACAGTTACCACAAATCTCCTGCAATATATTAATTAGCATGTCATCCTGACACTTTATTTAAAATTATTCAAAGACATTTAAGATTAGATTGTGAATATTAAAAAATATAGAAATTATGGACTATATTTCGTACAAAATAGAAAAAGAAAAAAAGGGGCCACGGACAATTAAGTTTGCATTTAGCTGTTTCCTTTTTTCATGTTCAGACATATTGATGTGATCTCGCTAATCTGCACATACAAACAACAACGTTCACTGGAGCAGTGGAACCCCTGTTTTGTTGTTGGTGCATGTGTTGTTGTGGAGCATTTGCTATACCGTGTATATATACAGTGTTGTTTTTGGCAGCAAATTTGGATTTTAGTTTTAATCATAGTCTCTTGAATAGTTTTCATTTAGTTTTAGTCACCTCTTAGTCACCTGGAATGTCTTGTGTCACACAATGTCTTGTGTTAGTCTAGTTTTAGTCGACTAAATATCATAGGATTTTAGTTGACTAAATCTACAGCTGATTTAGTCGACTAAAATGTATTTTGGCGGGCCTTGGTGCCGTCGTAATGACTGTTTTTGCCCTTGCTGAAAATAGCCGATCTACAAGCTCACAGCGCGTCGTCGCAGTGCGACGCGCTGTGAGCTTGTGATCGGCTATTTTCAGCATGCAACCAAGTGTAAAATTACCTTATACCAGATCTCTTGTCCACAACACATGATCTCCCTCACTCACCTGTATCACTATGGCAAGAGGCAATATTAGACTTATTAGAATTTTGCCTTGCAGGGCTCAACATTTTTTATATAAATGTATATGTTTATAATAATTGGAAAATTAATTGCAATGTAAATATAGCAACCTAGTCTTGTCATAATTTTCCAATGTACTGGGGCGAAAGGGCCTTCTCCGTGGCTGCCCTAAAATCTGAAAACGTCAATTAAAAAAAGGAGAAAAAAAGGTCCATAATATGGACCTTTTTTTTCTCCTTTTTTTAATTGACGTTTTCAGATTTTGGGATATATGGGCATTCCCAGACGATGGCCTAATACAATCCCTGTAATCCCATGCCCATATATGGAGATCCCTGATGTCATCAATATTAAGCCCATATATGGGAATGTCAATATATGGCCATATTGTGACAGTCTCATGATAACCAGTGTGGTTGCCGTGACGCGAGTCACACTTGCAAATGAACCAAGTTGGTACAACACATAGATCTCCATATGTGGAGCTGACTATCATCACCTGGATCTCCATATATGAAGATCACGACACTGACCTCATCAAACCCTGGATGGATAGCCATACATGGTTTGAAATACTAGATCTGAATATATGGAGCTGGCCAGAAACTCTACATCTTTAACTCCTGCTTCTCAACTGTGCCGTATTAAGAAGCTCTGTTGTGTCAGCGTGGTCGCTTCTCGCCCTCAGGGCGTCTTACTGGTCGTATTATTATTATTATTATTATTATTATTAATGTAGGCAGTGGTAGAATAAAGGTTGTGTTCTTCTGCAAACATTTAGAAAAATAATAACAGCATGTGTTTTTGTTTGTTTATTGAAGGATCCCCATTAGAGACACATGAACGAGCCTCTATAGGGGTCCTGAATAAAACAAATACAATACAGATGTACAACTAAAAATACAATTTAAAATAAAAAAAACAGAACACAATAAAATAAATTAATAAAAAATAATAATACAAAAAACTAATTCACGTTATAAAATAAAAAAACAAACAAATAGGCATACACAAATCACAGTATGTACTTGACAAATTGGCAAGGTATCTCTTGATATTATTTTTGAAAGTAATTTTGTTATGTATTGTAGATAAGATTTTTGGGCAGAGCATTCCAGAGAATATATTGACATATATACCAGTGTGTTTGAGACAATTAGATTTTGGTGTTGTTTCTAGAAGAGGCTCCTCTAGTGTTGAAACCATGTTCAGAAGTCATTTTTAACTAGTGAACCAAGCTATACAGCTTACCGGTGCTGGTAATAATGTTCCACAGTAGCATATAGAAGACTCACCACTAATTTCTGGGTTGCTGTGCGTGCACAGACATTTAGAGGGACAGGTGCTTAAGTGAAAAAGGGCACCTTGTGCAGCGCGTGGAACCAGCATGCCAATGTTTGTGCTATTGCCATTGCCATTGAGCCCCATTGTACATTTCTCAAATTCGAAAGCACTACATTTCTAAAACTATGAAACATTTCAAAGATTCCTTTTCAGGCAAACATGTCCACCGTAAGATGAACCTAAATAGGTTCGAATGGGGTTTCTAGGTGTAAGTATGTAGGACTAGTAGCATGCCAAAGTTTGTGATATTGCCATTGAGATTGCATTGGGCGTTTAAGTTAAATAACTCAGAAACTACAAAACAGTTCAAATTAAAAAGTTCCAGCATGTGTCTCCACAGTAAGCTGAATTATAAAAAGTGTGAATGGAGTTTCTAGGTGAAAGTGATTTTTTGACGTGCCAATATCTGCCATTGATCCCCATTGTACATTTCTCAAATTTGAAAGCACTATATTTCTAAAACTATGAAACATTTCAAAAATTCCTTTTCAGGCAAACATGTCCACTGTAAGATGAACCTAACTAGGTTTGAATGGGGGTTCTAGGTGTACGTATGTAGGACTAGTAGCATGCCAAAGTTTGTGCTATTGCCATTGAGAATGCATTGGGCGTTTAAGTTAAATAACTCAGAAACTACAAAACATTTCAAATTAAAAAGTTCCAGCATGTGTCTCCACAGTAAGCTGAATTATAAAAAGTGTGAATGGAGTTTCTAGGTGAAAGTGACTTTTTGACGTGCCAATATCTGCCATTGGGCCCCATTGTACATTTCTCAAATTTGAAAGCACTATATTTCTAAAACTATGAAACATTTCAAAGATTCTTTTTCAGGCAAACATGTCCACTGTAAGATGAACCTAAATAGGTTTGAATGGGGTTTCTAGGTGTAAGTATGTAGGACTAATAGCATGCCAAAGTTTGTGCTATTGCCATTGAGAATGCATTGGGCGTTTAAGTTAAATAACTCAGAAACTACAAAACATTCCAGCATGTGTCTCCACAGTAAACTGAACTTTAAAAAGTATGAATGGAGTTTCTAGGTGAAAGTGATTTTTTTTTACTTCATGGTCCTTTTCTTTCCAACTGCACCATCACTACCTTAGCCTGATTGAGTGAGATTTCTGTGCGCTTTTATCTTCTTCTTTATTCAAAGTAAAGTTCCAGAGTAAAGACCAGAGTGGGATTTGAACCCACAACATCTGGATCATGTGGACAGTCACTTAACACATTGAGCGACCAGGCTGTCTGTGTTCTATCATGGTTTCTCCTCTGTAATATCTGATTAACATCCATGATAACACTTAAAAGCACTAAAGCACTTTGATGCACAGCAAACACCATTAAAATGCTCTGTACATGACCCCAAGGCCCCATTTGAAAAGTGACACCAAGAAGAACAACTTAAAACCTATAATCACAGAGAGCTCAGTGGCATCCTTGTTAAGACGATATCCATGTGAGCCAGAGGTTGTGAGTTCAAATCCAGCTCAGTTCCTCCTACTTTCACTCTGCAAGCATGTTTTAGAGAATAACATCCAGAAGAACACTGGAAAGAGATGGAAAGCTGAGGAGATTCTCAGAGAGCATGGTGGCACTCTGTGATAAGCTGCTGTCTATGTGAGCCACAGGTTGTGGGTTCCAATCTACCTGAGTTCCTTCTACTCTTCACTGTGGACCACATTTAGGAGAATAACACCCAGAAGAACAATGGAAAGCTGAGGAGATTCTCAGAGAGCATGGTGGCTCTCTGTGAGCCACAGGTCGTGGGTCCAAGTTAAGCCCATAGCCCATGGCCTCGGACGGCATGCTATAGCACGCCGTTTTTCTACATTTTTGAGGATTTGAAAAAAAGAGCTATGTGTGTGGGTGTGTGGCTGGGTGGCTGGCTGGCTGGCTGGCTGGGTGGGTGTGTCTGAGCACGAAAAACAGCATGGTTGTTTTTCACCACCTGTGCGCAACCTAACACACACACACAAACACACACGCATATATTAACTGTATATATGGTGATTTCGGGTGTGCCAGTACAGTACAGTAGAGGGTACAGTAGAGGGACCCCACATGGTAACTCTGTCATTTCTCAACCGTTTCGGACGCGGGGCGGCTCGCCGGAATCGGGCCGGCACCCTGGGTGCGTTCCTGTCGGTCTGGAACTCAGCCTCAGCCTGACGACCACAAAACTCTAATATCTCCCCTGGGTCATAGGCTATTGCCTTTGACTTGTCTTAGTGGTTAGGATGTTGGCTTTCCACGTGGGAGACCAGGGTTCGATTCCCGGCTGTTACACTAACATGCAAAAGAAGACCTCAACAGCGCTAAGGAACATCTGATTAATATGATTCTGTGTTATCTTCACTTTACTAACTGAAGCCTAACACAAAAAAGATCACTTCAAAAGTACCAGGAGACTTTGGCTGAGAGCGTCTGACTGATGGCGCAGTGGTCTAATGATGAGTCTTTCAGTACAGGCTTTCTGTGTTCAAGTCTCATTCAATGCTGCAGTAATTTGAACTTTTCAAGGCTCGAATAAAAAAATAAAAACTCAAAAGCACCAGGAGACGTCTGCTGAATGCCCAAAGGTGCCTTGGCTCAATGGTGTGGTGCGCTTGATCGGTTGCCTCTGCTACAGACAGTTGGCAGGTTCAAGTCCCATGTCATCAAGGTGCTGGAGGACCATCGGGAGACGGTGCTCTCTCCCCCTGTTTCCTGAGATGTAACGGTTGGGGCTTATGTCTGAAAGAACCCTGTCCAGCTAAACTTTTACCATGAAAATGTCCAATTTAACATACTCTTACCAGCTCTCAGTGTGCCCTTTTCCAACTGGCCTGGAAGCCAGACATAAAAGAGGGACTTTCCCACCAAGTTTTGGGCCACCAATCAGAGCCCAGTATGCAAATACACAGACTATTCTGTCAGACGATGGGCCAAAACCATGAACTATAGTATGTCGTTTTTTCATCATTTTCATATTTGTTTTTTAAATCGTTGCGAAAACCATGAACTATAGTTCATGGCTTTTGCGACGATTACAAAAAAATATGAAAATGATTAAACAAATATACTATAGTGTGTAGTTTTTTCATCGTCAAAAGTCAAGAAAAATGACATTGCCATTGTCGACGATTATAATCGGGGCCCAGTATGCAAATACACTGACTATTCTGTCAAATGAAATACACAGACTATTCTGTCAGATGATGGGCCAAAATGCATTGCTATTTTATTTTTAAACGTTTGACCTAATTCTTATCTGTAAAATGTTAGGTGGACAGTGTTCTTTCAGACATAAGCCCCAACGGTTACTTATCCGGAAACAGGGGGAGAGAGCACCGTCTCCCGATGGTCCTTCCCAGTACCTTGATGACATGGGACTTGAACCTGCCAACTGTCTGTAGCAGAGGGAACCGAATCAACCAATATCAAGCACACCATGCCATTGAGCCAAGGCACCTTGGGGCATTCAGCAGATGTCTCCTGGTGCTTTTGAGTTTTTATTTTGTATTCGAGCCTTGAAAAGTTCAAAGTACTAGAGCATTGTGCTATATAGCAGCAATGGGACTTGAACATGGAATGTCCGTACAGAGAGACTGATCATTAGACCATTGCACCATCAGTCAGACACCCTCAGCCAAAGTCTCCTGGTGATTGTGTTTGTTGGCCTTCAGTTAGTAAAGTTGAAACACTCCAGCATTAAACTATAGGCGAACAGGGATTTGAACATGTAGAGCTGTATTAACTGAAGCCTATTGTAGCAGGGGCTCACAGCCCCAGCCTGATGACCTCTCATATCTCCCCTGAGCCATAGGCAACTGCTTTGGTTTAGTGGTTAGGATGTTGGCCTTCCGTGCGGGGGACCTGGGTTCGATTCCCGGCTGTTACACTAACATGCAAAAGAAGACCTCAACAGCGCTGAGGAACATCTGATTGATATGATTCTGTATTATCTTCACTTTACTAACTGAAGCCTAACACACAAAAGATCACTTCAAAAGTACCAGGAGAGTTTGGCTGAGAGCGTCTGACTGATGGCGCAGTGGTCTAATGATGAGTCTTTCAGTACAGGCTTTCTGTGTTCAAGTCTCATTCAATGCTGCAGTAACTTGAACTTTTCAAGGCTCGAATAAAAAAATAAAAACTCAAAAGCACCAGGAGACGTCTGCTGAATGCCCAAAGGTGCCTTGGCTCAATGGTGTGGTGCGCTTGATCGGTTGCCTCTGCTACAGACAGTTGGCAGGTTCAAGTCCCATGTCATCAAGGTGCTGGAGGACCATCGGGAGATGGTTCTCTCTCCCCCTGTTTCCTGAGATGTAACGGTTGGGGCTTATGTCTGAAAGAACCCTGTCCAGCTAATCTTTTACCATGAAAATGTCCAATTTAACATACTCTTACCAGCTCTCAGTGTGCCCTTTTCCAACTGGCCTGGAAGCCAGACATAAAAGAGGGACTTTCCCACCAAGTTTTGGGCCACCAATCAGGGCCCAGTATGCAAATACACAGACTATTCTGTCAGATGATGGGCCAAAACCATGAACTATAGTATGTCGTTTTTTCATCATTTTCATATTTGTTTTTTAAATCGTTGCGAAAACCATGAACTATAGTTCATGGTTTTTGCGACGATTACAAAAAAAGATGAAAATGATTAAACAAATATACTATAGTGTGTAGTTTTTTCATCGTCAAAAGTCAAGAAAAATGACATTGCCATTGTCGATGATTATAATCGGGGCCCAGTATGCAAATACACTGACTATTCTGTCAGATGAAATACACAGACTATTCTGTCAGATGATGGGCCAAAATGCATTGCTATTTTATTTGTAAACGTTTGACCTAATTCTTATCTGTAAAATGTTAGGTGGACAGGGTTCTTTCGGACATAAGCCCCAACGGTTACTTATCAGGAAACAGGGGGAGAGAGCACCGTCTCCCGATGGTCCTTCCCAGCACCTTGATGACATGGGACTTGAACCTGCCAACTGTCTGTAGCAGAGGGAACCGAATCAACCAATATCAAGCACACCATGCCATTGAGCCAAGGCACCTTGGGGCATTCAGCAGATGTCTCCTGGTGCTTTTGAGTTTTTATTTTGTATTCGAGCCTTGAAAAGTTCAAAGTACTAGAGCATTGTGCTATATAGCAGCAATGGGACTTGAACATGGAATGTCTGTACAGAGAGACTGATCATTAGACCATTGCACCATCAGTCAGACACCCTCAGCCAAAGTCTCCTGGTAATTGTGTTTGTTGGCCTTCAGTTAGTAAAGTTGAAACACTCCAGCATTAAACTATAGGCGAACAGGGATTTGAACAGGTAGAGCTGTATTAACTGAAGCCTATTGTAGCAGGGGCTCACAGCCCCAGCCTGATGACCTCTCATATCTCCCCTGCGCCATAGGCAACTGCTTTGGCTTAGTTTAGTGGTTAGGATGTTGGCCTTCCGTGCGGGGGACCTGGGTTCGATTCCCGGCTGTTACACTAACATGCAAAAGAAGACCTCAACAGCACTAAGAAACATCTGATTAATATGATTCTGTGTTATCTTCACTTTACTAACTGAAGCCTAACACACAAAAGATCACTTCAAAAGTACCAGGAGACTTTGGCTGAAAGCGTCTGACTGATGGCGCAGTGGTCTAATGATGAGTCTTTCAGTACAGGCTTTCTGTGTTCAAGTCTCATTCAATGCTGCAGTAACTTGAACTTTTCAAGGGTTGAATAAAAAAATTAAAACTCAAAAGCACCAGGAGACGTCTGCTGAATGCCCAAAGGTGCCTTGGATCAATGGTGTGGTGCGCTTGATCGGTTGCCTCTGCTACAGACAGTTGGCAGGTTCAAGTCCCATGTCATCAAGGTGCTGGAGGACCATCGGGAGACGGTGCTCTCTCCCCCTGTTTCCTGAGATGTAACGGTTGGGGCTTATGTCTGAAAGAACCCTGTCCAGCTAAACATTTACCATGAAAATGTCCAATTTAACATACTCTTACCAGCTCTCAGTGTGCCCTTTTCCAACTGGCCTGGAAGCCAGCCATAAAAGAGGGACTTTCCCACCACGTTTTGGGCCACCAATCAGGGCCCAGTATGCAAATACACAGACTATTCTGTCATACGATGGGCCAAAACCATGAACTATAGTATGTCGTTTTTTCATCATTTTCATATTTGTTTTTTAAATCGTTGCGAAAACCATGAACTATAGTTCATGGTTTTTGCGACGATTACAAAAAAAGATGAAAATGATTAAACAAATATACTATAGTGTGTAGTTTTTTCATCGTCAAAAGTCAAGAAAAATTACATTGCCATTGTCGACGATTATAATCGGGGCCCAGTATGCAAATACACTGACTATTCTGTCAAATGAAATACACAGACTATTCTGTCAGATGATGGGCCAAAATGCATTGCTATTTTATTTTTAAACGTTTGACCTAATTCTTATCTGTAAAATGTTAGGTGGACAGGGTTCTTTCAGACATAAGCCCCAACGGTTACTTATCAGGAAACAGGGGGAGAGAGCACCGTCTCCCGATGGTCCTTCCCAGGGTAACAAGACAACTCACCCCTTTTCTGTTTTCCTCCCGGAATTGTCCCCAGTGAGGGGTGGGAGAGGCTGGACAGCAGACGGCTGGACTTTGAATTTCTCTAACTATAAACTTTCCCGACAGCAGACAGCCTAAGTACAAATATATTTATGAAAAGCTACTACAGTGAAGTCTGTTCACAGAAGTTGTTGTAGGCTATGTGGGGATTATCTGACGAGGTACCATTTGAGTGGGCAAAACCTTACATATACTAAATAATACTAAATTGTTTATAGGGTCAATATAAGTAAAATAATATAGCCTTTCCACAGGAGTATCTTTTTATATTTTTCCCAAAAAGAATACAAACAGCCAATAGCATATTACAAAGTTATCCCCCTCGCTGGGGAAAATTCCGGGAGGAAAAACGGGCAAGCACCGGGGTGAGTTGTCCAGTATTCCTTCCCAGCACCTTGATGACATGGGACTTGAACCTGCCAACTGTCTGTAGCAGAGGGAACCGAATCAACCAATATCAAGCACACCATGCCATTGAGCCAAGGCACCTTGGGGCATCCAGCAGATGTCTCCTGGTGCTTTTAAGTTTTTATTTTGTATTCGAGCCTTGAAAAGTTCAAAGTACTAGAGCATTGTGCTATATAGCAGCAATGGGACTTGAACATGGAATGTCCGTACAGAGAGACTGATCATTAGACCATTGCACCATCAGTCAGACACCCTCAGCCAAAGTCTCCTGGTAATTGTGTTTGTTGGCCTTCAGTTAGTAAAGTTGAAACACTCCAGCATTAAACTATAGGCGAACGGGGATTTGAACATGTAGAGCTGTATTAACTGAAGCCTATTGTAGCAGGGGCTCACAGCCCCAGCCTGATGACCTCTCATATCTCCCCTGCGCCATAGGCAACTGCTTTGGTTTAGTGCTTAGGATGTTGGCCTTCCGTGCGGGGGACCTGGGTTCGATTCCCGGCTGTTACACTAACATGCAAAAGAAGACCTCAACAGCACTAAGAAACATCTGATTAATATGATTCTGTGTTATCTTCACTTTACTAACTGAAGCCTAACACACAAAAGATCACTTCAAAAGTACCAGGAGACTTTGGCTGAGAGCATCTGACTGATGGCCCAGTGGTCTAATGATGAGTCTTTCAGTACAGGCTTTCTGTGTTCAAGTCTCATTCAATGCTGCAGTAACTTGAACTTTTCAAGGCTCGAATAAAAAAATAAAAACTCAAAAGCACCAGGAGACGTCTGCTGAATGCCCAAAGGTGCCTTGGCTCAATGGTGTGGTGCGCTTGATCGGTTGCCTCTGCTACAGACAGTTGGCAGGTTCAAGTCCCATGTCATCAAGGTGCTGGAGGACCATCGGGAGACGGTGCTCTCTCCCCCTGTTTCCTGAGATGTAACGGTTGGGGCTTATGTCTGAAAGAACCCTGTCCAGCTAATCTTTTACCATGAAAATGTCCAATTTAACATACTCTTACCAGCTCTCAGTGTGCCCTTTTCCAACTGGCCTGGAAGCCAGACATAAAAGAGGGACTTCCCACCAAGTTTTGGGCCACCAATCAGAGCCCAGTATGCAAATACACAGACTATTCTGTCAGACGATGGGCCAAAACCATGAACTATAGTATGTCGTTTTTTCATCATTTTCACATTTGTTTTTTAAATCGTTGCGAAAACCATGAACTATAGTTCATGGTTTTTGCGACGATTACAAAAAAAGATGAAAATGATTAAACAAATATACTATACTGTGTAGTTTTTTCATCGTCAAAAGTCAAGAAAAATGACATTGCCATTGTCGACGATTATAATCGGGGCCCAGTATGCAAATACACTGACTATTCTGTCAGATGAAATACACAGACTATTCTGTCAGATGATGGGCCAAAATGCATTGCTATTTTATTTTTAAACGTTTGACCTAATTCTTATCTGTAAAATGTTAGGTGGACAGGGTTCTTTCAGACATAAGCCCCAACGGTTACTTATCAGGAAACAGGGGGAGAGAGCACCGTCTCCCGATGGTCCTTCCCAGCACCTTGATGACATGGGACTTGAACCTGCCAACTGTCTGTAGCAGAGGGAACCGAATCAACCAATATCAAGCACACCATGCCATTGAGCCAAGGCACCTTGGGGCATTCAGCAGATGTCTCCTGGTGCTTTTGAGTTTTTATTTTGTATTCAAGCCTTGAAAAGTTCAAAGTACTAGAGCATTGTGCTATATAGCAGCAATGGGACTTGAACATGGAATGTCCGTACAGAGAGACTGATCATTAGACCATTGCACCATCAGTCAGACACCCTCAGCCAAAGTCTCCTGGTAATTGTGTTTGTTGGCCTTCAGTGAAAGTTGAAACACTCCAGCATTAAACTATAGGCGAACGGGGATTTGAACATGTAGAGCTGTATTAACTGAAGCCTATTGTAGCAAGTTGTTGGAAATCGGTATTGAAAGTAAAGAATTGAGTGGGGTTTGAACCCACAACCTCCAGATCATGTAGGCAGCGTCCTAAAACACCCATCCACTTGTTACATGCCATAACACCTTCTTCCTTTACCTTTGAGTAACAACATCGATACAAATAATAAAATAACAGGAGATTTGTCTATTGTTTGTTGTGCTGTTGTTTAGACGTTCGAATGTTTATGAACCACAAAGGAAACAAGCCTCTGTCTCTTTTGTCATTACCGGTATGACTTTTTGTACACAGCAAACCCAGTGGCTCACTGGCAAAGAGCCTGCCTGTCAATCAGGAGGCCACAGGTTCTAGTCCTGGCTCTGACATTGTGTTCCTTTTGATTGTGACAAGTCAACAGAGAATTGCTGAAAAAAATGTATCCTAGTACAATCAACCTGATAATCGTTTGTAATATATAGTATGTTGTCATGTAGTTTTTTTTTATTGTCGAATATCATGAAAAACAACATACTATAGTATGTCGTCAAAAAACATGAACTAGGCCTACAGTATGTCGTTTTTGAGTGGTATACAACCATGCCTTTACGGAGCTATGTGCACACGGTAACTGTCATTTCTCAACCGTTTTGGACGCGGGGCGGCTCGACAGAACCGTCCCGGCCCCCTGGGCGCATTCCTGGGGGTCTGGATGTTCCGGGGACCCCCACACAGAGTTGCACCACTCACTTCACATGGGTGTGATTTTTTTAATAATTTTTGAGGATTTAAAAAAAAGACGAAAATCACTCCAAGATCATGGACTATAGCCCATGGTCTCTGAGTGACTACAAAACATTTCAAATTAAAAGCCCATGGTCTCGGACGGCATACTATATAGTATACCGTTTATCATTTTTGAGGATTTAAAAAAAAGACGAAAATCACTCCAAGATCATGGTCTCTGAGTGACTACAAAACATTTCAAATTAAAATGTTCCAGCATGTGTCTCCATAGTAAGCTGAATTATAAAAAGTGTGAATGGAGTTTTAGGTGAAAGTGATTTTTTGACGTGCCAATATCTGCCATTGAGCCCCATTGTACATTTCTCAAATTTGAAAGCACTATATTTCTAAAACTATGAAACATTTCAAAAATTCCTTTTCAGGCAAACTTGTCCACCGTAAGATGAACCTAAATAGGTTTCAATGGGGTTTCTAGGTGTAAGTATGATCTGATCATACATTAAATGGGACTGTCTCCAAGCTCCTTATCGTTCTTCTGAAAGCCCCTCCTTACCCCATCTTGCCTCCTTCCCCTCTCTCTTTCTTTTGCTCCTTGTCAAGCCTGATTTGAATTTTGTTGTATACGACGGTGTCACATGCCATACATATTTGTGAGGTGACACATTGTAAGCCACGTTGAGATGCTCAGTGACACTAATGTGACATGACAGACACTAATGCACCATCATACATGTCTCTTTCTTGCCGTCTTATGACAGGAATGTCATGGCAAACAACATTCCTGTTGATTCCATTAAATGTGAACAGGTTAGACCTGTGGGTTGTGGGTTGTGCGTCGCATACATTATTCATTTTTTCACCCGGTAAAGAAAGGATATGGAAGGGTGGCTAGAGCAGTGGTTCTGAAACATGACCCTGCCAAAATAATCATAATTTGAACTGGACCCTGGGGAATTGTAGCCTATTAGTTGAGGGCGGCATTACATTTAGTTTGACTCTTTTCCACAGATATATTGTGAAACTAGAAGATCCGAGTTGTTGTTGTGAGCATGTAGATAGATCTGCTAATTACAGACTTTTTATTTTTCTTAGTAATAGGCTTCCAATGTTTGGCCAGTTTGTTGATTACTTTTTACACAGCAATGGTCTTCCATTGGTGGTAACCATTTTAGAGGTATTAAAAAGGCCATAAAAATGCCATATACTGTAGGATTGGTCTCAAAATAATCCTGATTATTTTCACAGATATTGATGACGAAATAATAACAAACCAGTCACGTGTCAATATGTCTAATAAAGTGCTACACGGCACTATCAGTTTTCGTGGAAACGGTTATTAAGATAATATCAACTCAGTGATAAAAATGCAGTAACAAAGTTCTTCTAACAAGCACAGAGAATGATATGTGGTATGTGCAGTATACTGTTACAACATGCTAAGAACATGCAACAGCTATGTGTCTTATCATGTTCTTTGGTCTGACAACATGTTAAACATACGTATTTCAGTTTTAATATGCATCTCATTTCCAGATTGTGCTTTACAGATGAGTAAAATTGCATTACAGATTACATGTGTAAAGGTATCCTCATTCACATCCTCTTGACAGTGTTGGGAAAATTGCCTTGTCCCCTTCAGACTATTTACTATTAGCTCATTACTAGCTCACGCATTTTAGTTTATTTATTTTGAGAGGACTTGCTAATTGGACGTGCAATGCAAATAAATGTACCGTAGATTAACACTTGCGTAAATCCATCCATGTTAACATTGTCATCAGACAGGTGTCAGGATATGAAACAATGTCTACATCTGTTGATTTAACCCATATTCTAAACAGGTCCATTGTGGATAACGAGCTGTGTACATGAGATTCACAATATTTAGACCAGAATGAACTATATGTATTTATGACATTTGAGAAAGATGTTGTGTTGCCAAAATCCATATGACAGATTTTACAAGCAAAAACAGCAGCACAAGATTTTCGTTTTTTGGTTATATACTTCTATATTTACATTTCTGGCTTGTGACAAAATACTGCAGGATATTATGAGTAGAACTTTTAACCCAAAGTCCAGAAGGGTATTATCTATGCAAAAATGCATTGAATGAGTAGTGCCCATGACGCGGGAACGAAATTCATTTTCTAGGCACTTTTTCTGGGGTCCCAAGTCCCAACACAGCCTTATGAGAGGTTAAAGTGAGATCAGTCGGAGAACCGGAGCAGTGGGAGTTCTATTGTATTCTGTTTTTCTGCACCAGAGCCAGAAGGCAAAGTTCTGGATCTCCCGGTCAGTCTTCATTCCTGCTCTCAAAACAGTTACATAACGATATGAGAAAAAGCCTGACACGTGTACATCATGCCTTACTGTAGTGACCTGCCATGTGCATGCATCAACAACCAGTACACAGCTAGGTGCAGGGGCCTAGGGCAGCCAGGAAACTTTTTGTAAGCAGAGACAATAATTATTCTTGGGACTATTTGGACCCTGGGCTCGGCGAAACAACTGTAGGCTAGTATACTGTATCTGTTGGTCTTCTTTGCTCATTGTCGTCTCTCTGTCCAGACAGTGTGCGGGAATACTGAATGAGTAGCCTAGAGCAGCAGGCTGCAGTCATGAGGAGTGGAGATGTAGAAATGTGAGGATTGAGGGTTGTTAGCAGCCGGAGAATGTTTTAGTTTTTGTCGCATTCCTAGGACAATAATGTCATGAGCGTGTTATCGGTCAGTAGGAGACTCGATCAGACTCTCCTACCGGAGACTCCGCCGTTCATCCAATTATTGGCCTAGGAATGCGACAAAAACAAACCAAAAAAGTTATTTTTTCGGGTGAACGACTCCTTTACAGAGCAATTGAAGTGTCATACTCATACTCTTCAGCAGCAGCAGAACAGCATGGGAAGGATATAAGTAGATCTAGCAGCAGGGCTGATCTCTGTGCAGAAGTATTTGTCTGGAGGGAATAATTTTGGCCAGCCGTATATGTCATTAAAATAAACAGCAATTTTCACTGAATGTTTGCCTTTCTTGACAAGCAGAGCAACGGTGCTAGGGTTCACGCTAGGGTGAACGCACGTTAATCAATTGTTATCCAATTGGCCACAGCAATATGAGTGATGCACTTGTGCTTTGCTACCCTGAGGCTAAATCCTGATGGTCCTCTTCTACAAAATGAGCTGCAGTGCACTTACAGTATAGCTACACCTGTCAACTGTACATATCAAGACAGAGTTAAATGTCACAAGGCTTACTGTAGGTTTGTATGACATTGATGGGCTAATCTGCTGGTATAGTGCCTTTTCTTCTTGTGAAAAGCCTTGTGAAAACATCACCAGCAGGTTAGTGCAACAACAATCACATAAACTATGATTCATTAACTGTCCATTATCTAAAAGACAAGATGCATTTGTAAGACAAACAATAGACTATATGCAAACAGGCAGGATGCAAATAGACATGCTTGACAGTAGGCTAGTGCATGACAAATGCAGAGCAGCAAATTAAATGTAGACAGGCAAACAAAATAAGCATTCAGGCAGGCAAACATGCTTAAAGCATATGCAATATTATATAAGCAAGAAAAGCCTGTGTTGTGTGAATCCAGCAGTAGTTGATTAGTCAGAAGATGGGCAACAATGTTAGGGAGTGTGCATTGTTTAGGTTAACGCATAGGTCTACCTCTATAATCTGAATTTTCTCAATACTGTTCCTCAGTCAAGGAAATACAGAAAACTAAAACAAAGAAAAGAAAGAAGAAATAGGATCAAATGTGCTGTTGCTGTCATATTTCACCCAATTTGGGAAGTGGGAACCAACCCATCGTTTTACAACATGGCACAGAAATACATTTCTGATTTCTTTGGTGGGGAAAAATTAAAGAAAGGGAAAGAATAGCGTTGATTCATCACCACCTGAGTCTCAACCAGAGTCTATAGAGTTGTTGACATGAGGGTAATTCATTACCACTGCAAACTTTAGCGTTCTCCAGTCCTTCTGGCTTATGGGAATAAGCAGCCTACAATTCTTTTGAATAGTATAGGCTATCTTTTTTATTCAACTCGAAGTAACACAGCAGCACAGTTCATAACACTGCTGCTCTAGTCTGTTTTACCTGCATCCCCCCTACCTGTCAATTTGTCAAAGCAAGGAGACCTCAACTTCAATATAATAAGTAAATTGATAAATGATGATGAAATACAATGTGTGCATTATAACCCCAGTCCAGCGCAAGAGCACATTTGGAATATTGTAAGATAATAGCTCTATTGTACTTGAATGTGTTTTAGCCTGGCTATTGGGTTTTGTAAAGAAGAAATTGTTTAAGCTGTGTGTAACGTTCTGAGGGGCTGCCATGCCAACTGTACAATATGTTCCGTCTGCTGTCTGCTGTGCCAACTGCTATGTAACTGTATTGTGTTCTGACGGGCTGAGCCTGTGCCTGGCAGTATAGCATAGCAGCCTGATGGGTCTCTGTGACACATAGCCTGCGGGCTACTGTGTGTGTGGTTATTTGATTACATTGCAACCTGAGCACACATTGATTCTGCACTTAAAGTTGTTGTATCAGCTACGCCTGCATGGTTTCCGCCACCATTGATGTGTGGGTGAATGTGCATAATCTATGTAAAGAAAAGCGATTTGGATGAAAGTGCTATATATTGTGTTTTATGTGACGGACCGGTATTACCAGTGTCGCTGTCTGCAGTTCTGTAGTTTCTTTTTTTCCCCTATGCCTACTGTATAGACTAGCAGTGGTAACCAACCTTTTCAAGCCCAAGAGCCCATTTTATTCCCAATTGTAAGCCATGATCTACCACTAAAGTTTGTTAGTGAAAAAAAACACTGATTTCTGACATGTGCACACATAGTTTAAGAATAAATAACTGATAGTTATATAATTAAAGTCTAAATATTAAGACAAATGTATTAGAAATATACATATTATTGTCTCCACCAGGCCGAAGGCATGGGGAGAGAGTATGTTTTGCATTCAGTCCGTGTGTGTGTGTGTTAACCCGGTCGATGCCAAACTTTGCACACACACTCCCTGGATGCCAACGATGAACCTCTGCCCCACATTTTCCAGAACGGCCTGTTATAGCGCCACCATGAGGCAGCTTTTCACAATTTTAACCTATAACTGCACCGATCTGCGTGAAACGTTGCATGCACACTCCCTAGAGGCCAAGGACAAACCTTTGACCTGCATTTTACGCATCTGCCTTTTATAGCGCCACCAGGAGGCCGACTTTTGTAAAACACATTTTTTGATATTACTCCTCCAGATTCTGTCCAAAAATCTCACAAATCGTTACACAGTATCTCTATGGTCATGTGCTCAAGTTGGATCTGTCCAATATTTCATATTCCATCCTAATTGGCTATAATTGGCTTTCAAAGTTTGCAAGATTGCCCCGTTTTGAACAAAAGCCTCAAATCATGAACAATGAGCAATTTACGTGAAATCTTTCACACATTTTCTTACTAGGCTGAGGAATATATCCCACCCTTTTCACATTGGCCTGTTATAGCGCCACCAACAGGTTGATTTTTGCAAAACACATTTTTGGAACAAAATGCCTCAAATCATCCAATTGCCATCAAAGGCGTATGAAGAAATGGCACCCTTTTCACATTGGCCTATTATAGCGCCACCAGGAGGCCACAACCTGACCTGCCCTGGTGGAGACCTGTGCCCCGAGGTGCACTTTTTCTAGTTATTATTATTATTATCTTATTTGTTGAGTTTTTTTTTAATAAAACAAACCGCAAAGGACATGAAATGAATTGCTTATATAGCACAATATTTAATTTCTCAGTTCGATGAATATTCACATTTACAGATGTTCAAATGACAAATGCATACAGTACATGACCATATATTTGAACAGTTATGGTGACTGATACAATACTCTCAGTGTCAGCCCACCTTTAATGAGACTGCTGTGACTGCACATTATCTGCAAGCGTTTTGAAATCTGGTTAATAGTTAGTGATTGCCAGTCATACGAGTTCTAAACTTGGATTTTATTATTTTCATTTGTAAAAAGGCCATTTCACATAAGTAAGTGGAGCCAAAGAAGGCATTTGAGTGCACAAGACACAATCAGGGGATACTTCTAGTTCTCTCTGCTCACAAGTGAACAAAAAAGTCCTGCTTTCTAGCTCTGTCCTCCAGTGGATTGTCAGTTACTAGTTCAGAAATCTCCATTTCATCCGAAGTTAATTAATGCAAACACAAATCCTGATTGAACGCCAAGCATCGCTGGGGCCCCGTCTGTTGTCATTGATAGGATTTTATGAAGAGGAATCTTGTCCTCATGCACGCAATCCTTGAATGCATTGTACGCATCCTCATCCTGGGTCCTTTTTTCAACAGAATAAGGACGAGAAAGTCCTCTTTGGTGGTAAAATCAGGGAAAAACACAATTAGCTGGGCGGTGTCCGTGACATATCAGTGGACTCGTCAAACTGAAGTGAAAAGTATTCAAGTCTTTGAATACGTTTGTATCAATGCTTTAAATTCCTCCTTGTTTTTATGGTTAGAAAACAAGCAGTCCACCGTGACATTCAGCAATTCTTTAACCATCTCCCTGTCCTTGCGCTGAGCCAAAACATGGCTAAGTCGGATGCATGCTCCCAATTCCTGGTGGAAATGATTATTGATGATTATGAGTTCTTTCCGCCAGATCTTCCATAGTCAGAGTAGAGTAGTCACTGCATGCTTGCCTGTGTAGGTATAGTAGTGAGTGAGAGGCTGTTTAGCTCTGTGGGTTTTTATACTGTTCTGTTCTGATATGCATGACTATTATGCACAAGTTGTGCATAATAGTCAAACAAACGAACTCTGCAGTTGATGGCCCATCACATGTCTGGGGCCATCACTGCGAGCTATTCTAAATGCACATTCTGTGTATTGGTAGTGATGGACTGGCTGCCTGTCAGTCTGACACCCGCTCACTCCGGGATCTACTTGGATGGCTCGTGCGAGCTACTGGTAGCTCGCGAACCCCTGGTTGGTTACCCCTGGACTAGAGGGTGACTTCTCTGCTACAAAACCTGTTAAAACTAGAGGTGCATCGTTTGAAGCAGACTTATGTAACCAGAGGCTTTGATTGATTGATTGATTGATTGATTGAATATTGCGTAGCCCCTCCAACGTCTGGCTTTCAGACATGACGTCATGTGGCAACCACGTCTATATGGATTTTTAATGTTTGTCTTATTCATGCTCCCTCAAAAATCAGCAAGCCCCTAAAAATCAACATGCCCCCTCAAAAATCAGCATACCCCTGTGACATCATGTGGCAAGTCTATGGATGTTTTATGTTTGCTTTAAGCATGCCCCCCTGTGATGTACAAAAGCAAACAAAGGCCCCCTCACCCTCACTTCACACAAGTGTACAGCTTTAAACAATCACAGTGTGAAAATCACAATGTGAAAATCACAGTGTGATTTTTAATGTACATAATATTTAATGTCAATAATGCTTTTTTCCTTTGTATTGTGGTCCATTAAAGAAACTGGACAAACAACAATCACTCTGTTGCCTTCTGGCAGAAGGTATTGAAGCACAGCCCGGATTCTCCAAGAGCTTTTCCCCCCGAGCCATTAGACCTTTGAACAAATGCAATATCCCCTAACCTTTATCCCTATAATATGCTGCTATAAGGACTCCTATCGTGCAATATCTGTCTCAGTATGAACTATTTTTGTTTGTTTGTTTGTTTGTTTTTTGTTTCATGACATTCATTTTCATTTTTCGTTTTTATTTGAGGTTTGATGACCTCAATTACACCCAAAAACCTGAACTTTGAACATTCAGTGGATTTTCTGTGGTTTTCTGTGGGGTTTGGAAGCCTTTTGAGCTGCAATGCAAACTGGCAAAACAGTGAAAACAGTTACATCTGCTGGCAAATCCCATTGACATACAGTATATGGGATTTGCAGGCTGTGACATCACAAACAGCAGGAAAATCAGAGCACTTGTTTGAGCCAGAAAACCCCAGACCACAGAAAATCTACTGAATGTTAAAGGTTCAGGTGTTTTGGGTGCAATTGAGCTCAGAAAACCTAATATTTCTTTAGAAAAATTACAAAAACATTTTTTTAATGTCACAATCCCTTTAAAATTGGATTTTAGATTTGAGTAATATAGCATTTTAGTTTTCTTTTAACTAGCAGATTGGAAGCCAGTAAAACAACATTTTGTTCTCTTATGCATTCTATGTATTTCTATGTATATACAATAAAGATATATATCTATCTATCTATCTATCTATCTATCTATCTATCTATCTATCTATCTATCTATCTATCTATCTATCTATCTATCTATCTATCTATCTATCTATACATCTACAAAACAAGGGCACCATCGAGCGAGCATGTAGGCAAGTGAGTCGCCATGGCGAACATTGTTCATGCTCAGTATGTACCTTCAAAATGGTGCTGTTGAGTTTAGGGGAGGAAACTTGTGGTGTTCCAGAATCGCATGACACGTTTTCCTGAACATTCGACAATGAATCTGTCAGATGCTGCATTCTCACATGTGTTATACTCCTGCTTGTAGGTCAGCCCATACACACGCACTTGTGTATGGGGCTCGTACACGTACAATCCTCACCAGCCCACCACCAACCCTATGCAAATTTCACCTGTGGGTCTTATGTTACCATGTTCACACAGTGGGTTATACTGGAATAGCTAAAGGGAGCGCCTTTGTATTTGTACCTTGCATTTGTGTGGATCAGTTGCACCGCATGGTCTCATGGATGCTTTTGCTTGTTTGCTTTTGTTTGTTACAGTCGCACACGCCACACGAGAAAAGAGGAAGTGGCACTGCAAGCTGCCATGAGCCTTCAGGAGTGTGTTTATGTATGCTGCTTGTATTTAGTACTTTGTTACAGAAATATTCAGGCTACCAGGCCGCATTGTAGCATCCTACTATACCTACTAGTGGCTGAGGGAGATTTGCCAGCATTACCTAACCCATTAAGACCTGAGGCCGATTCTCTTATACAGTACACTGTACACTGAGAATACAATACACACTGTACTGTATTCTCCATTTCTTTGTGTAAGATGAGTTGAGGGCTGGGGGCGTGGGTGGGAGAGGATGAGCAAGCTAACTGTATCTGTACTTGTGTGTATTGTGTATTTGCATTGTGTGTTGTGCGCTTGAATTGTGTTTTGTCTTGTATTGTATGTAATGTTTTATCTGTGTATATAGGAACCCTTCTAAAATGTGATGCTGCCTCTCAAGGCGGTATTCTCTCAAACAATTCTGACAAAATTCTACAAATGCCTTCTAAATGAGTAGTTCTCAAACTTTGTCATGTCAAGGACCCCCAAATTGTTAGGGTTAGGGCTAAACATTTTCGATATTTTTCTAAAATGTTTCAAAAGAGTTTTCTGAAAAACATATGATGCGTTAATCCATCCAACCATCCTCATCCTTATCTGGAATCGGGTCGCAGGGGTAACAGTTTCAGCTGAGATTTCCAGACTTCCCTTTCTCAAGCAACATTAGTAACTTCTTCCTGGGGGATTCCCAGGCCAGTTTGGAGATATAATCCCCCCCATCAAGTCCTTGGTCTGCCACGTAGGACGTGCAGCAAGGACCCCCCTAGGGAGATGCTCGAGAACCATCCTAAGCTGGCTCCTTTCCAAGCAAAGAAGCAGCGGCTCTACTCCGAGTCTCTCTCGTGTGACTGAACTTCTCACCCAATCTCTAAGTGAAATGCCAGCCACCTGTCTGAGAAAACTCATTTTGTCCACTTGTATCCGCAACTTTATTCTTTTGGTCATGACCACATGTCATGACCATAGTGACCATACCAGATGCCAGCATTGATTTTATTTTATTTTATTTTATTTTATTTTATTTTATTTTATTTTATTTTATTTTATTTTATTTTATTTTATTTTATTTTATTTTATTTTATTTTATTTTATTTTATTTTATTTTATTTTATTTTATTTTATTTTATTTTATTTTATTTTATTTTATTTTATTTTATTTTATTTTATTTTATTTTATTTTATTTTACTATAGAGCAATACATTAAAGCATACAAAAAAATGGACGCGAACTCGCCCTGGTCGCGTGCACGCATCCGCCTCGTTTTCGAGGGCGTCCTTTTAACTCCTTTATACACACAAAATGTAGAAACCTTTAAAAAAAAAAGATTCTGTATGTACAGTATTGTTATTTCATGTACATATATTTACGAATCGGTGATGAGGCACTTAGCATGTTAATGAATCAATCATGTTAATGAATCCATGCATCTCTCTCTCTCTCTCTCTCTCTCTCTCTCTCTGTATATCGCTTGAATACTTTATTAACAGTTTGCAAAGATTTGCAAAGAGGATGCATCATGATCAGCGCGTTTCCATTGGGGTCCAATTATCCAGAAGATAACAGCAGTGCGTTAAGATGCGATCTAAAAGCACGCTAATATGTTTCAAAAGGCAGTAGCGTTAATGTGTATAAATAAATATAATATCAATATAATAAAGGATAAATATAATATCGCCGGGTGCGATCTTCAACAGCGCTGCCTGCCTGCTTGCAGTAACAGCAGCACAGCCTGCCTGTCACTCGGCCGTGGGCACGCCTCCGTTCCCAGTCTAATCTCAGCAAGGCTGATGGCTTCTTGGTTAGAGTGGGTAACATTATCACACGAAAAGATGAAATTACTTACCTTAGGTTCCATCCTGGAGGCAAATCTTGGCCACCAACGTATATAATCAAAAAAGTCAACCAAAGAACAAGATCCTCACTGGTCAACAAAAACACCTTGAAGACCCTAACAGGAGCCCTAGTACAATGTTTCTTCGACTATGCATGCACCTCTTGGTACCATAAAAGGCCCTTAAAACAAGGCTCCAGACTTCCCAAAACAAACTGGTCAGGTTACTACTTGGCCTCACTCCCCGAACCCACCTCACCCCTGCC
Organism: Electrona antarctica; assembly: GCF_951216825.1. NCBI lineage: Eukaryota > Metazoa > Chordata > Actinopteri > Myctophiformes > Myctophidae > Electrona > Electrona antarctica. The sequence continues at coordinate 40,919,154 of NC_136812.1, forward strand.
CATTTTGACAGACTGGAATGGCTTAGGGTTGACGACAGAGTACAGCATCTTGCAATGGCTCTGGTCCACAAGATTCGCTACACCACCAAGATACCCATGTACCTGTCTAAATACTTCCTTAATGTCAACGAAGTCCACACCCACAACACCAGAGGGAGCTCAACAAACCATGAGCAACCCAGATTCGGCACAAACAAGGGACTGAATTAATTTCGCTCCTATGCCACCAAAATGTGGAACGCCCTTCCAACAGTCATTAAGACATGCGAATCCCTTGACTCCTTCAAAACCGCTCTCAAAGGGCACCTACGGGTGGCTGCAATTCGAAACTGGCCCCCATAAAATCTGAATCCCCCACCCACCCCTTTTCCCCTCACTGTATATGTTTCTTTTTTCCTTTTTACCTCCTCTATGATGATTTCCTGTTTATGGCTATATAGAAGTGTTTATTTGTACGTCTCTAAATGTTATGATGAATTGAACATGGTGGACCCTATTGTAAATAAGTGTAATGCTTTATGGTGTCGTCCACAGTTAACAGTTTTTTATTGAGTTGTGCTTGAAATGTACTGTTTTTTTATTGTCTCCACCAGGCCGAAGGCATGGTAGACTAGGCTTGATTTCAGAAAATGTGCTTATTTAAAGTGTAGAAGGCAAATCGTGTTAATTTATTCCATACATGTTTTCTAGGGGTATTAAGGGCTGCTGAATCCAAATCTGCTGTATGTATAACTCAAAAATCGATGCTAAGCCCTCAAAATTGACCATTTACAGATGGCGGCCACCACTGTGCTGAAATATATTACATAGCATTTTTTTAGGTTTTCATATATGGGGAATCCAATTAAATATTCAGATTTCAAATAAAGTGTGAGTAAATTGCGTAAAACTCATATATGTTGTTAAAATTGTCATTTATTGGTGAATATTTTTCAACATTATCCGATAATATGTATAATATGTTCCCAATTATTGTATACATAAATGTGTCATTATATAAAGGTAACGAACTCCATAATACTTGCTCAAAAAGCATATAGCAAGCATGTGGTAATTAACAGATGGCCTACCTCAAATATCAGCCACTAAAGGTGGTTGCACACCGGCCGTGTTTTTCAGAAAACCGATGGAGAAACGCCGCTTAAAAATCCGAATTCGCGCCCGGTGTGTGGAGACCTTAACACCTTGCTGCTTCTCTCAGAAGGAGCTGAACCTCACAGAAAGGCTGCTCAGCTGCAGAAAAGAGAAACAATACACACACACACACACACACACACTAATGGATATTCTAGAATGCCAAATAGATTGCCAAATATATGCATTATTCTGTATTTCTCTGCCTTCCATTCAGTATCTTTGCTCACCAATGTGCTCAGTCTAATTCAACTCAATCTAACAGCTGACTTGACTCCTCCACGCAGTCAGCAAAGGTATACTTATTTGTGTGTCGCCCTTATGTTTGATGTATGAACAAATTTATTATGGAATACTGTAATCAAGTAATTGTTAATTTTTATTGACTGTCCACGTCAAACGGTGAATATCAGCAGTCAAAGGGCTTTTATTGCAGATGATTAACACAGTTACCTAAAAGATGATCGTCCGTGCCAACTTCATTCCATTCACTGCAATAAAAGTCTTGCTTCACTGCCGTCCTTTGACCATGCACTGATATTCAGTTTGACGTAGGACAGTTAATAAAATTAACAACTAGAAAAAGTGCCCTTCCGGGCACAGGTCTCCACCAGGAGGATAGGAGTGTGTGTAATGTTTGGCAAAATGTTTAGGAGGATGTTTTTTTTTTTTTTGCAACAATTTTCTTCATTTTGTTGAGGAAATGCAGAGCCAGATCACTCATAGCATCTCTGAGGATAGAATTCTGGATGAGCAGGATATGTGCAGCATTTTGTACAAAACGGGCCACTCCTGAAAACTTTGGAAGGCAATCTTAGCCAATCAGTGTACAATCTGAGAAATCCAACAGACTCGTCTTGATCACATGACTACAGAGATCATGTGTACCGATTGCCATTTTTTCATACGCCTTTGATGGCAATTGGATGATTTGAGGCATTTTGTTCCAAAAATGTGTTTTGCAAAAATCAACCTGTTGGTGGTGCTATAACAGGCCAATGTGAAAAGGGTGGGATATATTCCTCAGCCTAGTAAGAAAAAGTGTGAAAGATTTCACGTAAATTGCATGCTGCGTTCATGATTTGAGGCTATTGTTCAAAACGGGGCAATCTTGCAAACTGTGAAAGCCAATTATAGCCAATTAGGATGGAATATGAAATATCGGACAGATCCGACTTGAGCACATGACCATAGAGATACTGTGTAACGATTTGTGAGATTTTTGGACAGAATCTGGAGGAGTAATATCAAAAAATGTGTTTTACAAAGGTCGGCCTCCTGGTGGCGCTATAAAAGGCAGATGCGGAAAATGCAGGTCAACGGTTTGTCCTTGGCCTCTAGGGAGTGTGCATGCAACGTTTCACGCAGATCGGTGCAGTTTTAGTTACAAAATGTGAAAAGCTGCCTCATGGTGGCGCTATAACAGGCCGTTCTGGAAAATGTGGGGCAGAGGTTCATCGTTGGCATCCAGGGAGTGTGTGTGCAAAGTTTGGCATCGACCGGGTTAACGGTGCCGGAGATTAGCTGGTAACGGACGGACGGAAGGACGGACGGACGGACGGACAGACACACACACACACGGACGGAGTGCAAAACATACTCTCTCCCCATGCCTTCGGCCTGGTGGAGACAAAAATGTGTTTTACAAAAGTCGGCCTCCTGGTGGCACTATAAAAGGCAGATGCGGAAAATGCAGGTCAAAGGTTTGTCCTTGGCCTCTAGGGAGTGTGCATGCAACGTTTCACGCAGATCGGTGCAGTTGTAGGTAAAAAATGTGAAAAGCTGCCTCATGGTGGCGCTATAACTGGCCGTTCTGGAAAATGTGGGGCAGAGGTTCATCGTTGGCATCCAGGGAGTGTGTGTGCAAAGTTTGGCATCGGCCGGGTTAACGGCAGGACGCACGTTTGGGTGGGCTACTGAAATAAACACACTATGGCAATGATTACCGGAATATTGAAATACAGAGATATTTAGCATGGATTAAAAGTAAGAAATCATAAATTAATGGAGAAAAAAGAAGAAAAAGGAAAGAATATACTGTGTATGAATTGAATTGTGAGTCTGTCCAGCGCCTCAGTGAGGTGCATAAAGTTAATGCGAGGCCAAAACAAATGTATTATGGAATAAGTAATTGTTCGGATCAAATGACTGATGATGATGATATATACAGACAATGTCAGAAGTTGTATGCTCAAGCAAACACTATTGCCCGAAAGTTCTGTCATTGTTCCACTAAAGTGAAAGTGTCCTTGTTCAAGGCATATTGCACACTGCTTTATACTGCACACCTGTGGTCATGTTATAAAAAGTCTAGCATGCACAGGTTGCAAGTTGCATATAATGATGCCATGAGAATACTCCTTAAACAACCCAGAGGGGGCAGTGCTACCAGATCACTGCTGGAGTGAGGAATTTTAAAGCACTTCTAAGAAATCCAATGTTTAAGTTTATGAAAAGGCTGGATGTGTCAACAAACAGTATCATTGTAGCGCTTTCAAGCCCCTCAGTGAGCTGTTCACGTTATACATCAAGGTTAAGGGTACACTGCCTAAAACGCCTGTATGTTCTGCCTGTGGGTTAAGTTATGCAAGTTATGTATTTGTTTTACATTATTTTATGATTTGTATTGCCCGACGCCCAGGACGAAGTATTGTCCAAAAGACGAAGATTATTGATATGAGAACGGATCGCATGGCTCTATAGCCCAGGCGCGCCTGCTGGGCAATCCTCGGTGATGCGCAAGAGTGAGACGTCATCGAAAAACTCCCTCCCCTGATGAAAACGTAAATCTTAAAACGTTCATAACTCGCGATCATCCCGTCTTTTTTTGAAAAAAGATCCTGTGTTAGACGACGCTCCGCGGTCCAGTCGCTAGTCTCGATAGATGTATTCACGTCTCCCGTTGTTGTCGATCGACTCTAGAGTGGTGTGGCTATTGTTAGCTGCTACACACACATCAACCACTTCCACCGGTCCGTCCGGAAAAGGGGTCCGTGTTTATAAATCGAATGGGCGCTATAATGTAATGGATTAAATAACTCCGGGCAATTAAAGTGTTTTAACCCCGTGTATGTATCCCTATGGACCTGAGTCTGCTAATAAAGTTGAATTGTTTTTTTTATTGACTGTCTACATCAAACGGTGAATATCAGCAGTCAAAGGGCTTTTATTGCAGATGATTAAAGTACAGTGTCCATTTCATTATGCTTTTATATTGTTTTGTATTGCAACATAGTTACCTAAAAGATGATCGGTGCCAACTTCATTCCATTCACTGCAATAAAAGTTCATTCCATTCACTGCCGTCCTTTGATCATGCACTGATATTCACAGTTTGACGTAGGACAGTTAGTAAAATTAACAATTACTTCATTACAGTAGTTTGGCCATATATAAATATACATATAGGCCTATACACACACTCCATAACCTTGAATTGGTTACCACTCTGTCAGACACATTTTTTGATACTGCATTAAAAACCAATTAACTCAACCTCTTCCTGTGTGAGACTTGGTCTCAGCCTATTCTAGTACTTCAGGATACACTTTAGCGATCGTTTTCAACCAGTGGCCCTTGAGGGGGTTCCAGGTGGTCCCCAGCTAAATGATAGAGAGTAACCAAATGGACCCTTATAGATCTTTAACTGAGTCCTGAATGGTCAGTTGGTGCCACGGCTGCTTTCCCTGCCACCAATGCCAAAAGCATGCAGGGAGATCACGTCATGCAGTTGCACAAAGGGGTGTCTCAGTCAACACTGCGGCTGCAGGAAAGGACACATGGAGTGCATTGAAGCGTGCAGTTGCAAGAAACTTGGCAACACCTGCCAGAACACTGAGGATGACTGGGACTGTGTCTGCTGTATGCAAATACTAGTCAGAAACACAAATTAAGGCTTGAAGCAATTATTATTCATCATAACAAATAATACAAAACCATTATTAATTACTAAAGAGGCCAATTTTCACAATATAAATGATATAAAAGTGGTTCCTTCACAATTGATCTTAAATATGAATGTCAATGTATTCCCCATATATGAAAACATAAAAAATGACATTTCAGTCTATTTTCTACCTTATTTAATCAAACATATATAGTTTTATTATGTTTCAGCACAGTGGTGGACGCCATCTGTAAATGGTCCATTTTGAGGGCTTAGCGGCCATTTTTTTGTTATACATACAGCAGATTTGGATTCAGCAGACCTTAATACCCCTAGAAAACATGTATGTAATAAATTAACACGATTTGCCTTCGGGGTTCATATTTTTGGGGAACGGACCCAGTCTATGGGGAGAGAGTATGTTTTGCACTCCGTCCGTCCGTCCGTCCGTCCGTCCGTCCGTCCGTCCGTCTGTGACCAGCTAATCTCCGGCACCGTTAACCCGGTCGATGCCAAATTTTGCACACACACTCCCTGGATGCCAACGATGAACCTCTGCCCCAAAATTTCCAGAACGGCCTGTTATAGCGCCACCAGGAGGCCGCTTTGTGCAAAACAGGTTTTTGGACAGTACACCTACAGATTTTGTCCAAACATCACGCAAATTGGTACACAGTCTCTCTAGAGCAAGGGTTTTCAACTGATTATGAACCAGGGACCACCACCCTGACTGAGAATCAACCTGGGGACCACCACCCTGACTGAGAATCAACCTGGGGACCGGACCACTACCCTGACTGAGAATTAACCTGGGGACCATTGTTGTGTTGGGAGGGGTGATATGGGCGTGGTGTGGGGGAAAGAAATTAACCTTCCATATTATACTCATGTTGCTGTTCATTGTAACTTACTCTATGAGTAAGCAGACACTTGCGATTGATTATGGGCACATTTCCATATAATGGTGACTCAACCAGGGAAACCGTACCGGTTTGCCTGGTTGAGAAAGGTGAGATTCTAACTCACCTTTCTGTGGAAGTTCTTGACACCTGTTGAAAACCCATGCTCTAGAGCCATTCAACGAAACGGGTCTTTCAGATTTCTCGGACTCCATCCTGATTGGCTAAGATTGGCTTCCAAAGTTCGCAGGAGTGCTCAGTTTCAAACAAAATGCTGCAAATCATGAACACATTGTGTGATTTCCGTGAAATTGTGCACGCACATTCCCACTAGGCCGAGGAAGAAATGCCACATGAACATTTTCAACTCAGCTTCATGGTGGCGATATAACTGGTTGAAAAGTGTTTTTACCTCTAACTGCACGGCTCTGTGGATAACTTTGTATGCCAACTCCCTAGAGGCCAAGGAAAAACCTTTTCCTGGAATTTTTCACATCTGCTCTTTATAGCGCCACCAGGAGGCCGGCATATGTAAAACACATTTTCTAATATTACTCCTTCAGATTTTATCCAAATTTCACGCAAATCGGTACACATGCTCTCCATAGTCATGTGATCAAGACGGGTTTGTTTGATTTCTCATAATCCACCCTCATTGGCTACGATTGGCTTCTAAAATTTTCAGGAGTAGCCCGCTTTGTACCCGTTTTGTACAAATCGCCACAACTACTCAACGCAGCGTCCGATTGTGGTGAAACTGTGCATGCATATTCCCACTAGGCTTTGGAAGAAATGCCACTTGACCGTTTTCAAATCAGCCTCATGGTGGCGCTACAACAGGCCAAGCTGTGACACACACACACACACACACACACACACACACACACACACACACACACACACACACACACACACACACACACACACACACACACACACACACACACGCACACACACACACACACAGGTCACCTGGTGGAGACCTGTGCCCAGAAGGGCACTTTTTCTAGTTTGATTTGATTTGATCTTTATTTATCTTGAACATAAAAAGTACAAATAACAGTACATCATCAACACAATAACAAATCACAACTATTTTTTGTTCAAGAAGGGACAGAGAGAAGCAATGCTTCAATCTGTTAATAAATTCTTCAATCAATCAATCATCATTGAGAGAGAGGGAGGGACGTTACAGCGGGAGAAATGAACCATAGAATTCAGTATAGGATCGCAGTGCGTCTTGTTTTTAATTCTTAATTGTGTTTGGAACCACACCAACGGAAATCTGGAATCGGGGAATATTTTAGTTTTAAATACCTATTTCTAAACAGTATTCAGAAAACGAATCGTATTCCTTATTTATTTTTTATTTGTTTTAATATTTATTTTATTTTATTTTATAGAGGGATAGGGTGACATTAGGCTGACAGGAAATGGGGAGAGAGATGGGGGGGGGGGCCAGTCGCTGTGTGTTATAATTAAATTGGTGTCATCAGCAAAAAGTATAGGAAAAGCCTGGGACAAACAGAAGGCAAATCATTAATATAAATAAGAAATAATAATGGACCCAAAATCGACCCCTGGCGGACTCCAGACAGAAGCGTCGTCCTGCCTGATACCATTTACGGGAACATATCTGAAGCCATTTTAGAATGTGACCTTGGAAACCATAGAAACCATAGAAACCATAGAAACCATAGGCAAACTCATTCTTATCTCTGGCTGTATGATCAACAAGTTGTAATAAAGCCATTTAAGAGGAATGTTCCTTTCTGAAACCGTACTGGTGTTCATAAAGGATTTTCTGATTTCCCAGAAGTGAAGAAATACGATATACTAGTTTCTCTAATAGCTATTACTCTAAGACCATTACCTAATATAAGTATTGTATTTCGTACTTGGTTACAGACATATTCAGACGTCTGATTATATACCACAGCTTACATTGTAGCGCGCCCCGCCGGCTACTACAGTGGCTGAGGAAGGATTGACAGCACTACCTAAGGTAAGTAAGTAAGTAAGCCTTGCCGAGTCATTTGGCTCATACTGTATATAGGGCAGGACGGGAGCCTATCTCCTGTTTCTGGAGCGCGTGGCAGTCTGGACATGAGGACACTGAGCTGGTTATTACCTAACCTTAGCGCATGTTATGAATTTGGATTGATTTATTGTCCTTTTAGAATCCCTAGGACAAACAGAGCAGTGTCATATTTCTTGTGCACAAAACCAAGGAACTCCATTCCCGCAAATCAGTCAACGATAGCCATGTTATTTTTGTGGGGGTCATGTCTACAGTAGCCTATGTTCCCTCAGTTTAGGGTTAGGCTGGGACTAGGGGTCAGGGTTAAGGTGGCTGCCCACCAAACAGACTACTACAGGTTACTACATGTTAAGTGAGTGGTGCAACTCCGTGTGGGGTCCCCGGGGGGGGTTGGGATGTTCCAGACCCACAGGCACGCATCCAGGGTGCCGGCCCGGTTCCGGCGAGCAGTCCCGCGTCCAAAACGGTTGAGAAATGATACCGTGTGGGGGTCCCTCTACTGTACTGTACTGTACTGTACTGTACTGTACTGTACTGTACTGTACTGTACTGTACTGTACTGTACTGGCACACCCGAAATCATCATATATACAGTTAATATGTGCGTGTGTGTTTGTGTGTGTGTTAGGTTGCGCACAAGTGGTGAAAAACATCCATGCTGTTTTCGTGCTCAGACCCAGCCAGACACCCACCCAGCCACCCACCCACCCACACACATAGCTCCGTAAGGGAGTGGTTGCACCACTCAAAAATGTTGTAATATGTGTACGTAGATGAGTGAGTCACCGCACTGGGTAAACGGAGATAGCAAATAAAAGGTCATAAATTATGACACCATTATAGGATATGAATCATGGTGTCATTATAGGCATTTAACAGATGCATGTCGTATCAATAATGTACATTAGGACAACAACAAGATGGTCAGGGGCAGTAAGGTCTCAGAGTCACTTGCCCGTCGGGCAAGTACAGGCCATGTTCTACTTGCACGAAGGTCATGCACACAAAACTAAGTAAATTGCCCATTATAAAATGGTAAAAATTTGTAATTACCGTTTAATTTAGCACTTATTTTTTTACTTTCTGGGGCTGTGCAATAAAAAATGTCATACCTCAATTTTTATGCCAAATACCTACTATGAATATGACACCACTTGCAGGTGTTTTTAGACAGATAATCTCGCGTTGTGTTTATAGACGGTTGCATCCCCTCTCAAACGAGCACTTGACCTGCCAGGGGCAGGTGGGCAACCCTTAGTGTCAACGCCTGCGATGTATCTCGTATCAAGTACATATAGGTGTCATTAAATGGACTAATCATAACAGGCGCTTTCCAACACTTACTACTAGTGATGCACAATAGCCTATAATCGGTAGCGTATCGAAATCGGCCATATTGTCCATAGAAAATGCCACATCAGATCGGTCTAAACAAAATCCAGATTATTTTCACAGATATTGATGCCGCAATATTAATGTGACCGTCAATGGCTTTCTACTCACAGAGCAGCCAGCCTGCCTGTCTCTGTCTCTTTAAGAGCGTCAGCTGTTATACTGGGGAGGGGGGGGGGGGCTTACTTTCACAAGCAAAAGTTCAATATTTATATAATATAATAAAGTAACATTGATTGATTTGGTTTGGTGGGGAGGGGAGCCACCTTTAGGGTTAGTTTCAAGGGGGAAACATATAGACCTGAGGGAACATAGGGCTGAGGGAACATAGATGTGCTCCCTGTTTGAGAATTCTAAATCTCAGACCCACCACGCACGCCGTCCCTCAGGCTATAATGTGGTTATTGAGAGGAAGCTTTCTCTCTGGCGGTGTATGGGATCTCTACACTACTAGACTCCACAATGAAATGCCACCATGTCAAACTTGCTCCAAGTTGAAAAGTGCCAGTATTCTCCATTATTGGGTAGAATATTATAAAGAGACACATTTTCATTGATTTAATCTGAGGTTTCATGGTCCCTCCATTCTCCTCGTTCCTGCTGCATTATTGTCATAAAACCTCCAGCACTGATCATTTCAGACATCCCTGTTTTGTTCTGAAAAGTATCCTATATGGCAGTGGTTCCCAAACTATTTCATGTCAAGGACCCCCAAATCGACACTCATTAGCCAGCGGACCGCCATTAGAAAATATATGCCAAGGACCCCCAAAAGAGACGATTTTGACGGCTCTAACAGTGATTTTCAACCATTTTAATTTCAAGGACCCACCCAGTTTGACATGCATTAGTCTACGGACCCCCATTTGATTTGATTTACATTGTAAAATCAATGTCAATTTAACTCTGAGAGTGTACAAATGGAACCAAGGTCCATTTGGTTCCATTTTTGTACACTTTTGAGTTACAGACCCATAAAGGTCCATTTGGTTCCTAATTATCATTTAGCTGGGGACCCCCTGGAACTCTCTCAAGGACCCCTGGGGGTCCCCGGACCCCACTTTGGGAACCACTGTCCTATGGTCTACGTCAATGGTTCCGGTGTGCGGGTGTCCCTCCTTTCCACATTGTATATGCCTCGTCATCATCGCACCTGCTCCAAATTACTGAAAATAAATCTTTGAATTTGTTTTTAATTTGAGAATTGTTTTTTGGGAATGTCTTGAAAATGTTTTGAAATAATAATAACCTATTAAAAACAAAATGTTGGAAACGAAAAATATAGGGACCCACAGAAATGTGTCCCGACCCAGTGTTTGGGAACCAGTGGTTTACATGATCAACCAATCTCACAACCTTAACACGTGCAATTTACAGTAAATTAGCCTCTTGATCGCATAGGCTATAATTGAAACTGGTGGCCTGTGGCACTAAGGAGTGACAGAATAAAATGTCTTTGTATTCCCCGACTTCTATAGGCATTAGGTAACCAATTCCAGCGTAACAGGCTCTTTTGCATGTGAGACGCATGCTACTAAGCAACGCCCTGGGAGAGCACATTGCATTGCATGCATGAGGGACCAGTTCATGTTCATCAGTAGCTGGCTAGCAGCCCATTTATGAAGAGGCTCAAGGAGTATATTGTCCTATAGATTTCATGGCAAATATCAGATATATTTTTTTATAAACAGTAGAATACCAGTGGGAAAAGGCAGTAGAGGAAGGAGACAATATTTTTTAATGGTAAGTACAGGCTATATTCAGCTTATGTTCCACGGAATTGTGATCTTTCTAAATGCTTTGCTTTACTTTCTTTTTAAACATACTCACAAATAAACAAATCAAGTGAATATTTAAAAAGAGTATTTTCGGTATAGCCTATATAATGAAGCTTCTCACAATATTTGCTTCTCACAAAAGCTTCTAGAACAATATAAAGTCTGTCTATATTATAAGACTTAAAGTTATAATACTTGCTACATCAGGTGAAAGCATTGACCTGACTAAAAAATATATATATATATATATATATATATATATATATATATATATATATATATATATTACATCTATTTATGTATCTATCTGGACCCATTTGTGACCAAAAAATTGTGCACATGTAAATTAAACGTCCAAATCTTTACTAATCCTTTAATAATGGCAATTGAGTTCCTGCTACAGAAAGTGCCATATAGCTCTGTAATTGTCGGGCATGCAAACAGGTTGTCAAAACCTGTTTAAACAAACAGGTTTTGAGCCTCCTCTCCTGTAACCTCAGTAGGGGTCATTTATTTCCAATGAGACATTAAGGGGAGCACAACTGTAGTCAATACTAATGCTAGCATTATTCTGACATTTCAGACACTCAAAATACAGCAAAATAAAGATTTCCACTGCATCATCAAACAAGGTAGAGTACATCCATCTATTTATATTGTCAGTCCTAAGGGTAATATTCTTTTTTTCAATAGTTTTTAATTGTTATTTATATTTACATATGATCATATTTATATTTTGGGTACATATACACACACACAGGTAGCCTGTATACATACTAGAACGGGAACATTGTTCCACTTGTGCATTTGCATTTGCATTTCCTCTATCATACAAAGCTGTATGAAAATGGAACATTGTATAACGGAAGCCAGACTATGCCAAGCAAATTAGCACCTCATGCTTCAATAATTAACAAAAACAATTATTTTATTTATGTATTTATTCAGACGCATAGACTTGAAGCATTTCTTATTGTAATAACAATGTCCACAGGCAGGATGCAAAGTTCAGAGTGTCAGAAATTTGGCAAAAGTCAGAGTTTGGGAAATAACCACAGAGCTGTGAGCGGAGACCTGAAGCGTATTACTCAGTAATCTCAAGGAAGAGAAAACGATACAGTGATGCAACGGGAAAGAGTGAAGACAGAACGTGATTGTATGATTAGATTGAGATTATTGTATGTTTACATGGAGATTATTGTCTGATTACATTGAGAGGTTAAGTGGAATGTGGAGAGGCTGGGTCAGCCCACAGACCCGTTGAGACAACAATCTCTCACCATGCTGTGAACGCGTGCCACGCGGATGTGGGAGTTTTTGTTTATTTAATTTCTCCTTTATTTAACTATGGGGCCGTATTTCTCCTAATAAAATAAAATAAACAATGGGATCGTCCCATTGAGATGGTTATCTCTTTTATAAGGGCCAGTGATGCATGAAGCATGGAACACGTCATCAAATGCAATAGGCTGAATCATCATGACATCCTTTATTGTCTCCACCAGGCCGAAGGCATGGGGAGAGAGTATGTTTTGCACTCCGTCCGTGTGTCCGTCCGTCCTTCCGTCCTTCCTTCCGTCCGTCCGTTACCAGCTAATCTCCGGCACCGTTAACCCGGTCGATGCCAAACTTTGCACACACACTCCCTGGATGCCAACGATGAACCTCTGCCCCACATTTTCCAGAACGGCCTGTTATAGCGCCACCATGAGGCAGCTTTTCACATTTTTTACCTAAAACTGCACCCACGATCTGCGTGAAACGTTGCATGCACACTCCCTAGAGGCCAAGGACAAACCTTTGACCTGCATTTTCCGCATCTGCCTTTTATAGCGCCACCAGGAGGCCGACTTTTGTAAAACACATATTTTGATATTACTCCTCCAGATTCTGTCCAAAAATCTCACAAATCATTACACAGTATCTCTATGGTCATGTGCTCATGTCGGATCTGTCCGATATTTCATATTCCATCCTAATTGGCTATAATTGGCTTTCGCAGTTTGCAAGATTGCCCCGTTTTGAACAAAAGCCTCAAATCATAAACGCAGCATGCAATTTACGTGAAATCTTTCACACATTTTCTTACTAGGCTGAGGAATATATCCCACCCTTTTCACATTGGCCTGTTATAGCGCCACCAACAGGTTGATTTTTGCAAAACACATTTTTGGAACAAAATGCCTCAAATCATCCAGTTGCCATCAAAGGCGTATGAAGAAATGGCCATCGGTACACATGATCTCTGTAGTCATGTGATCAAGACGAGTCTGTTGGATTTCTCAGATTGTACACTGATTGGCTAAGATTGCCTTCCAAAGTTTTCAGGAGTGGCCCGTTGTGTACAAAATGCTGCACATGTCCTGCTCATCCAGAATTCTATCCTCAGAGATGCTATGAGTGATCTGGCTCTGCATTTCCTCAACAAAATGAAGAAAATTGTTGCAAAAACAAAGAAAAAAAAACATCCTCCTAAACATTTTGCCAAACATCACACACACTCCTATCCTCCTGGTGGAGACCTGTGCCCGGAAGGGCACTTTTTCTAGTTTCATATTGTGTAGAACAGCACTCTACAGATTAAATTGTCTTTTCAAGCATTCTGATCTGGTCAGTATACTATAAAACAAAGCTTTTTTTTTTGTTTCTTTTTTGTTACTTTACTGGCGTATGTATCTTATCCCTGAAGTTTTTGTCAGGTGAAACCTGACTAACATCTAGGTGTGAAATGTACGCGACCAGTCACGACTTAGTCGACTCCAGGGTTGCCAAGTCCGCTTATTTCCAACAAAACTTGGATTGTTTTTTTCTTGTTGTTTTATCAGTTGCTTGCCTGGTTTTTGAGTGGTGTACACCACTCCTACAACTGGCTTTGTTAGTTTACATGTCTGTCTGTCTGTACCAAAAAATGAGCATGGTTGCTATGGTCACCCAGTTCACACGGGTGTGATTTCATTACGTCAGACATTACGTCAGACCACAGCTGATCAGTCTATATAAGACCTTTACACCACTCAGTTCACACGGGTGTGATTTTTGGAGGTTAGTTAGCTTATTTCTGGCAACAACCTTGTGAATTACAACAATTTGTCATGACCTGATCTGGACAGAACTATAGTTCTGCAAGAATAAACCAGAGATTCCTTCTTAGCAACTGCAGAGAGCTTTGACACTTATCCTCAATAGGGAAATTAATGATAAGTCATAAACATCATCATCATTACCTTGATAAATAAATACCTTGAAAATTCTTATTAATTCTTAATTTGAAAAGGAATTAACACAAAGTGTCTCTTGTACTTATTCAGTGAAACGGTCCATGACAAGTAGATGACAGCCAGGACATTTCCCTGTGATGTCCCACGGTAATTCTAATGCTGTTGTAATGAAACTTGTGTGTGTGTGTGTGTGTGTGTGTGTGTGTGTGTGTGTGTGTGTGTGTGTGTGTGTGTGTGTGTGTGCGTGCGTGCGTGCGTGCGTGCGTGCATAGTGGAGGTACTTCTGTACCTCCACCTGTGGCAGTGTGAATATAAAGTTTGAGCAGCCCACCGGTTTGCGAGATTAGCTCCAGAGACAGACAGACAGGCAGGCAGGCAGGCAGGCAGGCAGGCAGGCAGGCAGGCAGGCAGGCAGGCAGGCAGGCAGGCAGGCAGGCAGGCAGGCAGGCAGGCAGGCAGGCAGGCAGGCAGGCAGGCAGGCAGGCAGGCAGGCAGGCAGGCAGGCAGGCAGGCAGGCAGGCAGGCAGGCAGGCAGGCAGGCAGGCAACAGCATTACGATTGAATAGGAGCAGAATTTAGATGAAGAAAACAGCCTTGTCATTTAGAAACCGGAGAAACTGAACAAACGAGTTAACAAGCCATTAACTGTAAATCAGCATTTGGCCCCGGTAACCTGTTCAACAGCCAGTGAACGTTCAGGAGGGTATGAGGGTCACATTACAAGCCCATATTGTGGCTTTAGTATTGAAAGCATTAATTGGTGAAGTCTAGTGCAGTGCATGGTTCTCAAACACGTTCATGTCAAGGACCCCAAATTGAAAATGATGTGTCCGCGGCCCCCCATTTGAAAGATATGTTGTGCCAGGAACCCCTATAATAGACTTATCTGTTTTCTAAATCTATAAGATCACATAATGAGATTTTAGATATTTTGTTTTATAGACTAAATATAAATTAGGAAATTAAATGTTCCTCCTTTTGCTGGGGAACCCCTGGAGCCCCCTCAAGGACTCCTGGGGGTCACCGGACCCCATTTTGAGAACCAGTGTTCTAGTGTAAGTAGTAGTGGGCATACTGTCAATCTACCATACCGTCTCCTCCCCCCTGACCCCCCCACCCACCACACCCCTACGGGGGTGCATTACATGTGCACTCATTGCTGCCAGTATACTGCTACACTATGACACCTGCTCTATGGGGTCCAAACTTTGCCAACTTTTATGACACTTTACCGGTCATAAAAGTGGTGTGTACACCAGTAGCCACCCTGGATTGTAATTCTGACCGGTTATCTGTTTAGGTTAAACAGTTATACAGTAATATGATAAGATAAGAGTCTATAAAGCTTTTATCTATTTTTTTATCTTGGCCTATGATGTCATGTGCAAAATGTTGATGTTCGGATTCAATGTACGTCACATCTTGGCTGGTATGGTGTATCCGACATAAATGGTTCCCAAGCTTGGAGCACCCTTTCGCACGCGCGCACACACGCGCGCACACGCACACGCGCACACACACACACACACACACACACACACACACACACACACACACACACACACACACACACACACACACACACACACACACACACACACACACACACACACACCTCCAAACAGACAAGGCCTCACGACCCTCTTGTGATCTTTAACGCACGCCAAGGGGGACCCGGCCCCGGGCCCCACGTTGGGAAACACTGGCCTACAGGCGATGGAGAGTGCCATTTTTATGTCACTGTTTGACTGATAAGACTTAAATAGAACACTGAAGAAGTCGGTCAGGTGTTGAGGCGATGACAACATTGTCAAAGACAACACTGAGTGTTTGACTTAATTGGCCTGGCTGTTAACATTAAGCACCAAAAGGCTAGATCAGATCAGAGTCAAAACATCGCTCTAATGAATACACAGCATCATTCGGCCGTGTTAGCCGATTCAATATTTAAAAGAAGATATGTGTGTATTTTTTCTTCCATGATGGAGTCCATAACAAATCACTATGGGGGTATTAAAATATATCTTATCTTAAGATCACAAATGCATATTCAGTATTCACAATTGAGTTTGGGATTACATATTTAAAACTTTGCAGTATTTTTGTGGGAAGGCCTTCTGTCAGTGCAGAAAACTACACATGCAAAAGCATGAATAATCACATCATAGATTTATTTGTTATTTCTGACCCAACAGCCTTTTCTGCGGTCAGTGTGATGTGGTGGTCAATATTGAGAACATGGTTTTGTCTGTCCCTTTGCAGAGTGTCGAGGATGAGAAGAATGCTGTGCTGCAGGGCGCAGCGCATATCCTTGGTGGTGATCGGCGCATTGTCTTTCTCATCCCTCTTGGTCATCCTCTGGAACGTGGACGTCATCCCCCCGCCTCCTGACGATGATGTGGAAACAGGAGAACAGGAGATTGTCCGTCTTCCTCGGAAAGTCGAGACAGCAGCTGAGAACACGACGGCAGCTTACAATCACAACGCAACGTCCTCTCTGTCCTCTCCGACTTCCTGGCCAACCTGCGAGAGGAACACGTCCATGGCAGACACCGTGTCAGGCTTCGCCTCTCTTCCCGCTCACATCCAAGACCACCTGTACTACCGCCACTGCCGTCACTTCCCACTGCTGCTGGACGCCCCTGACAAATGTGGAGGGGCAAACAGATCCGAGGAAGTCTTCCTCCTGCTTGTCATTAAGAGCACTCCGGGGAACTACGAGCGACGCGAGGTCCTGCGTAAGACCTGGGGAGAGGAGAGGATAGAGTTTGGCAAGCAGATCCGTAGGCTGTTCCTCGTGGGAACAACACTCAGTGGGTTCGAGCGGCAGAGGCTGGATCAGATGCTGGAAATAGAACAACGCGAGCACGGAGACATCTTGCAGTGGGAGTTTAACGACTCCTTCTACAACCTCACTCTGAAGCAGATCCTCTTCATGGAGTGGATGGACAAGAAGTGTCCACACGTCCAGTTCCTCTTCAACGGGGACGACGACATCTTCGCCAACACAGACAACATGGTGGAGTACCTCCTGAGCATTGGCGACAAGAAGAAGGGCAAAGAAAAGCACCTCTTCGTTGGAAACATGATGAGTGGCGTGGGTCCCCTCCGGTGGCCAACGAGCAAATACTATGTGCCTGTTCAGGTGCAGGAGGAAAACTGGTACCCCGACTACTGTGGCGGGGGTGGGTTCCTCCTGTCAGGATTCACGGCCTCGATCATATACGAAATGTCCAAGAGCATTAACGTTCACCCCATCGATGATGTGTACATGGGATATTGTTTACAGAGAGCAGGTCTCAAGCCTGCTACTCATCAAGGTGTTAAGACTTTCGGGCTGACCATCCCCTCAAGAATTCTCGATCCCTTTCACCCCTGCTTTTACAGGGAAATGCTGTTGGTACACGGGTTCACGCCGCCTCATATATATGTCATGTGGCACCGAATTCGTGACCCTAAACTAAAATGTAGGTCGGTCTTATAAATGGTACTGCTTGGTGGAACTCAGTTTTAGCCTTGGACCCTGGGAGAATATGTTGATTGCTGTCAGCTTGAATCATCATTCTGAACATTTCTATTTTCTACTCACTTCGGCCTACATTTTGGGGAAAGTTGCAAAGTGACTTTGCTATGACTTTAGTAAAAAAACATTGACGCTTGCTCTAGCCACAATGCCAGTTGAGGTGGTTTGATATACTGAACTGGACTGTATAAAGTCGTATTTAATTGCAAACAGTGCATTTGAAAGACCTTTCCTGGCAGAAGAAAATAGATCATTTAGAAGAATGGTAAATAGAGGAGGGGCCGGCACATTTCAAATAGTGTCAAAGCTTCAGTTACCAAGACAGAATTCTAACAATGTGTGTATTTTATATCTAGACAAGATAGATAGTTGTTTTGTTTTGTTTTTTGTGTGTGAGAGAAAACTACTGTAATGATGGTCTATTTGGATTGAGCGCAATTAGCTGCATATAAGGATAGAATTGAAGATAGGCTACTATATAAAAGTCACTTTGAGAAACTATTCTGAAATTCACAACATTACTTACTATCATGACACGTAAAGCTAGCAAGCCTAGCAATATTTTCATGAACACTAGAGCTGTGTTTAGAATTTGCAGTAGCTATATTTACAGTCATGTTTACAGTAAAACATGTATACTGCTATGACCTTTGTGGAAAAGGGAGTGCTGCTTTGGACAGCAAATTTTGACTTAGTTTTAGTCATAGTCTTTTGAATAAAATTGTTTTAGTTATATTTTAGTCATATGAAATGTTTTAGGTTTAGTCGACTAAAAAGAAGATTTTAGGCGACTAAATGTTGATTTTGTCAGCAAAAATGTATTTTGGCAGGCCTTGAAGGCATCGTAATGGCTGCTGATTTTACACTTGGTTGCATGTTGAAAATAGCCTATTTTCAGAGCATTACTACCAAACATAAAATGAATCAAAGTGAAATCAGTTAATGGCAGCTCACTGAATGGTCAATGTTCGCGGTTAGGAAGCTGGCATAGTATGGATTTAGATTATTGTAAGTGAGTCCTACAATAGGGCTGTTTGGGGTTGCTGTTCGGTCCGGGTACGTTCTGGCAGTTGGTTTTCCATTTTCAAACCACAAATGGAAATCTCTGTTTTTCAGTGTAAAAACAGCACTACAAGCGATTTCCATTTGTGGTTTCAAAAGGGAAAACCAACTGCCAGAACATACACGGACCGGAAATTGCAATATATAAATAAATAAATATAAGTGTTTGTGAAAGAAATAAAGGTTGAGTCAAAGATCTCAGCGCTGTTGAGGTTCGTATTGGTATAATAGGTGAAACTATTGTAGTGTTGCTGTAGTGTTTCAAGTTAATATTTTCAGGGAGATAGTATGAGCTCAGTTCGGCTCTCCCAAGGTTGGCAGAGGAAGAGTAGTGCCTTAGGCATTGGCACCGGGTGAAAAAGGGGTGACAAATTTGTGGGATAGATGCCTGATGAAGGTCTGACGACCGAAACGTTGCAATAAAAACCAACCTAAGTGAAGACAGTGTGCGGGATTCTCTTTTTTCTACCTATCAGTTCCTGTTATCCGACGCACCTGTCCTTTGTAGGTGTGCAGAAGGACTTTTTCGTAAAATTTGTGGGATAAAAATGTAAATAAATAAAAATAAAGATCTATCTATCCGTTATATTTATTTTGTACTACCTTTTCCTGTCCTATGGACCTGAAACTGTTAGAATATCATTATTTAATATTTACCCATTTAGACCTGTGGTCGATTCATTAATAAAGTCTTCTAAATCCTAACAGTTTTCTGAAAATGTTTCTGTCAGTGGTTCAACCTTTTTCATGTCAAGGACCCCCAGAATTATCTGTATTTGGCTGCAGACGCCCATGTGAAAATATGTTGTTCAGGGGACCACCCCCAGAAGCAAAGATATGAGTTAAAAATGTTTACTGTGAAAGAATATTTTCAAAGATTTGCGCCACATTTTCACGATTTAAAAAAAATAGCAGATCTGCAAACTCGTATGAGCTTGTAGATCTGCTATTTTTCAATAGCTAAAGTATAACATAAAACACCAAAAGGGGTTCCCGTCCTGAATGGTTAAAGAAGTATTGTTTCTTGTCTTCTGTTTTTGGAACCACCTGCTTTACTTCAAGGACCACTTCACCACTTTTCAACCTCTTCATAGAATAGGTCCTCTCTAATAATAATGATAAAATGGCACAATTATTTTCTACTCAGTCTGTGTCTCATGTCTCACTGGTGGACGCGTTTCTGAACTGCCCGCAGCCTCCTATGAGACACAGACTGAGTAGATTTTTTTTTTGCCATTTTATCATATTATTAGTGAGGACCTATTATTTCAGTTTGAAATGTTGTCCTTTTTTGGTTGGAAAGTCTATCTACAGACTTTCTGAATTACTTTTGGCTTATTGTGACTTTGCTTAGAATTCCATTATCTGAACTTTTTGTATTGTTGTAATTTATTTTCCTGAAATAAAACATTATATTCTTCAATTTAACACACTCATCTATGCCAGTGCGGTTCTCAACATGAAGTGACAATTTAAGGACTTTTAAAACCCAATACCTAAAAAAAGAAAAATCATGGAAATGAAATGAAAAAATATCATTACTGCATCAAAAGTATAATCTGGTCAAACATTGGCCAAATTGTCAAATAATAAGAGGCAAAAATTTTGAAAATAGCCGATCTACAAGCTCACAATGCGTTATGTTGTGAGACGATGTAAAGCATGAGAAACAATGGTGGGAAATAATAGCTATATGACGCATACTGGTTATACTGGTATATGGTTAGATTGTTTGCAGTCTTGCTTTCTGATTTTGGTGGTTCCAAGCACTGCAAAGCAAAACAAGGCAACTGATTTCACACAAACTAGTTTTAGACATGAACTGTAAGGTTTTAGCTAAAACATAGTTTCAGTAAACTAGATAGCTACCTTGATCTATAACTGTGGGGGAATCCTATCATCTAGCAAGCTTATAATCACAGAGCTGCTCTGCCATTGTACAGTATATAGTAGCCGCATTTTGAGTCGTTTTTTTTTTTTAGATATTTTTTAGACTGCAAATTGTAGCATTATAGTACAGTACAGACTAATTACATTACTATGTACTATATATTCAAGCACTGTAGCCTACAATCTTGAGGTATTTTTTTTACTAGAGTATTTCCACTACATCTCAGAGGCAATTACTGTACTCCACTACAATTACTTGAAAACTTTACTATAGTTACATTGTAGATTTGGATTATTATTACAAAACATACCTTAATTAACCTGACAAAAATGTGACAGATACATGATCGAAACATTGTCATTTTATTGCTTGCACCCTGTTAAATAAAAGAAATCACACCTGTGTGAAGTGAGTGGTCCGAAATGGTTGAGAAATTACAGAGTTACCGTGTGGGGGTCCCCAGGGTGTCCCTCTACTACTGTCACTGTACTGTCATCATATATACAGTTAATATGTGTGGCACTTCAGCGGTGTTGGGTGAGTGATGACCAATCACTTCCTGACCCAGATTTTTTCTGCCCGTCCGGGGAATCGAATCGACAACCTTTCGGCAACAAGGGCGCTCTTCTAACCCCCGAACAAAGCAGGGGTCATTCATTCACCATGCAAGCTTGTGATGGACAGGCTTACTGTATCTATCTATTAAACAAAGCACCGATAAATGTCTGTCACTCTGTCACTCTGTCTGTCTGTAGCCTACACTTCCTTATATTAACCTGACTCCGTCACTGTATATGTATGTATATGTTTCTTTTCCCTTTTTACCTCCTGTATGATGAATTCCTGTTCTGTTCTGTTCTTTGGCTATATAGAAGTGTATTTGTACTCTCTAAATGTTTTGATGAATTGAACAAGGTGGACCCTCTTGTAAACAAGTGTAATGCTTTATTGGGTCGTCCACTCACAGTTAACAGTCTTTGTATTGAGTTGTGCTTGAAATGTACTGTAATTCTGCAAACTGTTAATAAATATTTCAATCAATCAATCAGTAGAGAGTACTCTCTACTGCTCTCTACTGCCCATCTGGCGAAGATCATTTGCTGTTCATATATTCATTCATATATTAACGGGTAAGAACTAGTATTATAAATGCTTTGATAACATCCGGAATTGCATTTGTATTGTTGAGTCTCATGTCTCACACCTTCCTCTTGACAATACAACCTAGATTCTCTGTGGGGTTCAGGTCCAGCCAGTTCGCTGGTCACTGTGGTCAGTTAAGCACAGTAATACCATGGTCAGTACACCAGTTAGTTTTGGCACTGTGAACTTTTACACAATATTCGAATTCATTGAGATGGAGCTGTAGGCTATATGTAATGATTGTAAAAGAAAAAAAGAAAGTGCCACAGACATGTTTGTCCAAGTATACGGGCATGTTTATATGACCCCTGAACCTGACCTCTGAGTTAATAAAGTTAAAAGTTAATTCATTATTTCATCTTATCTTTTAGTTGAGAGTAAAAACAAATATCCTCCAAGGTCCCTGATTCTCTCTGCCTCTGCATCTTCAGTGCAGCACTGGCACACAGGGAGTAAAAAGGCACGCTCTCTATAATAAGAAGGCAATTGGGCAGGTGCTCAGGAGGGCACTTGTTGGCTCCAAAGTGCTCTAGAGTCTAGACCAGTGTGTCCCAAAACGATTTTTGGAACACGGACTAATTTATATTGGTCGCGAGCAAATTGCTATTTCAAAAGATTTCAAAAAGGAAAATCAGAAAAAAGTCAAGTATTTTACAAAAGAATAAAAAAATAGATATATAAAAGGCTCACAATGCATACAGTAGGATTGCACCGTGTTGTGAGACACCAAATGTACCTTTTGGATCTTTAGCTAAAAGGTTTGGAAACCACTGCACTAGACTGAGAAATTCAAGGTTGCATGGTTCAATTAAAGGGATAGTTCAGATTGTTTTAATTTACCGGTAAGCTGTATGAAATACTTGCCATTAATGGTTGCAACTGTATTAATTGATTGTCCCAGTCCCTTGGTGGGAGTTCTGCTCTGGTTTTGGTGAATATTAAGTAGTTCCGGTCATTTTGTGGGGAGCACAGGGGGCCACGCATTAAAAGTAAATGAATCCACAAAACTAACGTAATTTGTATTGTTGACCTATTTCTAAAAATATTAGTGCAACTTTCGTTAATTTTTTAAACAGAATTATGTTTTTTGTGTCCATATCACTACGCCCAAAAAATAGTTCCATGTGATAGAGGGGTCAAAGTTGAACGAAAGTTGCGCTATAATTTTAGAAATAGGTCAACAATACAAATTACGTTAGTTTTGTGAATTCATTTACTTTTACTGCGTGGCCCCATGTGCCCCCCACAAAATTACCGGAACTACTTAACATTGACCAAAACCAGAGCAGAACTCCCACCACAAAAAAAATAAAAAAATAGTTTAGAAAGGTGCAATCCGAGGCCATAATTCCACGATTTGCTGAAACAACGATCGTCGTACAGGCCTTTGATGGGGGCGAGATCACATCCGCTTGAGGTTGCCATACCAGGATGCTCTCTGTGGTGCCTCTGTCGAAAGCTTTATAGGACTTTGGGGCCCATGCCAGCTTTCTTGAGTCTTCTCAGGAAGTAGAGGTTGTGCTTTCTTCACTGTTAAATGTTCAATGTTATATGTGTACATACAGCACACCTTCCATTATTGATAACAGATGGTTGTAACATGTGTTTCATGTTAAACAGATAACAGTCTGTTGAAAATTAACACAAATGACTCTTGCTTCAAAGTCACAAGTGCACATTGTTTCAGATGGGACATGCTCTGCAAGAATATGTGTCAGTCTGTCCTTATTCAGTGAATCAGTCCACGACAAACAGGAAATACTGTGGGTGGTGGAACCAAACAGTTTCTGTACAGAAGTCAGCCTTGGTAAGGTATTTTTAAATACATATATAACTAGCAGACTCCGGAAATGCCATAGAGACTGTGCTACACTACACATTTATTTATTGATATTATGACTATTCATTCAGTGTCCTACCTATTATGAAGAAAATATGGAGACCGGCATGTCAGCCACGGAGTAATGGCTGTAGCGTATCTAGTCATCAATGAGACATGGTCTATTCCATGTTTGGGTCTAATCACATCACACAAGAAAATATTATTATTATTATCACCCTTATTATTATTATAATTATTTTATTTTATCAAAGAATTTCAATGAACACATTGATAAACCCTGGTAGTTATACTGTGTAAACATTAAACACAATTGGAACTAATAATAATAATAATAATAATAATAAATAATAAACACAATTATTTGGGCAGAACAAATAATTAGAAAGAAGAAAAACAACAACAAAAAAGAGTGCCTTTTTTTCCTTCTTTCTAATTACAGTATTTGTTCGGCCCAATTTCTTTTGTTTATTGTCATGAGTTGTCACCATCCGAGTTGGCTTTGTCCGAGGCTTACAGGTCTTTAAATAAATACTTTCTGAAACATCGATGGGAAAAATGAATGGAAAATTCTCCTCCGGGCCGCTCGTCGAAGGTGGGACTGTGACGCTCTAATAATCAGCCTTAATTAGTACATTCACTTTTTGGCTGTGGGGTTGGGGAGTGCCCGTATGGCATGCTGAGATGTGTGACATAGGCTGATGTGTGTATTGTGTGTATATGAAAGCTCATCCAAACATCATCTGACGTCTGACAGCGTAGTGCGTACATAGTGTACAAAACAAGTTATTTTAGTGACAGTACACGAGAATAGCGTCCCAGTTATGACTGCATTTGATTCCCAGCAGCCACTAAAATATCTTAACACACACTTGCTTTGTCTTTGCTCATACATGATAACAGATGATAGCCGTTGAAAGCCATGTTGTGAAACATGTAGTGCTGTGTGCAGGTGAGGTAGTGTGCAACACTGTCAGCTTTATGGGTTAAAAGAGAATGCACACACAGGTTTATGAATGTTTGCTGAAATGCCAGTTTAGTTTCCCTATGGCTGTTTAAACAATCAAATGTTCATCAAGTGAATGATGCAGCTCTCACACTTCACTATATCCAAGTCCCATGCAGTTGTGAGTTAGTTATTGGAATGAGGCACGGAATGCCTTCATGTGTGATGGTTCTCCGTCAATTTATTTAAATTTTCTGCGGTCCGCCTGGTGTTTGTCAATAGAACCTTGTTTTGTCTGTCCCATTGTAGTACATCGAGTGGCGAGGATGAGATGGAAGCTGTGTTGGAGGGTGGAGCGGATAGCCTTGGTGCTGCTTGGAGCGTTGTGCTTGATCCTAATTCTCAAGAAAGATGACGCCGCCCAACCTCCCAACGATGTGGGAACAGGAGGAAGACGGCAGCCGAGGAAGACGGCAGCCGAGAACATATCGGCAGGCGAGAACACGACAGCCGCCAACGACGGAACGTCCTCTCAACCTTCCTGGCCAACCTGCCAGAGGAAAACGTCCATGGCCAGAGATGTACCGGGCTTCTCCACTCTTCCCGCTCACATCCAAGACTTCCTGTACTACCGCCACTGCCTTCACTTCCCACTGCTGCTGGACGTCCCTGATAAATGTGGAGGGCCGGAACGATCCGGGGACGTCTTCCTCCTGCTTGCCATTAAGAGCTCTCCTGAGAACTACGAGCGACGAGAGGTGCTGCGTAAGACCTGGGGAGAGGAGAGGATAGCGACGGGCAAGCAGATCCGTAGGCTGTTCCTCGTGGGAACAGCGGGCAGTGGGTTCGAGCAGCAGAGGCTGAATAGGATGCTACAACTGGAACAACACGAGCACGGAGACATCTTGCAGTGGGAGTTCAACGAATCTCTCTTCAACCTCACTCTGAAGCAGGTCCTCTTCCTAGAGTGGATGGACAGGAACTGTCCAGACGTCCACTTCCTCCTCAACGGGGACGACGACATATTCGCCAACCCGGACAACATGGTGGAGTACCTCCTGGGCACCGTGAATGACAAGGAGGGAAACAGCACACACCTTTTTGTTGGATACCTGATCACGGGTGCAGTCCCTATCCGGAAACCATCGAGTAAATACTATGTCCCTGTTCAGGTGCAGCAGTCAAACTTGTACCCTCAATACTGTGGCGGTGGGGGGTTCCTCCTGTCAGGATATACAGCCTCAGTCATATATAACATGTCCAAAAACATGCCTCTTCACCCCATTGATGATGTGTACATGGGGATGTGTTTGGCCAAAGCAGGTCTCAAGCCTGCTAACCATTTGGGCATTAACACTTGGGGGTTGCACTTTCCCTCAAAAATTGTGGATCCATTTCACCCCTGCTTTTACAGGGACATTCTGCTGGCACACCGGTTCCTGCCGCCTCAGATATATGTGATGTGGCACGAAACACGTGACCCTCACCTAAAATGTGGGTCCTCTGATTACACAGATTTTGAAATGTATTGAATGCTGTAGTGAATGGTGTGTGTGTGTGTGTGTGTGTGTGTGCGTGCGTGCGTGCGTGCGTGCGTGCGTGCGTGCGTGCGTGCGTGTGTGCGTGTTTAGTGATGATGCATTGTGCAGCACAGCACTTCTAAGGTTTGCGCAAGTGTTGTGCAATAATGGAGTTTCATGTACTGTACATCGTGCACACACATTAAAGCATTGTGAATAGGGTGGTGCAACACTCAAGTGCGGGATGGACCTGGTGGCTACTGACGTGGGATCATTTGAGATGTAATGTGGGAAAACAAACAAAGTAAAAGCACCGCGCCACTTTCCGCCACGTTTCAAGTGTAGCCTATATGTGGTGAGAGACACCACATATAGTGTGTGTGTGTGTGTGTGTGTGTGTGTATAGAGTTCTAATTGTGTGTTCAATAGAAAAACGGGTGAAGTAGTATACTTTAAGCTCACAGGGCTATCAATATCAACGATTTTGTAGAAAAGAAACATATTATGATAGCCTAGGGAGCAATTTGTAATAATGTTGTGCTACGATAGTTTACATATCATGTTTTCTAAAAAGAAAAAAAAAATACTAAAGGTTTAAGATGACTTTTAAAGGTGCTGCTCTGCTGTATATATGTGCTGCTTTTCAGCTCTGATGTTGGGTTATTGTACATTTTTCTGTGGTCCTTCGAATATACCAGTTTGATTTTGTAACCGACATGAAATCTTACATTTTTCATCTAAATGGATATTTAGATCAATCACTACCTTTAACACTATGTTCAATAATTTCTCAGCTCGGTTGACTTTATTTAAGACAATTCCTATACTATATCATTGTGAGCATTAAAATAAGCTTATTACATGACTTGGTTGAATGCTTGATTCTGATTGGTCAACCGCTGAATTCAGCGGTGAGTTATGTCTTGATAATGACCGCTCCGCTCTATAACAGACCGCTGCCTAATCAAACCCTCTGAGCACCAGCTGCACCCGATTGATTTACTGCTGTTTCCAACATGACAGCCACATGTACACACACACACACACACACACACACACACACACACACACACACACACACACACACACACACACACACACACACACACACACACACACACACACACACACACACACACACACACACACACACACACACACACACACACACACACTGTCATTTACAGCTAAACATTGCTCTCAAAAAGGCTTCGCCTCGGTGGTTAAACTCCCTGTTGGTGAATTATCTCCCGACAATGAACATGTAATCGAGATCTCCTGTACGTATAGGGGACGGTCAGGGGAGTCTATAAGGGTTGGCGTTCAGGGAGGCCTTATGGCCTAGGGATCTGTATGTCTTCTTAGGAACTGGGGAGGGAACGGGGTTGGTCACGTTTGAGTCTAAAGTCTATCTCTAGATACCTCCTTTATCATAGTCTTAATGATATACTAATTCTGCTCTACTGCTCTGCTCGCCATACTATATAGAGTGACGTGACGTCATGGCCTGACATCACGCTGTCAACCGTTTCCGTGGCAACAAACACCTAGCCAGATATTATCCCTTGCTTATATGTCTCTGCAAAGGGCTTGTTGCGGGATCCCTTTGGTGGATCTCGGTGAAAAGACATTCAGCTAGGGACAAGGCGAATTTCCATCACCCTCTTAGATCTGCTATAAAGATCGTGTCCCGAGCTGAAGGTAAAAAGTGAAAATGCACAAACATGTACACATACAGTATCAGTATGCTAACGTCTCGTCGACCCACATTAATGAAGTCCATCCACTTAGTTCTAATGTCCTCGTCCTCTTAGTTGGGATAATATGGAGCCTAGAGTTTTGGCCTTCACAACCTAAAACACAGCAGACATTGCGAGTGCGACTAAAAAGTGTGACTAAAAACAATGGTGGTCAATGTAAACAGTTTTTTTTTTTTTGGGGGGGGGGGGGGGGGTATCTGCACAAATCCTCAAACACGCATCACATGAACCCTACAGTACCATCCCTACTCTGAGCATGTCATAATAATTAATAATTTAAGTGATTCTATTACGGCACAAGGCATAGACTAGTTCATATAAAGGAAAAAAACACATCATGATAACAAACATGGTGTAGCTACAAAACTACCTTCAATATCTGTGAAATATGTTTGAAATGTAATGCTTACAGAAAAGATCTGTTGATACATCGACCTCCCTAATAATGCGTGTCATAGTGTTTAGGCTTGTTATTAGGCCATTCTTCAGGCCATGCCTGAAGAAGGCCGAAAGGCCGAAACGTTACTATGACTCTTATCTAAAATAAAACTCTTGAACCAGCAAGTGGCTGTGTGCGGGTCTCTCCTCCTTCTCCAAAGGTTGTTATTAGAGAAAGTAAAAGATGAGTGTTCATTTTTTTTCATTTGCTGCTTTCTTTCGTTTTAGGGATTTTAGCTGTTTTTGACAGGGGGCGGGGCCTTCGAGCATGGGGTTAAATATGTTTTTTTTTAACAGCGATTTATTTTTTTATTATTTACTATAGTCCTACTAGACCCCAAGAAATTACATCTGGCCACAAAAGGTCACAGGATCTACTGAATGTGAAGGTATAGCCTGGGGGGAAACCACACTGTGTGTCATATAGGCTCAATATGTCAGTTTGACACATTCAGTAGATCCCGTGATCTTTTGTGGCTACTTTGGGGTAGATAATAGTAAATAATTAAAAAAAAAAAATCGCTATAACTCTTTTGCAAAGAAATACATATGTAGCCCCATGCTCAAATCCCCCCGGCCCCCGGTCAAAAACAGCTAAAATCCCTAAAACGAAAGCAGCAAATGAAAAAAAACTTTTACTTTCTCTAATAACCTAAAACATGAACCTTGGTTGAAAAAAACTAAAGTTGTCCTTTAAGCTGTTATAACTTATGTATGTATTTTATGCACGGATATAAGTGTATTAAAAGAAAAACGCTGACCTGTGCCGGCCTAGCGGTCCAGGCACCTATAGGCTATAGTAATCCAGTCTGACAGCGTGTCGCAGACATTTTTGTTTCTGGGTTCGAAATGGCAACCTTGCGGTTACCATCCAGCCACTCTACCCCTGAGCCACCGCCGCCCGTCATGGTTAAAACGCAGGATGTCAAACAAACTGTAAACAAACTGAAACTGAAACTGAAAAAGCAAGGCGCAGCTGAGACCTCCAGGAGATAAGGCTGCAAGCCCCGAAAGCTTGAGTTATGTACTAGGCAGACAGACGGACGGTGAGTGTTTTTATGACTTTGATGCATAGGCCTATTGTATGATTTTATTATATTAGTCAATGTCAGGTTTGGCCCATTTCAGTTACCGTTTTATAAACCATTTTATACTGTTACACTGCCTTGTAAACATGATCCACTGTACATGAGCCCTGACAGCTGAATGTTCATGCTGAACTATAGTTGCCAGCCCATAGAGCCCCATTGTGAACCCGGACATGTTGAGTACACCAAGGTTTTATGTTAGAAATGTTTAGTATGGGTCCCCAGCATGTAGAAACTGCCGGATGCTAACTTGCATATGTTGAGCAATTTTCATAATTGGCATAATATGTGACCATACCATTAACAACCTATAGAAGGCAAAATATTCAAAATTTCATCATGCTTTATGTAGCATGTGATGTGTCAAACTAGGGGGTTTTCATGATGCTGAATCCATTCCAAGCATTAGTTTTGCAAAAAAAAAACACTCATTGGGCTAAAAACGGCCAATGCCGTCATCACAAATCACAAATTGATGATGTCAGCACATTTACAAGTACTCAACATTTCTAACATAAAACCTTGGTGTACTCAACATGTCCGGGTTCACTTTTTGGCTACTAGGCTAAACAGATAACTGTATCAATGCATCAATGACACTTTTAGCTGCCCTTGTTCAGTGAAGTTAAGTGATTGGCACGACTTCATGGGTGAAACCAAACCGTCTCTGCACAGAGGTCAGCTTTGGTAA
Source organism: Electrona antarctica (assembly GCF_951216825.1). NCBI lineage: Eukaryota > Metazoa > Chordata > Actinopteri > Myctophiformes > Myctophidae > Electrona > Electrona antarctica. The sequence continues at coordinate 40,949,404 of NC_136812.1, forward strand.
TGTATGTTTAATTATTCTGCCGTTTTAAAGATACAGCCTATATAAACCATTGCAAACTAGAAAAAGTGCCCCTCGGGGCACAGGTCTCCACCAGGGCAGGTCAGGTTGTGGCCTCCTGGTGGTGCTATAATAGGCCAATGTGAAAAGGGTGCCATTTCTTCATACGCCTATGATGGCAATTGGATGATTTGAGATGATTTTGGATGATTTTTGTTCCAAAAATGTGTTTTGCAAAAATCAACCTGTTGGTGGCGCTATAACAGGCCAATGTGAAAAGGGTGGGATATATTCCTCAGCCTAGTAAGAAAATGTGTGAAAGATTTCACGTAAATTGCATGCTGCGTTCATGATTTGAGGCTTTTGTTAAAAACGGGGCAATCTTGCAAACTGTGAAAGCCAATTATAGCCAATTAGGATGGAATATGAAATATCGGACAGATCCGACTTGAGCACATGACCATAGAGATACTGTGTAACGATATGTGAGATTTTTGGACAGAATCAAAAAATGTGTTTTACAAAAGTCGGCCTCCTGTTGGCGCTATAAAAGGTTTGTCCTTGGCCTCTAGGGAGTGTGCATGCAACGTTTCACGCAGATCGGTGCAGTTTTAGGTAAAAAATGTGAACAGCTGCCTCATGGTGGCGCTATAACAAGGCCGTTCTGGAAAATGTGGGGCAGAGGTTCATCGTTGGCATCCAGGGAGTGTGTGTGCAAAGTTTGGCATCGACCGGGTTAACGGTGCCGGAGATTAGCTGGTAACGGACGGACGAAAGGACGGACACACACACACACACACACACGGACGGAGTGCAAAACATACTCTCTCCCCATACTCTCTCCCCATGCCTTCGGCCGGGTGGAGACAATAATGATTTTATAGAAGAGAGGATTTCTAGTTTTAAATCACATTTGTTCCATGAATTAATTGACAATGTTCATTTCAGCCGTAAAAGTAAACTATAAGAATCATATACAGTAGTTTTGACCTTCATTCATTCATATCAGTATGGTATGCATTATGCAAATCAACATGCATTTGAAACTTGCCAAGTCATTTTTGGATCGAATCCCTTTTTCAATTTTAGACACTAAGAGACACCAATGATTAATAATTGTAACTAAGAGAGTCTCTAAGAGAAGCTCAACTTTTTGTATATAGTGTACATTGTACTGTATATCACAAGGCAGTAATAAACCTTTGAGGTGAGAAATGGATACGGAGCAGCAGCGTGTCTGTAAAGTAGAATATGTCCCAAATTTACAAGACGGTTGCTTCAACAATTGTGGTGGAATTCACGGTCAAACAGTGATAGAAAATAAGGGCTCAGAGGCACTACTTAAAAGGTGATGGTGTTTTTGTGATTTAATACATGAGTGGACAAGGGAGATGTACAAGGGAGAGGCTGTCTGGTAATCAGAAGGTCACTGCTTTTCCATTGTTTTTTCTGTCCCATTATAGTGTGAAGGATGAGAAGGAAACTTTCTCGCAGGGTGGTGCGGATGGGCTTCATGCTGGTTGGAGCCACTGCGGCGTTGTGCTTGGTCGTCCTTCTTAGGCAAAGCCCTCCTACCAATGGCACCACGGCAGCCAAGCAAAGCACCTCCTCTCCATCTTCCTGGCCATTAACCTGCCAGAGGAACACGTCCATGGCAGACAACGTGACAGGCTTCTCCACTTTTCCCGCTCACATCCAAGACTTCCTGTACTACCGCCACTGCCGTCACTTCCCACTGCTGCTGGACGTCCCTGATAAATGTGGAGGGCCAGAACGATCCGGGGACGTCTTCCTCCTGCTTGTCATTAAGAGCTCTCCTGAGAACTACGAGCGACGAGAGGTGCTGCGTAAGACCTGGGGAGAGGAGAGGATAGAGACGGGCAAGCAGATCCGTAGGCTGTTCCTCGTGGGAACAGCGGGCAGTGGGTTCGAGCGGCAGAGGCTGAATCAGATGCTAGAACTGGAACAACACGAGCACGGAGACATCTTGCAGTGGGACTTCAACGAATCCTTCTTTAACCTCACTCTGAAGCAGGTCCTCTTCCTGGAGTGGATGGACATGAAGTGTCCACATGTCGACTTCCTCCTCAATGGGCACGACGACATTTTTGCCAACACGGACAACATGGTGGAGTACCTCCTTGGCAGCAACAAGGACGGAAACAGCACACACCTCTTCGTAGGATACCTGAATACGGACATGATCCCCATCCGTAATCCGCCATCAAGTAAATACTATGTCCCTGTTCAGGTGCAGCAGTCAAACTTGTACCCTCCATACTGTGGCGGTGGGGGGTTCCTCCTGTCAGGATATACAGCCTCAGTCATATACAACATGTCTAAAAACATGCCTCTTCACCCCATCGATGATGTGTACATGGGGATGTGTTTGGCCAAAGCAGGTCTCAAGCCTGCTCACCATATGGGTGTTATGACTTTGGGGCTGGAGGTCCCATCAAAAAAGATAGATCCCTATCACCCCTGCTTTTACAGGGAGATTCTGCTGGTACACCGTTTTATGCCGCTTCAGATATACCTCATGTGGCACAAGGTACGAGACCCTAACATAAAATGTGGGCCCTCACATTTCACAGTTTAGGTCAGGGCTCAGCAAGTTAATTTAGCATCGGGCCAAGTCTTTTCTAAGGCATTTGATGGCGAGAGATGTTGATAAAAGATGTTGCTGGTGTGATTGGATAGCCGTGTGTGTGTGTGTGTGTGTGTGTGTGTGTGTGTGTGTGTGTGCGTGCGTGCGTGCGTGCGTGCGTGCGTGCGTGCGTGCGTGCGTGCGTGCGTGCGTGCGTGCGTGCGTGCGTGCGTGTGTGCGTGCGTTTTATGAAATTAATTTAGCATTTAGTTACTTTGTAGATTTTGATTATTATTACAAAATAATATACGTCAACCACTTCAGCCATACAGTATATGCCTACAGTAGCCTATACGTTTTGTCTAGGGATGATCTCGGGTGATCGGAAATCGGAGCCTATCATGTCATTTTCAAATGATTGGGATCGGGAGAAATACATCTGAGATTTTCTTTTTTTATTTCAATAGAATAGTGTGTCTAAATAGGCTTGTGTCTAATGTAAATATCAAAGAAAGATGTATAAACAATGATATTTTGTGAAAACTGTCATGTTTATACTTATACCCACCCCCTGCAGAGTGTGTGTGTGTGTGTGTGTGTGTGTGTGTGTGTGTGTGTGTGTGTGTGTGTGTGTGTGTGTGTGTGTGTGTGTGTGTGTGTGTGTGTGTGTGTGTGTGTGTGTGTGTGTGTGTGTGTGTGTGTGTGTGTGTGTGTGTGTGTGTGTGTGTTGACACTTGGTCTCAAAGATCATGCAACAAAGACATTCACAGAGGTGTGAAACAGACCCATGATGAAAACAATTAAAGGAATGCAACCCACACTATGCATGATATCATAATGTCCTGTAGTAGGCCTACTATCTATCTCTGAATGATAGCCAAATCCATGCAAATGGTGTTTTCTTTACAAGAGTTTTAACTTTGACTCCAGTTATTTTTGCTATGATTCCCTGCTTTCATACGACATAAAAATCCACAATGACAGTCCTTCTATAGTTCTAATAAAAGTTTTTTTTTTAAAGTGCGGAGAGGGGAGGTGTATACCGCCATCTAGTGACTGAATGTTGTCTATATGGATTGATTGATTGATTGAAATATTTATTAACAGTTTGCAGAATTACAGTACATTTCAAGCACAAACTCAATACTGTGAGTGGACAACCCAATTAAGCATTACACTTGTTTACAAGAGGGTCCACCTTGTTCAATTCATCAAAACATTTAGAGACGTACAAATAGACACTTCTATATAGTCAAAGAACAGAACAGGAATTCATCATAAAGGAGGTAAAAAGGGAAAAGAAACATATACAGTGAGGGGAAAAGGGGGTGGGCGGTTGGGGGGCGATTCAAATTTTTACGGGGGCCAGTTTCGAATTGCAGCCGTCCGTAGGTGCCCTTTGAGAGCGGTTTTGAAGGAGTCAAGGGATTCGCATGTCTTAATGACTGTTGGTAGGGCGTTCCACATTTTGGTGGCATAGGAGCGAAAATAATTTAGTCCCTTGTTTGTGCCGAATCTGGGTTGTACATGGTTCGTTGCACTCCCTCTGGTGTTGTGGGTGTGGACCAGACCCATTGCAAGATGCTGTACTCGACCCTAAGCCATTCCAGCCTGTCAAAGTGGGCAGGGGTGAGGTGGGTTCGGGGGGTGAGGCCAAGTAGGAGCCTGACCAGTTTGTTTTGGGAAGTCTGGAGCCTAGTTTTAAGGGCCTTTGAGGTGCTGTGGTACCAGGAGGTGCATGCATAGTCAAAGAAACCTTGTACGAGGGCTCCTGTTAAGGTCTTCAAGGTGTTTTTGTTGGTGTAAAGGTAGTTTGTTATCAGCGAGACAGGTGCAGATTCTACCGAGTTCAGAGCTGAGGACCTTTTCAACCTGCAGTTTGTTCCTGTCCGAGACTAGCAGTGCAGAGTCATCTGCGAACAGGAACAAGTTGCAGTCACAAGCTGATTACATATATTAGGAACAGTAAAGGCCCTAGTATGCTTCCTTGTGGAACGCCGGCCCATGGTACTTTTACATTGTTTTGGCACGCATATTTGCCATGATTACTTAGTACATAGTTTGCTTGATTACTTAGTACTTAGTTTGCTTGATTATTTTTTGGTATATGCACCCTGGAGAAAACAATGCACTCAACTGTACCCTGTCACACAATATGACAGAACTACAGCTTGAATTGCACTCAACATATACAACACAAGCAGTAGCAGCAAAGAAAACCAGTTTTCTAAAGAAAGAAAGAAAGAAAGAAAGAAAGAAAGAAAGAAAGAAAGAAAGAAAGAAATAACGGCCATGAACAAAGGCCTACATAGTGTTGCCACCAAGCCAATCATATGAATACATCCACCCTGTCACAACTTTAACAACACCACAACATAATACAGCCTAGTATACGTATACTGTGCCTTCAATTCCAGAGCCAGAAACAGTTAACTACACAACATACAGCACAATATGACAACAATCCATCAACAGCATGAATCACAACACAATCAGTAGCAAAGAAAATAAATAAATAAACATGGTTCCTACCCTGAGATGTCTTCTGGCTTCATCAGTTGTGTTATAAGCTGTAAGTGATGGCCAGGTTCAACTTTGGATTCTTCTAGGTCAGGGATCCCAACCACAAGTACACGGACTGGTGCCATAAGAATTTCCCCCCTTCCATCACCAGGATTTTCCAAACAGCGGATAAAAGTTGTAACATTTGATTAGATATAGTCTTCTAGGTCATCCTCGGACGAGCCCTCCAGTGGTGTCTCCAGTAATCTCCATCCTTCATACATCTGTCTTGCTCACCAATACTTTCCTCCCCTGTATCTTTCTTTATAGTATCTCCATGTAGGTATAGGTGTGGGATCATTGGGATGCCCTTCTGATCATTGATCAATACCTGTGTTTTGGGTAACATAGAACAGGTTTGCTGGCTGGGAGCTCCCAGTGTCGATGGCAGTGGCCAGCCTCATTCTCCTGGCTGCTCTCTTTTCGCTCACCCTCAGTAGCCCTCCATACAGATGTTTGTTGGTAACGTGTTCATCCTGGTTGATGTTTAGTGCTGCACATAGCATGCTGGTGTACCCGTGTACATGGCTGCTATGGTCCGGAGCACTAGGGTTGGAAGGGACACCTAAGCCCTGAGAATGAAACACAAAGAAACAAAAAGTGGTTTATATTGGATAGTTGACACATATTCAACGTATTAGTATTAAGTAATTACAAATTTCAATAGCTTCTATACCAGATGAGAAATAGAACTTTACACACTCACACTCACAAAGAGATTTGGTGTATATGGGGTAAAAAAAGATCTTAACCAAGCATAGAGCCCTGGGGGACCCCGGTCAACTATGTAGGGTTCAGGGCTTAAACTTTAGGTGGTTAATTGGTTGATTGGTCTGTTGCGCTACTGTATTTCAATTTCCACTAGATGGCAGCAGAGTCTTCTTTTATGACAGGTTGTGATAGGCTGCAGTAGAAGCCTACATTGAAACATCAGACAATATTAAGTTAATTTAGGACCTTCTAGCAGTTAATTTCGTTTTATTAAACACTTTTCTTCCATGTAGCCCATGTTTTGTAATGGCATCATCATGCTATTATGCCCGTGGATATACATTAACAATGATAAATTAATATGATAATACCTTTTATAACAAAAAATATATATATACATCGCATGGATGCACCTGGGACGTATCCTCAGTGATGTATCCTGAGGTCAACGCGGTTTCGGGTCTACCCACATCATACCCCTCACTCAGGCGACCCAGCCGGGGTGATCAAGTCCTGATTTACGTCCCAGTAGCTACCTGTCAGACGATATTAAGATCCTCTACTTCAGTTGTTCTAAAAGTGTGGTAATGGGACCCACAGGGGTCCCAGAGGGTCCCCAGGAAAAAGGAAATGTATTCAGATATTCAAAAATACCCAGCGTGTTAATTGTGACAGTGTGAGATTGTAGATTGGCTATTAAAAGAATAATAATAATCTCGAAAGATTACAACAAAAAAGGGAAAAAATAAAAACGTAAGTTTTACAATTATACAAATTGTAAAACTTATACATCCATACCGTTCATTATCACTTTGTTTGTTGAGAGCTGATGCTCTAGTCTAGCTTTATTCTCTCTTCTACAGTAAAAAGGAACTGAGAGTTTAATAACTATGAGGTTTCATAAAATGATATTTGGAGCTGTACAGTATGTTACTGTCATGTGTTTGTAATGTATTTTTGTTACTTAATAAAAAAAATCACACCCGTGTGAACTGAGTGGTGTAATATAGCCTGTCTGACGTAATGAAATCATGTCTGACGTAATGAAATCACACCCGGGTGAACAGGGTGAACATAGCAACCATGCTCATTTTTTCTGCACAGACTAGCAAAGCCACCCGGGTGAACAGGGTGAACATAGCAACCATGCTCATTTTTTCTGCACAAAAAAGCCAGTTGTAGGAGTGGTTTACACCACTCAAAAATATATTGTCTCACGTCTGGCAACTATATCAGGATTCCTGTAAATGCGCAGGTCCAGACTCCAGAGGGCAGCAGGTGTATAAAACAAATCAGACAGAATCGTAGTGAAACTAAATGAACAATAAAACGAACCCTCTGCACACTCAAACATGTTAAAATATCTGATTTTATTTTTTCACAGCAAGCTTTCATTCTTCAGGCATGAAGCAATCAGTGAATATATACTGTCACATGATTGCTTTATGCCTGAAGGTCTATGACCAAAAGCTTGCTATAAAACAATTTAAAAAATCTGATTATATTGATTTGTTTTATCCACCTGCCTCTCTGGACCTTTGATGATGATATACCGTAGGTTGATGTTAATATGTTATAGGATTTTTGATGGTGGGTGGACCGTGATGGGCGCATTCTGTTTATGACTTGTTTGACACTTTTGCTGCCCTTGTTCAATAAAACAGTCCATGCCAAGCAGGAAATACCGTGGTGGGTGAAGGTTTCACACTAGAATAGTGTGAAATAAATATCTTCGGGTGAAACAAACCCTCTCTGCACATAGAACAGCCTTGGTAATGTATACATTTAATTATTGTGCTGTGTATATATGAAATTATTTCAGTGTGGTATGCAAATCAACATGCATTTACTTGAAACTTTCTTGAGATAGGTAGACTGCACACTCACAGTACATGCAACTAGGACTGCAACTATCGATTGTTTCTAAGTCATTTTTGTATCGATTCCTTTTTCAATTAATCAAATTAACTGAATACTTTTTTTGTATTCTTTATAGAACTAAATGGATTAGTCTGATTAACCGTTGCATCTGACATTATATTATGCATGTTGTAAATTTGTGTGTGTGTATATTGGCTGCGCAACAGTGACACTTGGTTGTGAAAACAAACCAAACGCTATTTTCGTGCTCGGCCCCCATATGAGGGACCAGGGAGTGGGACCCAAGGACCCAGCCGGGACAGACACACATAGCTCCTTAATGAAGTGGTTGCACCACTTAAAAATTCACATGAAATTAATCCAAGTGAAACTAGAAAAAGTGCCCTTCTGGGCACAGGTCTCCACCAGGAGGATAGGACTGTGTGAGATGTTTGGCAAAATGTTTAGGATTAATATAAACATGTTTTTGAAGCATTTTGTTCCAAAAATGTGTTTTGCAAAAATCAACCTGTTGGTGGCGCTATAACAGGCCAATGTGAAAAGGGTGGGATATATTCCTCAGCCTAGTAAGAAAATGTGTGAAAGATTTCACGTAAATTGCATGCTGCGTTCATGATTTGAGGCTTTTGTTAAAAACGGGGCAATCTTGCAAACTGTGAAAGCCAATTATAGCCAATTAGGATGGAATATGAAATATCGGACAGATCCGACTTGAGCACATGACCATAGAGATACTGTGTAACGATTTGTGAGATTTTTGGACAGAATCTGGAGGAGTAATATAAAAAAATGTGTTTTACAAAAGTCGGCCTCCTGGTGGCGCTATAAAAGGCAGATGCGGAAAATGCAGGTCAAAGGTTTGTCCTTGGCCTCTAGGGAGTGTGCATGCAACGCGCAGATCGGTGCAGTTTTAGGTAAACAATGTGAAAAGCTGCCTCATGGTGGCGCTATAACAGGCCGTTCTGGAAAATGTGGGGCAGAGGTTCATCGTTGGCATCCAGGGAGTGTGTGTGCAAAGTTTGGCATTGATCGGGCCAACGGTGCCGGAGATTAGCTGATAACGGACGGACAGAAGGACGGACGGAAGGACACACACACACACGGACGGAGTGCAAAACATACTCTCTCCCCATGCCTTCGGCCTGGTGGAGACAACAATGATTTTCACATAGGCCTGAGTTTTCTTTCATGAGTGGGAGACTGTGGATTGTGCTCTCTGCCCTAGCTCCCCCTACTGGTGTGTTGTGGATATTCAACAGGCATGGGAACTGAGGAGATACAGTAATAGTATAGGTGTTGCGTCGTGCTCTCCCATTGAAACTAACTCCTCACTGTCAGGTGAAAGGAAGAGTCTAGCAGCCTCGATCCCTAGTCCTAGCGTATTGGAGGAGGAGGGTGTCTACACGCTCATTGTCTCCACCAGGCCGAAGGCATGGGGAGAGAGTATGTTTTGCACTCCGTCCGTGTGTCTGTCCTTCCGTCCGTCCGTCCGTCCGTCCGTCCTTCCGTCCGTCCGTTATCAGCTAATCTCCGGCACCGTTGGCCTGATCAATGCCAAACTGTGCACACACACTCCCTGGATGCCAACGACGAACCTCTGTCCCACATTTTCTTCAACGGCCTGTTATAGCGCCACCATGAGGCCGATTTAGGCAAAATACATTTCTGTAGATTACTCGTACACATTTTATCCATACATCACACAATTCGGTATACACTATCTCCATAGTCATAGATCAACACGGATCTGCACAATTTCCCATCTTCCATCCTGATTGGCTAAGATTGGCTTCCAAAGCTCACATGATTGGTCCGTTTCGAACAAAATGCCGCAAATCACAAACACAGTGTCCAATTTCAATGAAATTATACACACACATTTCCACTAGGCTGAGGACGACATGCCACTATTTCTTTCCCCAAATCAGCCTCACGGTGGCGCTATAACAGGCCAATTCCTGTTTTTACCTATAACTACATCGATCTGTATACAACTTATGTATGCGCACTCCCTAGAGGCCATGGAAAAACATTTTCCCCGAATCCCTCCACATCTGCCGGTTATAGCGCCACCATGAGGCTGATTTCTGCAAAACACATTGTTTATGTTAGTCGCACAGATTTCAACCAAATCTCACGCAAATCGGTACACATGATCTCTGTAGTGTAGTGTGATCAAGACGAGTCTGTTGGATTTCTCAGATTCTACACTGATTGGCTAACATAGTCTTCCAAAGTTTTCAGGAGTGGCCCGTTTCGTTCAAAATGCTACACATGTCCTGCTCATCCAGAATTCTATCCTCAGAGATGCTATGAGTTATCTGGCTCTGCATTTCCTCAACAAAATGAAGAAAATTGTTGCAAGAAACAAACAAACAAAAAAAACATGTTTATATTACTCCTAAACATTTTGCCAAACATCACACACACTCCTTTCTCCTGGTGGAGACCTGTGCCCAGAAGGGCACTTTTTCTAGTTTGCAATTGCTACCTATCAAAAAAATATATAAATACAAATATATACATACATACACAACACACATGTGGGCACATCAGAAGGCAAATTGCAAGAGTACAGCTGGGGCTCTCCAATCCAATGAATCACTTCCTTTATAAATCACAGTAGATAGATCCCTGGGCAAGTAATCTATCAGCGGTTGCCATATATTCATAAAGATATTTTCTCTCTCTTTTAATTTGGCACTGAGCCTTTCCATTGGAAGTACCACTGAGTCACTGATGGAGGTTTTTCGTGAATCCAATTAAACAAAATGCATTTTCTAGCTACACAGAGAAGCTTATTAAGTAGCTTAGCCCTTCTAGGATCTAGCACCCCAAATTTGGATGGCAGCCCTAATAAAAATTTCCCAGAATCTTTACAGATCGTAGACTTCATAATTGAACTCAATTATTTTGTCACACAAGACCAGAACCTGGCTATCTTGGGACATTCCCAGAAACAGTGTATATACGTACCAACCGCTTTTTTGCATTTAATGCACAATGGGGACCTACTGGGATCAATTTTATTCAAAATGTCAGGTGTTCTGTGTTGTCTATGAAGTATCATATACTGCATCTCTTTGAACCTGTTACTTAGAAAAGTAGACTGAGAAGATTTAATGCATTCAGACCAACAATCTTCATCGTACTCAGTTTGAAAGTCCCTTTCCCATTTCCTAGTCACATTATCGATATTATGTTTGTCGTAACTCAGAATAGTATCATAAAAATATGAAATCAACCCTTTCTTTTTAGTATAATGCATAATAGAGTCCTCCAAGGGTCCCGAGACGAGGCACATCTCGAGGAAACTTAGTGTCATTATTGATAAAGTGGCGAGCCTGTAAATAAGCAAAGAAATCTCTCTGTGGGACTCCAAATTTGTTCTTGACCATTTCAAATGACATGAAAACACCCTTGGCATCAAACAGGTTTCCTATAACTCTAATACCTTGGCTTTATGATACCATGAACAAAAAACGGCACTCCTGATTCCCGGGGCAAACTGTCTATTACCTATGAGTGGTGTCAAACATCACTTTGTTTAACAATTAAAAGGAACATCAGGCCTGGGCCATGGCTCAGCGGTCCAGGCACCTTGGCTGGTAACCCAGTCTGGCAGTGTGCCGCGGGTTCGACTCCCAATCCCGACGGCCCTCACTGCATGTCTTCCCCCCATCTCTCTCCCCATTTCCTGTCAGCCTACTGTCTGTCCCTCCATAAAAATAATAATATATATATATATAAAATAAAGGCTAAAGCCACAAAAAAACATTAGAAAAAAAGGAACATCAGATCCGAAAACATAGCTGAGCTTAGCTAAGTCAAGTGTAAACTTTAGGTGTCAGATTTTGAAGTTGGTTCATTGACAATGAATCAGTGACTATTTGTGTTTGTGGGTTGCTTTAAAGTACACCACAACAGGGAGTTTATCCAACAATCCGTGTATAAAGAGAAACAAACATAACCAAAGTGTAAAAAAGAGCCCTTTTACTGAGTCTTCAGTCATTCTATAAATGACTAAATATTGCCATCTATAGGTGGAAAAAAACATATTTTGTTGCATGGTTAAGTTCTAAGGTGAACCGAAATAATGTTTTGCTAGAATAAATGAGACACATTTTGGATTGTTTAGTTATTCATATTAGAAAGGTAAGAGAGATGGGTATTAATTAGACAGTTTTTGTTTCATTTTTAGCAATATAGCTTAAAGTTACAGTTAACAGCCTCAAACATCCAGAAGAAACACAAGACATCGACAATCTCCATCAGAAGAAGATCAGTAGTACGAGTGTATGAGAAGTGAGTGAAGAACATGAAACCATGATTAATCAAAAGATACAAAGAACGTCCCTGAGAAAGAAAGTAAGTAAGTAGATAGGTCGGAGAGGCTTATTTATTGCCCTTAAGTGCGTCCTGCCGACCCAATCAAACGTTATGGAGAATATACACACACACACACACACACACACACACACACACACACACACACACACACACACACACATATATATATATATATATATATATATATATATATATATATATATATACTTATTATGGAATACTGTAATCATAATTGTTAATTTTATTGACTGTCCTGCTACGTCAAACTGTGAATATCAGCAGTCAAAGGACAGCAGTGAAGCAAGACTTTTATTGGCAAGGACCATCATCTTTTAGGGAACTGTGTTGCTGTCTGACAGATTAATATTATACTGCATAATCAATATAAAAGCATAATTATCAAAAGGACAAAGGACACTGTACTTAATCATCTGTCAGACAGCAACACGGTCAAGATCAAGGTAAACTTTATTGTCCAATAAATGTCACTGCGGTAACGTGTGACATTGACAATCGTATGACTTTGACTTTGACAAGGGAAATTTGTCTTGGGCTTTCGCCCTAGCTGCAGCCACACATAAAACATCAGTGACAAACAAAAATACATAACAGAGGGGGCCACAACATTATACAATTGCACACATAGTGTGGATAATCTAACATCTCACTGTCACTGCTGTTTTAGAGCCTCGTTCAACATTTTAGTTGATGCTGGTACAAACGATTTCCTAAACCTGATGTACTTCCACTTTGGTTCTTTGTACCTTCTCCCAGAGGGCAGAACTCTCCATTTAAAATATGATTAACATCACCAACAAGTTTTTGTCTCCACCAGGCCGAAGGCATGGGGAGAGAGTATGTTTTGCACTCCGTCCGTGTGTCTGTCCTTCCGTCCGTCCGTCCGTCCGTCCGTCCTTCCGTCCGTCCGTTATCAGCTAATCTCCGGCACCGTTGGCCTGATCAATGCCAAACTGTGCACACACACTCCCTGGATGCCAACGACGAACCTCTGTCCCACATTTTCTTCAACGGCCTGTTATAGCGCCACCATGAGGCCGATTTAGGCAAAATACATTTCTGTAGATTACTCGTACACATTTTATCCATACATCACACAATTCGGTATACACTATCTCCATAGTCATAGATCAACACGGATCTGCACAATTTCCCATCTTCCATCCTGATTGGCTAAGATTGGCTTCCAAAGCTCACATGATTGGTCCGTTTCGAACAAAATGCCGCAAATCACAAACACAGTGTCCAATTTCAATGAAATTATACACACACATTTCCACTAGGCTGAGGACGACATGCCACTATTTCTTTCCCCAAATCAGCCTCACGGTGGCGCTATAACAGGCCAATTCCTGTTTTTACCTATAACTACATCGATCTGTATACAACTTATGTATGCGCACTCCCTAGAGGCCATGGAAAAACATTTTCCCCGAATCCCTCCACATCTGCCGGTTATAGCGCCACCATGAGGCTGATTTCTGCAAAACACATTGTTTATGTTAGTCGCACAGATTTCAACCAAATCTCACGCAAATCGGTACACATGATCTCTGTAGTGTAGTGTGATCAAGACGAGTCTGTTGGATTTCTCAGATTCTACACTGATTGGCTAACATAGTCTTCCAAAGTTTTCAGGAGTGGCCCGTTTCGTTCAAAATGCTACACATGTCCTGCTCATCCAGAATTCTATCCTCAGAGATGCTATGAGTTATCTGGCTCTGCATTTCCTCAACAAAATGAAGAAAATTGTTGCAAGAAACAAACAAACAAAAAAAACATGTTTATATTACTCCTAAACATTTTGCCAAACATCACACACACTCCTTTCTCCTGGTGGAGACCTGTGCCCAGAAGGGCACTTTTTCTAGTTTTAAATGTATTTTTTTTTTTAAGTGTAGAAAAATAGTAGTGTTGCAGGGGCTACCATATATTTGGATGTTCACGTTTATTTTTGAGTGGTGCAACCACTCCAAGGAACAGCAATGTCCCTATGGGACTATGGGACTATGTCCCTATGTTTAGAGTACCAGTAGGGGCAAAAGTGGCGCTGTTGTGCCAGAAACAGAGAGAGAGAGATAGTGTTGCACTGTTGCCTGCTAATTACACAGAGAGAGAGAGAGAGAGAGAGAGAGAGAGAGAGAGAGAGAGAGAGAGAGAGAGAGAGAGAGAGAGAGAGAGAGAGAGAGAGAGAGAGAGAGAGGCAGGGGGAGAGGGGAGTTGCACCACTCAGTTCACACGTGTGTGATTTTTCAGGGAATTTCAGCTGTGATTTACAACAGAGTCAGAGTGGAGGGAAATGGAGTGTGTGAGAGAGAGTTGACTGTTGTGAATTATCTCCAATTCTCCATGCTGTCAACAACTCACTATTGAACCTTGAGGTCAGAGGTCAGTGACAGACTGACAGTGACTGCGGGGTTGAACCACAAGGAGTGTTGGTGTTTTCGATGAATCAAACATGGTTAAAATGGAGTTTGAAGTTACAATGGGTTTGTATAGGAAGGAGGCGGGGCAGCCAAAATTAATATTAAATATCGAAATACGGAATCGAGCAACTTAAAAACTGTCCGGGGTGTTCACATAAGCCTGAGTAGACAATGAAATTACCTAAAGTTGTTTTTTTAAGTGAAATATCTGAAATATCTAATATATTGATCTTTTCATTTTTTGTTATTCATGTCCTCACTGTATTGCATTACTGCTCTTGTTTTTTAATGTTTATGCCTTGCTTTTATTTTATTTTTTTCTCCATTGCTCTGTAAAGCACTTTGAGCTGCATTTCATGTCATGAAAGGTGCTATACAAATAAAGTTTTATTATTATTATTATTATTTAATAGCACTATTAGCACATCTACTTCAGATTGTTAACAACTGTAGTATAGGATATACAAGAAGCTGGGGGAACAGACAGGCTAACAAATGTAACACTTGTCTCCGGATAGAGTGATACTGTAACTGGTGATACTGTCATGGTTCTGGGACTTGCTCTCTGGTGGCCATTTCTGGTCATTATCAGCCTTGTATTAAATCAATAAGCCACAAGAGGTCTCAGGTGACCGGGTATTTTATAATGGCTGAGAGGCATTAATCACGCTAAATTAGCGTGAGAGCTATAAATCCACCAACAGCACAGTAAACAGTACCACTATCCCACATATTTAGGACTATAGTAATGCATTTTACAATTCTGTACGGTAAATGTGAAGCTATTGATGTATCATAAGAACGGGCGAGAATGATGAAATAACTAGAAAAAGTGCCCTTCTGGGCACAGGTCTCCACCAGGAGGATAGGACTGTGTGAGATGTTTGGCAAAATGTTTAGGAGTAATATAAACATGGTTTTTTGTTTGTTTGTTTTTTGCAACAATTTTCTTTTGTTGAGGAAATGCAGAGCCAGATCACTCATAGCATCTCTGAGGATGGAATTCTGGTTGAGCAGGACATGCATCATTTTGAACAAAACGGGCCACTCCTGAAAACTTTGGAAGGCAATGTTAGCCAATCAGTGTAGAATCTGAGAAATCCAACAGACTCGTCTTGTTCACATGACTACAGAGATCATGTGTACCGATTTGTGTGAGATTTGGATGAAATCTGTGCGACTAACATAAGCAATGTGTTTTGCAGAAATCGGCCTCATGGTGGCGCTATAACCGGCAGATGTGGAGGGATGCAGAGACAATGTTTTTCCATGGCCTCTAGGGAGTGCGCATACATAAGTTGTATACAGAACGATGCAGTTATAGCTAAAAACAGGAATTGGCCTGTTATAGCGCCACCATGAGGCTGATTTGGAAAAATGAGTGGCATGTCGTCCTCGGCCTAGTGGAAATGTGCGTGTATAATTTCACGGAAATTGCACACTGTGTTTGTGATTTGTGGCATTTTTACAGAAATGTGTTTTGCCTAAATCTGCCTCATGGTGGCGCTATAACAGGCCATTGAAGAATATTGGAGGAGGAGGGTGTCTACACGCTCATTTTAAATGTATTTTTTTTTTAAAGTGTAGAAAAATAGTAGTGTTGCAGGGGCTACCATATATTTGGATGTTCACGTTTATTTTTGAGTGGTGCAACCACTCCAAGGAACAGCAATGTCCCTATGGGACTATGGGACTATGTCCCTATGTTTAGAGTACCAGTAGGGGCAAAAGTGGCGCTGTTGTGCCAGAAACAGAGAGAGAGAGATAGTGTTGCACTGTTGCCTGCTAATTACACAGAGAGAGAGAGAGAGAGAGAGAGAGAGAGAGAGAGAGAGAGAGAGAGAGAGAGGCAGGGGGAGAGGGGAGTTGCACCACTCAGTTCACACGTGTGTGATTTTTCAGGGAATTTCAGCTGTGATTTACAACAGAGTCAGAGTGGAGGGAAATGGAGTGTGTGAGAGAGAGTTGACTGTTGTGAATTATCTCCAATTCTCCATGCTGTCAACAACTCACTATTGAACCTTGAGGTCAGAGGTCAGTGACAGACTGACAGTGACTGCGGGGTTGAACCACAAGGAGTGTTGGTGTTTTCGATGAATCAAACATGGTTAAAATGGAGTTTGAAGTTACAATGGGTTTGTATAGGAAGGAGGCGGGGCAGCTAAAATTAATATTAAATATCGAAATACGGAATCGAGCAACTTAAAAACTGTCCGGGGTGTTCACATAAGCCTGAGTAGACAATGAAATTACCTAAAGTTGTTTTTTTAAGTGAAATATCTGAAATATCTAATATATTGATCTTTTCATTTTTTGTTATTCATGTCCTCACTGTATTGCATTACTGCTCTTGTTTTTTAATGTTTATGCCTTGCTTTTATTTTATTTTTTTCTCCATTGCTCTGTAAAGCACTTTGAGCTGCATTTCATGTCATGAAAGGTGCTATACAAATAAAGTTTTATTATTATTATTTAATAGCACTATTAGCACATCTACTTCAGATTGTTAACAACTGTAGTATAGGATATACAAGAAGCTGGGGGAACAGACAGGCTAACAAATGTAACACTTGTCTCCGGATAGAGTGATACTGTAACTGGTGATACTGTCATGGTTCTGGGACTTGCTCTCTGGTGGCCATTTCTGGTCATTATCAGCCTTGTATTAAATCAATAAGCCACAAGAGGTCTCAGGTGACCGGGTATTTTATAATGGCTGAGAGGCATTAATCACGCTAAATTAGCGTGAGAGCTATAAATCCACCAACAGCACAGTAAACAGTACCACTATCCCACATATTTAGGACTATAGTAATGCATTTTACAATTCTGTACGGTAAATGTGAAGCTATTGATGTATCATAAGAACGGGCGAGAATGATGAAATAACTAGAAAAAGTGCCCTTCTGGGCACAGGTCTCCACCAGGAGGATAGGACTGTGTGAGATGTTTGGCAAAATGTTTAGGAGTAATATAAACATGGTTTTTTGTTTGTTTGTTTTTTGCAACAATTTTCTTTTGTTGAGGAAATGCAGAGCCAGATCACTCATAGCATCTCTGAGGATGGAATTCTGGTTGAGCAGGACATGCATCATTTTGAACAAAACGGGCCACTCCTGAAAACTTTGGAAGGCAATGTTAGCCAATCAGTGTAGAATCTGAGAAATCCAACAGACTCGTCTTGTTCACATGACTACAGAGATCATGTGTACCGATTTGTGTGAGATTTGGATGAAATCTGTGCGACTAACATAAGCAATGTGTTTGGCAGAAATCGGCCTCATGGTGGCGCTATAACCGGCAGATGTGGAGGGATGCAGAGACAATGTTTTTCCATGGCCTCTAGGGAGTGCGCATACATAAGTTGTATACAGAACGATGCAGTTATAGCTAAAAACAGGAATTGGCCTGTTATAGCGCCACCATGAGGCTGATTTGGAAAAATGAGTGGCATGTCGTCCTCGGCCTAGTGGAAATGTGCGTGTATAATTTCACGGAAATTGCATTTTTACAGAAATGTGTTTTGCCTAAATCTGCCTCATGGTGGCACTATAACAGGCCATTGAAGAATATTTGGGGCAGAGGTTTGGTATCCAGGGAGTGTGTGTGCAAAGTTTGGCATGGATCGGGCCAACGGTGGCGGAGATTAGCTGGTAACGGACGGACGGAAGGAAGGAAGGAAGGAAGGAAGGAAGGACACACACACACACACACACACACACACACACACACACACACACACACACACACACACACACACACACACACACACACACACACACACACACACACGGACGGAGTGCAAAACATACTCTCTCCCCATGCCTTCGGCCTGGCTCAACCGACCTTTGTATATAGTGTACATTGTACTGTATATCACACAAGGCAGTAATAAACCTTTGAGGTGAGAAATGGATACGGAGCAGCAGCGTGTCTGCAAAGTAGAATATGTCCCGAATTTACAAGACGGTTGCTTCAACAATTGTGGTGGAATTCACGGTCAATCAGTGATAGAAAATAAGGGCTCAGAGGCACTACTTAAAAGGTGATGGTGTTTTTGTGATTTAATACATGAGTGGACAAGGGAGATGTACAAGGGAGAGGCTGTCTGGTAATCAGAAGGTCACTGCTTTTCCATTGTTTTTTCTGTCCCATTATAGTGTGAAGGATGAGAAGGAAACTTTCTCGCAGGGTGGAGCGGATGGGCTTCATGCTGGTTGGAGCCACTGCGGCGTTGTGCTTGGTCGTCCTTCTTAGGCAAAGCCCTCCTACCAACGGCACCACGGGAGAAGTCACAGCAGGTCTGACGATTACAGCAGCCAAGCAAAGCACCTCCTCTCCATCTTCCTGGCCATTAATCTGCCAGAGGAACACGTCCATGGCAGACAACGTGACAGGCTTCTCCACTTTTCCCGCTCACATCCAAGACTTCCTGTACTACCGCCACTGCCGTCACTTCCCACTGCTGCTGGACGTCCCTGATAAATGTGGAGGGCCAGAACGATCCGGGGACGTCTTCCTCCTGCTTGTCATTAAGAGCTCCCCTGAGAACTACGAGCGACGAGAGGTGCTGCGTAAGACCTGGGGAGAGGAGAGGATAGAGAGGGGCAAGCAGATCCGTAGGCTGTTCCTCGTTGGGACAACAGGCAGTGGGTTCGAGCGGCAGAGGCTGAATCAGATGCTAGAACTGGAACAACACGAGCACAGAGACATCTTGCAGTGGGACTTCAACGACTCCTTCTTTAACCTCACTCTGAAGCAGGTCCTCTTCCTGGAGTGGATGGACATGAAGTGTCCACACGTCCACTTCCTCCTCAATGGGGACGACGACATTTTTGCCAACACGGACAACATGGTGGAGTACCTCCTTGGCAGCAACAAGGACGGAAACGGCACACACCTCTTCGTAGGATACCTGAATACGGACATGATCCCCATCCGTGATCCGCCATCAAACAAATACTATGTCCCTGTTCAGGTGCAGCAGTCAAACTTGTACCCTCCATACTGTGGCGGTGGGGGGTTCCTCCTGTCAGGATATACAGCCTCAGTCATATACAACATGTCCAAAAACATGCCTCTTCACCCCATCGATGATGTGTACATGGGGATGTGTTTGGCCAAAGCAGGTCTCAAGCCTGCTCACCATATGGGTGTTATGATTTTGGGGCTGGAGGTCCCATCAAAAAAGATAGATCCCTATCACCCCTGCTTTTACAGGGAGATTCTGCTGGTACACCGTTTTATGCCACTTCAGATATACCTCATGTGGCACAAGGTACGAGACCCTAACATAAAATGTGGGCCGTCACATTTCACCGTTTAGGTCAGGGCTCAGCAAGTTCATTTAGCATCGGGCCAAGTCTTTTCTAAGGCATTTGATGGCGAGAGATGTTGATAAAAGATGTTGCTGGTGTGATTGGATAGCCGTGTGTGTGTGTGTGTGTGTGTGTGTGTGTGTGTGTGTGTGTGTGTGTGTGTGTGTGTGTGTGTGTGTGTGTGTGTGTGTGTGTGTGTGTGTGTGTGTGTGTGTGTGTGTGTGTGTGTGTGTTGACACTTGGTCTCAAAGATCATGCAACAAAGACATTCACAGAGGTGTGAAACAGACCCATGATGAAAACAATTAAAGGAATGCAACCCACACTATGCATGATATCATAATGTCCTGTAGTAGGCCTACTATCTATCTCTGAATGATAGCCAAATCCATGCAAATGGTGTTTTCTTTACAAGAGTTTTAACTTTGACTCCAGTTATTTTTGCTATGATTCCCTGCTTTCATACGACATAAAAATCCACAATGACAGTCCTTCTATAGTTCTAATAAAAGTTTTTTTTTTAAAGTATGGAGAGGGGAGGTGTATACCGCCATCTAGTGACTGAATGTTGTCTATATGGATTGATTGATTGATTGAAATATTTATTAACAGTTTGCAGAATTACAGTACATTTCAAGCACAAACTCAATACTGTGAGTGGACAACCCAATTAAGCATTACACTTGTTTACAAGAGGGTCCACCTTGTTCAATTCATCAAAACATTTAGAGACGTACAAATAGACACTTCTATATAGTCAAAGAACAGAACAGGAATTCATCATAAAGGAGGTAAAAAGGGAAAAGAAACATATACAGTGAGGGGAAAAGGGGGTGGGCGGTGGGGGGGCGATTCAAATTTTTACGGGGGCCAGTTTCGAATTGCAGCCGTCCGTAGGTGCCCTTTGAGAGCGGTTTTGAAGGAGTCAAGGGATTCGCATGTCTTAATGACTGTTGGTAGGGCGTTCCACATTTTGGTGGCATAGGAGCGAAAATAATTTAGTCCCTTGTTTGTGCCGAATCTGGGTTGTACATGGTTCGTAGCACTCCCTCTGGTGTTGTGGGTGTGGACCAGACCCATTGCAAGATGCTGTACTAAGCCATTCCAGCCTGTCAAAGTGGGCAGGGGTGAGGTGGGTTCGGGGGGTGAGGCCAAGTAGGAGCCTGACCAGTTTGTTTTGGGAAGTCTGGAGCCTAGTTTTAAGGGCCTTTGAGGTGCTGTGGTACCAAGGATAGTCTAAGAAGGATGAGACGCGAAGACCGTACGGGCGACGCCATGTTGCTTTGGAAGGAAAGAAACATGCGCAGTTGTGCATGTCCAACTTCCTGGTCTCAACTGCGCATGTTTCTTTCCTTCCAAAGCAACATGGCGTCGCCCGTACGGTCTTCGCGTCTCATCCTTCTTAGACTATCCTTGTGTGGTACCAGGAGGTGCATGCATAGTCAAAGAAACCTTGTACGAGGGCTCCTGTTAAGGTCTTCAAGGTGTTTTTGTTGGTGTAAAGGTAGTTTGTTATCAGCGAGACAGGTGCGGATTCTACCGAGTTCAGAGCTGAGGGCCTTTTCAACCTGCAGTTTGTTCCTGTCCGAGACTAGCAGTGCAGAGTCATCTGCGAACAGGAACAAGTTGCAGTCACAAGCTGATTACATATATTAGGAACAGTAAAGGCTCTAGTATGCTTCCTTGTGGAACGCCGGCCCATGGTACTTTTACATTGTTTTGGCACGCATATTTGCCATGATTACTTAGTACATAGTTTGCTTGATTACTTAGTACTTAGTTTGCTTGATTATTTTTTGGTATATGCACCCTGGAGAAAACAATGCACTCAACTGTACCCTGTCACACAATATGACAGAACTACAGCTTGAATTGCACTCAACATATACAACACAAGCAGTAGCAGCAAAGAAAACCAGTTTTCTAAAGAAAGAAAGAAAGAAAGAAAGAAAGAAAGAAAGAAAGAAATAACGGCCATGAACAAAGGCCTACATAGTGTTGCCACCAAGCCAATCATATGAATACATCCACCCTGTCACAACTTTAACAACACCACAACATAATACAGCCTAGTATACGTATACTGTGCCTTCAATTCCAGAGCCAGAAACAGTTAACTACACAACATACAGCACAATATGACAACAATCCATCAACAGCATGAATCACAACACAATCAGTAGCAAAGAAAATAAATAAATAAACATGGTTCCTACCCTGAGATGTCTTCTGGCTTCATCAGTTGTGTTATAAGCTGTAAGTGATGGCCAGGTTCAACTTTGGATTCTTCTAGGTCAGGGATCCCAACCACAAGTACACGGACTGGTGCCATAAGAATTTCCCCCCTTCCATCACCAGGATTTTCCAAACAGCGGATAAAAGTTGTAACATTTGATTAGATATAGTCTTCTAGGTCATCCTCGGACGAGCCCTCCAGTGGTGTCTCCAGTAATCTCCATCCTTCATACATCTGTCTTGCTCACCAATACTTTCCTCCCCTGTATCTTTCTTTATAGTATCTCCATGTAGGTATAGGTGTGGGATCATTGGGATGCCCTTCTGATCATTGATCAATACCTGTGTTTTGGGTATCATAGAACAGGTTTGCTGGCTGGGAGCTCCCAGTGTCGATGGCAGTGGCCAGCCTCATTCTCCTGGCTGCTCTCTTTTCGCTCACCCTCAGTAGCCCTCCATACAGATGTTTGTTGGTAACGTGTTCATCCTGGTTGATGTTTAGTGCTGCACATAGCATGCTGGTGTACCCGTGTACATGGCTGCTATGGTCCGGAGCACTAGGGTTGGAAGGGACACCTAAGCCCTGAGAATGAAACACAAAGAAACAAAAAGTGGTTTATATTGGATAGTTGACACATATTCAACGTATTAGTATTAAGTAATTACAAATTTCAATAGCTTCTATACCAGATGAGAAATAGAACTTTACACACTCACACTCACAAAGAGATTTGGTGTATATGGGGTAAAAAAAGATCTTAACCAAGCATAGAGCCCTGGGGGACCCCGGTCAACTATGTAGGGTTCAGGGCTTAAACTTTAGGTGGTTAATTGGTTGATTGGTCTGTTGCACTACTGTACTTCAATTTCCACTAGATGGCAGCAGAGTCTTCTTTTATGACAGGTTGTGATAGGCTGCAGTAGAAGCCTACATTGAAACATCAGACAATATTAAGTTAATTTAGGACCTTCTAGCAGTTAATTTCGTTTTATTAAACACATTTCTTCCATGTAGCCCATGTTTTGTAATGGCATCATCATGCTATAATGCCCATGGATATACATTAACAATGATAAATGAATATGATAATACCTTTTATAACAAAAAATATATACATCGCATGGATGCACCTGGGACGTATCCTCAGTGATGTATCCTGAGGTCAACGCGGTTTCGGGTCTACCCACATCATACCCCTCACTCAGGCGACCCAGCCGGGGTGATCAAGTCCCGATTTACGTCCCAGTAGCTACCTGTCAGACGATATTAAGATCCTCTACTTCAGTTGTTCTAAAAGTGTGGTAATGGGACCCACAGGGGTCCCAGAGGGTCCCCAGGAAAAAGGAAATGTATTCAGATATTCAAAAATACCCAGCGTGTTAATTGTGACAGTGTGAGATTGTAGATTGGCTATTAAAAGAATAATAATAATCTCGAAAGATTACAACAAAAAAGGGGAAAAATAAAAACGGAAGTTTTACAATTATACAAATTGTAAAACTTATACATCCATACCGTTCATTATCACTTTGTTTGTTGAGAGCTGATGCTCTAGTCTAGCTTTATTCTCTCTTCTACAGTAAAAAGGAACTGAGAGTTTAATAACTATGAGGTTTCATAAAAGGATATTTGGAGCTGTACAGTATGTTACTGTCATGTGTTTGTAATGTATTTTTGTTACTTAATAAAAAAATATATTGTCTCACGTCTGGCAACTATATCAGGATTCCTGTAAATGCGCAGGTCCAGACTCCAGAGGGCAGGTGTATAAAACAAATAAGACAGAATCGTAGTGAAACTAAATGAACAATAAAACGAAGCCTCTGCACACTCAAACATGTTAAAATATCTGATTTTATTTTTTCACAGCAAGCTTTCATTCTTCAGGCATGAAGCAATCAGTGAATATATACTGTCACATGATTGCTTTATGCCTGAAGGTCTATGACCAAAAGCTTGCTATAAAACAATTAAAAAAATCTGATTATATTGATTTGTTTTATCCACCTGCCTCTCTGGACCTTTGATGATGATATACCGTAGGTTGATGTTAATATGTTATAGGTTTTTTGATGGTGGGTGGACCGTGATGGGCGCATTCTGTTTATGACTTTTTTGCTGCCCTTGTTCAATAAAACAGTCCATGCCAAGGTTTCACACTAGAATAGATCCATCTATGGGTGAAACAAACCCTCTCTGCACATAGAACGGCCTTGGTAATGTAAACATTTAATTATTGTGCTGTGTATATATAAAATTATTTCAGTGTGGTATGCAAATCAACATGCATTTACTTGAAACTTTCTTGAGATAGGTAGACTGCACAGTACATGCAACTAGGACTGCAACTATCGATTGTTTCTAAGTCATTTTTGTATCGATTCCTTTTTCAATTAATCAAATTAACTGAATCTTTGTATAGTTTTTTTGTATTCTTTATAGAATGTGATCAACTAAATGGATTAGTCTGATTAACCGTTGCATCTGACATTATATTATGCATTTTGTAAATTTGTGTGTGTGTATATTGGCTGCGCAACAGTGACACTTGGTTGTGAAAACAACGATATTTTCGTGCTCGGCCCCCATATGAGGGACCAGGGAGTGGGACCCAGCTAGGGACCCAGCCGGGACAGACACATTTGTTCCATGAATTAATTGACAATGTTCATTTCAGGCATAAAGTACTATAAGAATCATATACAGTAGTTTTGACCTTCATTCATCCATATCAGTATGGTATGCATTATACAAATCAACATGCATTTACTTGAATCCCTTTTTCATTATTCAAATTAACATTTTCAATTTTAGACACCAAGAGACACCAATAATTAATAATTGTAACTACAAGAGTCTCTAAGAGAAGCTCAACCGACCTTTTTGTATATAGTGTACATTGTACTGTATATCACAAGGCAGTAATAAACCTTTGAGGTGAGAAATGGATACGGAGCAGCAGCGTGTCTGTAAAGTAGAATATGTCCCAAATTTACAAGACGGTTGCTTCAACAATTGTGGTGGAATTCACGGTCAATCAGTGATAGAAAAAAAGGGCTCAGAGCTCAGAGGCACTACTTAAAAGGTGATGGTGTTTTTGTGATTTAATACATGAGTGGACAAGGGAGATGTACAAGGGAGAGGCTGTCTGGTAATCAGAAGGTCACTGCTTTTCCATTGTTTTTTCTGTCCCATTATAGTGTGAAGGATGAGAAGGAAACTTTCTCGCAGGGTGGAGCGGATGGGCTTCATGCTGGTTGGAGCCACTGCGGCGTTGTGCTTGGTCGTCCTTCTTAGGCAAAGCCCTCCTACCAACGGCACCACGGGAGAAGTCACAGCAGGTCTGACGATTACAGCAGCCAAGCAAAGCACCTCCTCTCCATCTTCCTGGCCATTAATCTGCCAGAGGAACACGTCCATGGCAGACAACGTGACAGGCTTCTCCACTTTTCCCGCTCACATCCAAGACTTCCTGTACTACCGCCACTGCCGTCACTTCCCACTGCTGCTGGACGTCCCTGATAAATGTGGAGGGCCAGAACGATCCGGGGACGTCTTCCTCCTGCTTGTCATTAAGAGCTCCCCTGAGAACTACGAGCGACGAGAGGTGCTGCGTAAGACCTGGGGAGAGGAGAGGATAGAGAGGGGCAAGCAGATCCGTAGGCTGTTCCTCGTGGGGACAACAGGCAGTGGGTTCGAGCGGCAGAGGCTGAATCAGATGCTAGAACTGGAACAACACGAGCACAGAGACATCTTGCAGTGGGACTTTAACGACTCCTTCTTTAACCTCACTCTGAAGCAGGTCCTCTTCCTGGAGTGGATGGACATGAAGTGTCCACACGTCCACTTCCTCCTCAATGGGGACGACGACATTTTTGCCAACACGGACAACATGGTGGAGTACCTCCTTGGCAGCAACAAGGACGGAAACGGCACACACCTCTTCGTAGGATACCTGAATACGGACATGATCCCCATCCGTGATCCGCCATCAAACAAATACTATGTCCCTGTTCAGGTGCAGCAGTCAAACTTGTACCCTCCATACTGTGGCGGTGGGGGGTTCCTCCTGTCAGGATATACAGCCTCAGTCATATACAACATGTCTAAAAACATGCCTCTTCACCCCATCGATGATGTGTACATGGGAATGTGTTTGGCCAAAGCAGGTCTCAAGCCTGCTCACCATATGGGTGTTATGATTTTGGGGCTGGAGGTCCCATCAAAAAAGATAGATCCCTATCACCCCTGCTTTTACAGGGAGATTCTGCTGGTACACCGTTTTATGCCGCTTCAGATATACCTCATGTGGCACAAGGTACGAGACCCTAACATAAAATGTGGGCCCTCACAATTCACCGTTTAGGTCAGGGCTCAGCAAGTTAATTTAGCATCGGGCCAAGTCTTTTCTAAGGCATTTGATGGCGAGAGATGTTGATAAAAGATGTTGCTGGTGTGATTGGATAGCTGTGTGTGTGTGTGTGTGTGTGTGTGTGTGTGTGTGTGTGTGTGTGTGTGTGTGTGTGTGTGTGTGTGTGTGTGTGTGTGTGTGTGTGTGTGTGTGTGTGTGTGTGTGTGTGTGTGTGTGTGTGTGTGTGTTTTATGAAATTAATTTAGCATTTTTACATTTAGTTACTTTGTAGATTTTGATTATTTTATACAAAATAATATACGTCATAGCACTTCATAGTATATAGTGTATAGTAGTCATAGCACTTCATAGTATATATGTACAGCATAGTATAGCATATATGTGTAGTTTATATGTATAGTGTCATTATATAGATATGTTCTAGTTATAGTTTATATGTATAGTGTCATTATATAGATATGTTCTAGTCACGTTCTTAGCTTACGCATGTTTCGCGATAAATGCTTTTTTACATATGTGATGTATTCCCATGCTTTTTGTTCTTGCTTATTGTAAATCGCTCTGGATTAAGAGCGTCTGCTAAATGCCTAAATTGTAAATTGTAAATTGTAACCACTTCAGCCATACAGTATATGCCAACAGTAGCCTATACGTTTTGTCTAGGGATGTCCCGATCGGATCGGGTGATCGGAAATCGGAGCCTATCATGTCATTTTCAAATGATTGGGATCGGGAGAAATACATCTGAGATTTTCTTTTTTTATTTCAATAAAATAGTGTGTCTAAATAGGCTTGTGTCTAATGTAAATATCAAAGAAAGATGTATAAACAATGATATTTTGTGAAAACTGTCATGTTTATACTTGATGTTTGTCAAGTATATACATATACCCACCCCCTGCAGAGTGTGTGTGTGTGTGTGTGTGTGTGTGTGTGTGTGTGTGTGTGTGTGTGTGTGTGTGTGTGTGTGTGTGTGTGTGTGTGTGTGTGTGTGTGTGTGTGTGACGGGGGTCAACTGTCCTTTTTCTTTCTTTTTTTGTGTTTTCTAATGGCCTTATTTACTACCTGTTAATCAGTAATATTGTTTTCCCTTGTGTCATTTATATTACTCTTAATGTGTTGTGTGAGATCATATAATGGTTGTGTTCCCCTTTAAGCCCTTAATTACTTGACCAGTGCCAGCCCTGTCAATGAGGGGGTGGAGCTCCAGTGACTATAAATGGGGCCAGAGAATTCATTCAAAGGAGGACAGTAAAGGGAGTGGGTCTGTGGTGTGCGGACGATTGGACAAAGGAGGAGACAGCTCCCAGGCTAAGCCATGGAGTTTACTGGCTTGCGTGGCTGTTCATGGGACGTGATCGAGGGACAGGAGGACTTGTGCAACTAACCAAGGATCTGGACTGGCAGACGAGACAGTGACAGAGGGGAAGCCAAATCACCGCAGCAGAGGGGCTAAGTTGCGACTTGCCCCTCTCCAAGCTAAGTACCCCCTCTGTGTCCTTCAAGTTGACCTTGACAACATATACTGTCTGTAGCTGTCATTGTGGAGTGAGGTTATTGGGACTGGATGAACTGGCGGTGTGTCTTGTGTGTTCACAGTGATGCGGAGAAGAACGGAAGACTAGAAGTTCCCTTGCCACAACCTGGCTGCCAATGGACTAATTACCCCCCTTGCAAGTTACACATTTTGATAACTATGTTTTAAGAGTTGTTTATTGTTTGGTTAGTTTGTTTATAGGATATAGGTAGGTTAGGCTTTTAGATTTCCTATTGTATTTTTAATTGGCCATCTTAGAGTGCCCCTATGTATAGGACTAATAAAATCCATATTGTTTTGTACCTTCAGTACCTCAGAACCGTTTCTGTTCCAGTTATTCCTGGGTTTCATATGTTTAAATGCTCTTTTACCTGGTATAGGACTAGAACCTGTGTGCATCTTTATATCGAAGTTAAGAGTTATGCAGAGGACCATCCTCGTAAAAAAAAAGGTGGCGTAGTCGCAAACCAGCTTTATTGGGTTTCACAATTATGCACCCTGCACTTTTAACAGTGCACCACGAATTTATATATTGTGTCTCTCATGAAGTAATTCAATTCATGTTCTATGTGGCTTTAATCGGCCCAGGTCACATATTTGGCTGTAGTCGGCAGGACCAGGTAAAAACAGAGCCTTTTGAAACCAGGAAAAACAAGCTGAATGTAATTGTATTTGTGTTTTTGTTTTGACCTCCGTCAGGATGATGATGCCCGGGTATATGGGGCCGGGTGCCCCATGGCTGCCTAGATTTGAGGGCACAGAAGGTAGAGAGAGATACACGGAATGGAAAGAACAGATTGGATGGTTGATGGGTACAACCATCCGATGGTTGACTGAGGCAGAGAAAGTAGCTATTGTACTAAGTACGTTAGCATGCGAGGCTAAACGGCAGGTTATGGTAGTTGAGGAAGAAGGACGCAATACGACAGCGAAGATCTTTACTTATTTAGACACTTTGTACGAGGCAGCAATTCCAGCTTCTAAATTACGCAGACAGTTCTATAGTTGTGTCCAGCAGCCAGGAGAGACTGTGGCGTCTTTTAGTTTGAGGCTTAGGGAATTGGCTGGCGGGCTGCGGCAGCGTGGCTCGGACAATGCTCCCTCCGATGCCGTTCTGAAAGACCAATTGCTGATG
This sequence comes from Electrona antarctica, assembly GCF_951216825.1. NCBI lineage: Eukaryota > Metazoa > Chordata > Actinopteri > Myctophiformes > Myctophidae > Electrona > Electrona antarctica. The sequence continues at coordinate 40,978,534 of NC_136812.1, forward strand.
GGGTTGGCTGATGGCCCCCTGAGCCAAGCTCTGAAGCTCTATTCTAGGCAACACCCGGATGATGATTTTGCCACCCTGCATCAAGAGGCCCTATTTCTAGACCGTGACTATGGAGGTATCAACATTACTAGTGTTAATTGCCATGCCATTAACCCGACATGCGTTTCCAACCCAACACAGGCAACCCAACACCCAACACCCAACGCAGATTGGAGAGAAAGTCTAAAAAGGGAGATCTTGGATGAAGTTAAAACACAGATACAGGGACTGATTAAGGAAGTGATGCGGGAAATATGCCCACTTCTGCAATCCATTACTGAGATGCACCCTCGAGCCTCTCCTCCACCTAAGCGCCAACGCACGCCATCTAGAGACCGGTATGTACCCTACCAGTATGAAGCAGGTGCCTTAGAACCAAGTCGCCCTGTCGCCGAGGTCCGGGAGGCCGGGGTGGAGTATCCAGTCATGGAATCTAGGGCCAATGGTGTTTCTATCGGACAATGTGTGTCAGGAGGTGTTACGGGAGGCCCTGTTGGAAATAATAACTGTCGCATTTTCGTAGGAAATCTCCCCCCTGATATCCATCCCAAAGATGTTGAGGATGTGTTCTACAGGTCTGGCGCTATCCGAGACATCGACCTGAAGGACAGGAGAGGAAGACCGCCGTTCGCTTTCCTTGAGTTTGAGGACCAGAGAGGTGCAGAGGATGCTGTCCATGGGTATGATGGATATGTCTACAATGGCTACCGCCTGCGGGTGGAGTTTCCTCAACGCGGCAGGCGAGGAGGGGGTGTAATGGAAGGATCCGCCAGGAGAAGATGCGGACCCCCTAAACAACGCTCAGACCACAGGGTTGTTGTATCGGGACTCCCTCAGAGTGGCAGCTGGCAGGATCTGAAGGACTGCATGCGGGAGGCAGGTGATGTATTTTATGCTGACGTCTTCAGAGATGGAACTGGGATGGCGGAGTTTGTACGTAAGGAGGATGCGACCTGTGCTGTTGGACAGATGGACGGTGCCAGGTTCCGATCACATGAAGGGGAGGTTGCATTTATTCGTGTAGAGATGGACGGCCCCCGAAACCCAAACTATGGAAGTCTGTGCTCCCCACAGCAGAAGCGTATCTATGGCAGCGGACCAGGTCCAGGGAATCCTGTTGGTCTCCGACGTCCAAGCCGAGCCCACCTGGGAGCCGTCCCGCCGGCCAGATATAGAGCAGCGTGAGGTTAGTTAACAGGGACTGCTAACGATAAAGTCAGGGGGAGTGTGACGGGGGTCAACTGTCCTTTTTCTTTCTTTTTTTGTGTTTTCTAATGGCCTTATTTACTACCTGTTAATCAGTAATATTGTTTTCCCTTGTGTCATTTATATTACTCTTAATGTGTTGTGTGAGATCATATAATGGTTGTGTTCCCCTTTAAGCCCTTAATTACTTGACCAGTGCCAGCCCTGTCAATGAGGGGGTGGAGCTCCAGTGACTATAAATGGGGCCAGAGAATTCATTCAAAGGAGGACAGTAAAGGGAGTGGGTCTGTGGTGTGCGGACGATTGGACAAAGGAGGAGACAGCTCCCAGGCTAAGCCATGGAGTTTACTGGCTTGCGTGGCTGTTCATGGGACGTGATCGAGGGACAGGAGGACTTGTGCAACTAACCAAGGATCTGGACTGGCAGACGAGACAGTGACAGAGGGGAAGCCAAATCACCGCAGCAGAGGGGCTAAGTTGCGACTTGCCCCTCTCCAAGCTAAGTACCCCCTCTGTGTCCTTCAAGTTGACCTTGACAACATATACTGTCTGTAGCTGTCATTGTGGAGTGAGGTTATTGGGACTGGATGAACTGGCGGTGTGTCTTGTGTGTTCACAGTGATGCGGAGAAGAACGGAAGACTAGAAGTTCCCTTGCCACAACCTGGCTGCCAATGGACTAATTACCCCCCTTGCAAGTTACACATTTTGATAACTATGTTTTAAGAGTTGTTTATTGTTTGGTTAGTTTGTTTATAGGATATAGGTAGGTTAGGCTTTTAGATTTCCTATTGTATTTTGAATTGGCCATCTTAGAGTGCCCCTATGTATAGGACTAATAAAATCCATATTGTTTTGTACCTCAGAACCGTTTCTGTTCCAGTTATTCCTGGGTTTCATATGTTTAAATGCTATTTTACCTGGTATAGGACTAGAACCTGTGTGCATCTTTATATCGAAGTTAAGAGTTATGCAGAGGACCATCCTCGTAAAAAAAAAGGTGGCGTAGTCGCAAACCAGCTTTATTGGGTTTCACAATTATGCACCCTGCACTTTTAACAGTGCACCACGAATTTATATATTGTGTCTCTCATGAAGTAATTCAATTCATGTTCTATTCTCATGAAGTAATTCAATTCATGTTCTATGTGGCTTTAATCGGCCCAGGTCACGTGTGTGTGTGTGTGTGTGTGTGTGTGTGTGTGTTGACACTTGGTCTCAAAGATCATGCAACAAAGACATTCACAGAGGTGTGAAACAGACCCATGATGAAAACAATTAAAGGAATTCAACCCACACTATGCATGATATCATAATGTCCTGTAGTAGGCCTACTATCTATCTCTGAATGATAGCCAAATCCATGCAAATGGTGTTTTCTTTATAAGAGTTTTAACTTTGACTCCAGTTCCATAAGCTGTGGTTGCAAGATTCACTCAATCTAATTAACCAATACATCATTATTTTTGCTATGATTCCCTGCTTTCATATGACATAAAAATCCACAATGACAGTCCTTCTATAGTTCTAATAAAAGTTTTTAAAAAAAGTGTGGAGAGGGGAGGTGTATACCGCCATCTAGTGACTGAATGTTGTCTATATGGATTGATTGAATGATTGAAATATTTATTAACAGTTTGCAGAATTACAGTACATTTCAAGCACAATATATAAATACAAAGACTGTTAACTGTGAGTGGACAACCCAATTAAGCATTACACTTGTTTACAAGAGGGTCCACCTTGTTCAATTCATCAAAACATTTAGAGACGTACAAATAGACACTTCTATATAGTCAAAGAACAGAACAGGAATTCATCATAAAGGAGGTAAAAAGGGAAAAGAAACATATACAGTGAGGGGAAAAGGGGGCCAGTTTCGAATTGCAGCCGTCCGTAGGTGCCCTTTGAGAGCGGTTTTGAAGGAGTCAAGGGATTCGCATGTCTTAATGACTGTTGGTAGGGCGTTCCACATTTTGGTGGCATAGGAGCGAAAATAATTTAGTCCCTTGTTTGTGCCGAATCTGGGTTGTACATGGTTCGTTGCACTCCCTCTGGTGTTGTGGGTGTGGACCAGACCCATTGCAAGATGCTGTACTCGACCCTAAGCCATTCCAGCCTGTCAAAGTGGGCAGGGGTGAGGTGGGTTCGGGGGGTGAGGCCAAGTAGGAGCCTGACCAGTTTGTTTTGGGAAGTCTGGAGCCTAGTTTTAAGGGCCTTTGAGGTGCTGTGGTACCAGGAGGTGCATGCATAGTCAAAGAAACCTTGTACGAGGGCTCCTGTTAAGGTCTTCAAGGTGTTTTTGTTGACCACTGACCAGTGAGGAGATCCTGTAAAGGAATCTTGTTCTTTGGTTGACTTTTTTGATTACGTTGGTGGCCATTTTATCACCGGAAAGATTGGCCTCCAGGATGGAACCTAGGTAGGTAATTTCATCTTTACGTGTGATAACATTGTCACCCACTCTAACCAAGAAGCCATTTGCCTTGCTGAGATTACTATTATATCCAAAGAGAATGGATTCAGTTTTTCCCAGGTGTAAAGGTAGTTTGTTATCAGCGAGACAGGTGCGGATTCTACAGAGTTCAGAGCTGAGGGCCTTTTCAACCTGCAGTTTGTTCCTGTCCGAGACTAGCAGTGCCGAATCATCTGCGAACAGGAACAAGTTGCAGTCACAAGCTGATTACATATATTAGGAACAGTAAAGGCCCTAGTATGCTTCCTTGTGGAACGCCGGCCCATGGTACTTTTACATTGTTTTGGCACGCATATTTACCATGATTACTTAGTACATAGTGTGCTTGATTACTTAGTACTTAGTTTGCTTGATTATTTTTTGGTATATGCACCCTGGAGAAAACAATGCACTCAACTGTACCCTGTCACACAATATGACAGAACTACAGCTTGAATTGCACTCAACATATACAACACAAGCAGTAGCAGCAAAGAAAACAAGTTTTCTAAAGAAAGAAAGAAAGAAAGAAAGAAAGAAATAACGGCCATGAACAAAGGCCTACATAGTGTTGCCACCAAGCCAATCATATGAATACATCCACCCTGTCACAACTTTAACAACACCACAACATAATACAGCCTAGTATACGTATACTGTGCCTTCAATTCCAGAGCCAGAAACAGTTAACTGAAAATGTTTCCTTCCTACACAACATACAGCACAATATGACAACAATCCATCAACAGCATGAATCACAACACAATCAGTAGCAAAGAAAATAAATAAATAAACATGGTTCCTACCCTGAGATGTCTTCTGGCTTCATCAGTTGTGTTATAAGCTGTAAGTGATGGCCAGGTTCAACTTTGGATTCTTCTAGGTCAGGGATCCCAACCACAAGTACACGGACTGGTGCCACAAGAATTTCCCCCCTTCCATCTGGAAGAGATTATTATTCCTGGAAAATCAGTATATGCACCTAATGGATATATATATCTTTACCACTAAAGCTATTATGGAATTATTACCTTATATATAGAGTGAATAGGTAAATATAGGAGAAAATGATATTATGGTAAAACACACAGGCCCGCTCCAGCGTCATCCTCTCAGCACATGCACACACATACACAAACAGAGGAACACAGACAGGTTCCCTCACAGGTCAAAGTCACCTCGACTGGACCGGACTGAGCAAACAATGGGACCGGATGGTTCACACACACACACACACACACACACACACACACACACACACACACACACACACACACACACACACACACACACGTTCACACACACACACACACACACACACACACACACACAAGCTGACTTAATAAAACACGTACACAGCACTCACTCATGACAGAGGATGACCGGGAGAAGATGACCGGGACAAGATGACCACACGGTGGATCAGACCATCTGAGGAAAACTTGTGATTGGCCGAGTGGCGGCACTAAGAGACTATAATACTATGGAGGTTGTTGGTGAACTTGACTCATTGTCACTATAGGATGATGGGTCCAGAGCTGATAAATTCATTATGAGCTCTGCGGTAATCAATGTTGGTAACATCTGTCTCTGTTCGTTATAGTATGATTGTATAGGATTCATATATTATGATTTGGCTCAAGCACCATTGTAACTAGAAATAGGACATAAAACGGATTGACATAATCTTAACTTCTCCTGTGTATTATTCTGCCTGGTATGAGTACATTTTGGGAATAATCATCAAACGAACGCGTGTTGATTCCATGTTGTTTTGTCTATACCTCGTAAAGGGTGAGAAACGGACTGGGATCTCCAGCAGATGGTGACCCTGACGTGATTATTTCCACTTTGGACCGGGCAGAACACAAAAGGATCTAAGAGGGTTGAACGTCTTGCGGAGACAACCTGCCAGGTCAACACACGGTGTCCTTTTTCCTGTGAGACTCAATAGAGGTAAGCAGTTCTCTATTGTAATAAAAACTGCTAATTGATTTATTCCAAATTGAATTGAGTCTCACAAAGGAAAAATCAACTCCGTTTTGCCAAAAAACATAGAACTGTGTAACTGGACATTTTGTCATAGAACTGTAAAACCAGAAACCGGGGAGGCTGGTTAACGAATAATTGGACATTTTGTCATAGAACTGTAAAACCAGAAACCGGGGAGGCTGGTATAAGTGTAAAAAAAAAAAAAACCAGAAACCGGGGAGGCTGGTATAAGTGTAAAAGTAAAAAACCAGAAACCGGGGAGGCTGGTATAAGTGTAAAAGTAAAAAACCAGAAACCGGGGAGGCTGGTATAAGTGTAAAAGTAAAAAACCAGAAACCGGGGAGGCTGGTATAACTGTGTAAAAGTAAGTGTAAAAAACCAGAAACCGGGGAGGCTGGTATAAGGGAAACTGGACATTTTGTCTTAGAACTGTGTAAAAGTAGCTCAGAAACCAGAAACCGGGGAGGCTGGTAGAAGTGAAACTGGACATTTTGTCTTAGAACTGTGTAAAAGTAAGTGTAAAAAAATTAGCATAAAATCCCAACAATGCAATATGTACTGCGGAAGTTCATGTGAGGCATTGTTGGGATTTGGTGTTTTGAGGTATTGGTGATGATTTTGTTTGTTTGTTTGTGTAGTTTGTGTTGTTAGGGGTATTTTTACCTGCTGCTGGTCAAAATAGGTTGGGGAACTGTTTTTATGGTTTTGCCAGACCTCAGGTGGATGGCCTAAAAAGGGAGACGAGAGTCTTGCCTTTTGTAGCTACTAACAGAAAAAGGGGGGTTGATCCTCGCCTTATGGGCGCTGTATTTTTAGAAAAGACGTGACATGAGTGAATGGTCTGTCTGTGACAGCTGATTTGAGTCTTGAGTGTGATATTGTGTGGTCTGCCTGTGTGTGTGTATGTGTGAGAGGCAGACAGTGTGAAAGAAAAAGAAAAAAAAAAAGAAAAAAGAGAGAGGAAGAGAGAGTGTGAGAAAGAGTGGTGTGATTTACACTTTTCACCTTGGCACTCAGTTTTGGTGTGTTGGAATTATAAAATACTCTATTATAGATATTTTTCTGTGTCACATGTGGAGTTAAAGTAATAAAGAATAATAATAATAATCTCGAAAGATTACAACAAAAAAGGGAAAAAATTAAAACGGAAGTGTCTGCAGGCAAATTATACATCCATACCGTTCATTATCACTTTGTTTGTTGAGAGCTGATGCTCTAGTCTAGCTTTATTCTCTCTTCTACAGTAAAAAGGAACTGAGAGTTTAATAACTATGAGGTTTCATAAAAGGATATTTGGAGCTGTACAGTATGTTACTGTCATGTGTTTGTAATGTATTTTTGTTACTCAATAAAAAAAATATATTGTCTCACGTCTGGCAACTATATCAGGATTCCTGTAAATGCGCAGGTCCAGACTCCAGAGGGCAGCAGGTGTATAAAACAAATCAGACAGAATCGTAGTGAAACTAAATGAACAATAAAACGAAGCCTCTGCACACTCAAACATGTTAAAATATCTGATTTTTTTCACAGCAAGCTTTCATTCTTCAGGCATGAAGCAATCAGTGAATATATACTGTCACATGATTGCTTTATGCCTGAAGGTCTATGACCAAAGTCTAGCTAATAACTTATTAGCTTTGGATAAAAGCGTCTGCTAAATGACTGTAATGTAATGTAATGTAGCTAATAAAACAATTTAAAAACTCTGATTATATTGATTTGTTTTATCCACCTGCCTCTCTGGACCTTTGATGATGATATACCGTAGGTTGATGTTAATATGTTATAGGTTTTTTGATGGTGGGTGGACCGTGATGGGCGCATTCTGTTTATGACTTTTTTGCTGCCCTTGTTCAATAAAACAGTCCATGCCAAGGTTTCACACTAGAATAGATCCATCTATGGGTGAAACAAACCCTCTCTGCACATAGAACGGCCTTGGTAATGTAAACATTTAATTATTGTGCTGTGTATATATAAAATTATTTCAGTGTGGTATGCAAATCAACATGCATTTACTTGAAACTTTCTTGAGATAGGTAGACTGCACAGTACATGCAACTAGGACTGCAACTATCGATTGTTTCTAAGTCATTTTTGTATCGATTCCTTTTTCAATTAATCAAATTAACTGAATCTTTGTATAGTTTTTTTGTATTCTTTATAGAATGTGATCAACTAAATGGATTAGTTTGATTAACCGTTGCATCTGACATTATATTATGCATTTTGTAAATTTGTGTGTGTGTATATTGGCTGCGCAACAGTGACACTTGGTTGTGAAAACAACGATATTTTCGTGCTCGGCCCCCATATGAGGGACCAGGGAGTGGGACCCAGCTAGGGACCCAGCCGGGACAGACACATTTGTTCCATGAATTAATTGACAATGTTCATTTCAGCCATAAAGTACTATAAGAATCATATACAGTAGTTTTGACCTTCATTCATCCATATCAGTATGGTATGCATTATACAAATCAACATGCATTTACTTGAATCCCTTTTTCATTATTCAAATTAACATTTTCAATTTTAGACACCAAGAGACACCAATGATTAATAATTGTAACTACAAGAGTCTCTAAGAGAAGCTCAACCGACCTTTTTGTATATAGTGTACATTGTACTGTATATCACAAGGCAGTAATAAACGTTTGAGGTGAGTGGTAAACGAAATCAAAGTGGATACGGAGCAGCAGCGTGTCTGTAAAGTAGAATATGTCCCGAATTTACAAGACGGTTGCTTCAACAATTGTGGTGGAATTCACGGTCAATCAGTGATAGAAAAAAAGGGCTCAGAGCCAGAGGCACTACTTAAAAGGTGATGGTGTTTTTGTGATTTAATACATGAGTGGACAAGGGAGATGTACAAGGGAGAGGCTGTCTGGTAATCAGAAGGTCACTGCTTTTCCATTGTTTTTTCTGTCCCATTATAGTGTGAAGGATGAGAAGGAAACTTTCTCGCAGGGTGGAGCGGATGGGCTTCATGCTGGTTGGAGCCACTGCGGCGTTGTGCTTGGTCGTCCTTCTTAGGCAAAGCCCTCCTACCAACGGCACCACGGGAGAAGTCACAGCAGGTCTGACGATTACAGCAGCCAAGCAAAGCACCTCCTCTCCATCTTCCTGGCCATTAATCTGCCAGAGGAACACGTCCATGGCAGACAACGTGACAGGCTTCTCCACTTTTCCCGCTCACATCCAAGACTTCCTGTACTACCGCCACTGCCGTCACTTCCCACTGCTGCTGGACGTCCCTGATAAATGTGGAGGGCCAGAACGATCCGGGGACGTCTTCCTCCTGCTTGTCATTAAGAGCTCCCCTGAGAACTACGAGCGACGAGAGGTGCTGCGTAAGACCTGGGGAGAGGAGAGGATAGAGAGGGGCAAGCAGATCCGTAGGCTGTTCCTCGTTGGGACAACAGGCAGTGGGTTCGAGCGGCAGAGGCTGAATCAGATGCTAGAACTGGAACAACACGAGCACAGAGACATCTTGCAGTGGGACTTCAACGACTCCTTCTTTAACCTCACTCTGAAGCAGGTCCTCTTCCTGGAGTGGATGGACATGAAGTGTCCACACGTCGACTTCCTCCTCAATGGGGACGACGACATTTTTGCCAACACGGACAACATGGTGGAGTACCTCCTTGGCAGCAACAAGGACAGAAACAGCAAACACCTATTCGTAGGACACCTGAATACGGGCATGATCCCCATCCGTAATCCGCCATCAAGTAAATACTATGTCCCTGTTCAGGTGCAGCAGTCAAACTTGTACCCTCCATACTGTGGCGGTGGGGGGTTCCTCCTGTCAGGATATACAGCCTCAGTCATATACAACATGTCCAAAAACATGCCTCTTCACCCCATCGATGATGTGTACATGGGAATGTGTTTGGCCAAAGCAGGTCTCAAGCCTGCTCACCATATGGGTGTTATGACTTTAGGGCTGAAGGTCCAATCAAAAAAGATAGATCCCTATCACCCCTGCTTTTACAGGGAGATTCTGCTGGTACACCGTTTTATGCCGCTTCAGATATACCTCATGTGGCACAAGGTACGAGACCCTAACATAAAATGTGGGCCCTCACATTTCACATTTTAGGTCAGGGCTCAGCAAGTTAATTTAGCATCGGGCCAAGTCTTTTCTAAGGCATTTGATGGCGAGAGATGTTGATAAAAGATGTTGCTGGTGTGATTTGGATTGCCGTGTGTGTGTGTGTGTGTGTGTGTGTGTGTGTGTGTGTGTGTGTGTGTGTGTGTGTGTGTGTGTGTGTGTGTGTGTGTGTGTGTGTGTGTGTGTGTGTGTGTGTGTGTGTGTGTGTGTGTGTTTTATGAAATTAATTTAGCATTTTTCCATTTAGTTACTTTGTAGATTTTGATTATTTTATACAAAATAATATACGTCAACCACTTCAGCCATACAGTATATGCCAACAGTAGCCTATACGTTTTGTCTAGGGATGTCCCGATCGGATCGGGTGATCGGAAATCGGAGCCTATCATGTCATTTTCAAATGATTGGGATCGGGAGAAATACATCTGAGATTTTCTTTTTTTATTTCAATAAAATAGTGTGTCTAAATAGGCTTGTGTCTAATGTAAATATCAAAGAAAGATGTATAAACAATGATATTTTGTGAAAACTGTCATGTTTATACTTGATGTTTGTCAAGTATATACATATACCCACCCCCTGCAGAGTGTGTGTGTGTGTGTGTGTGTGTGTGTGTGTGTGTGTGTGTGTGTGTGTGTGTGTGTGTGTGTGTGTGTGTGTGTGTGTGTGTGTGTGTGTGTGTGTGTTGACACTTGGTCTCAAAGGTCATGCAACAAAGACATTCACAGAGGTGTGAAACAGACCCATGATGAAAACAATTAAAGGAATGCAACCCACACTATGCATGATATCATAATGTCCTGTAGTAGGCCTACTATCTATCTCTGAATGATAGCCAAAGCCATGCAAATGGTGTTTTCTTTACAAGAGTTTTAACTTTGACTCCAGTTCCATAAGCTGTGGTTGCAAGATTCACTCAATCTAATTAACCAATACATCATTATTTTTGCTATGATTCCCTGCTTTCATACGACATAAAAATCCACAATGACAGTCCTTCTATAGTTCTAATAAAAGTTTTTTTTTTTAAAGTGTGGAGAGGGGAGGTGTATACCGCCATCTAGTGACTGAATGTTGTCTATATGGATTGACTGATTGATTGAAATATTTATTAACAGTTTGCAGAATTACAGTACATTTCAAGCACAAACTCAATACTGTGAGTGGACAACCCAATTAAGCATTACACGTGTTTACAAGAGGGTCCACCTTGTTCAATTCATCAAAACATTTAGAGACATACAAATAGACACTTCTATATAGTCAAAGAACAGAACAGGAATTCATCATAAAGGAGGTAAAAAGGGAAAAGAAACATATACAGTGAGGGGAAAAGGGGGTGGGCGGTGGGGGGGTGATTCAAATTTTTACGGGGGCCAGTTTCGAATTGCAGCCGTCCGTAGGTGCCCTTTGAGAGCGGTTTTGAAGGAGTCAAGGGATTCGCATGTCTTAATGACTGTTGGTAGGGCGTTCCACATTTTGGTGGCATAGGAGCGAAAATAATTTAGTCCCTTGTTTGTGCCGAATCTGGGTTGTACATGGTTCGTTGCACTCCCTCTGGTGTTGTGGGTGTGGACCAGACCCATTGCAAGATGCTGTACTCGACCCTAAGCCATTCCAGCCTGTCAAAGTGGGCAGGGGTGAGGTGGGTTCGGGGGGTGAGGCCAAGTAGGAGCCTGACCAGTTTGTTTTGGGAAGTCTGGAGCCTAGTTTTAAGGGCCTTTGAGGTGCTGTGGTACCAGGAGGTGCATGCATAGTCAAAGAAACCTTGTACGAGGGCTCCTGTTAAGGTCTTCAAGGTGTTTTTGTTGACCACTGACCAGTGAGGAGATCCTGTAAAGGAATCTTGTTCTTTGGTTGACTTTTTTGATTACGTTGGTGGCCATTTTATCACCGGAAAGATTGGCCTCCAGGATGGAACCTAGGTAGGTAATTTCATCTTTACGTGTGATAACATTGTCACCCACTCTAACCAAGAAGCCATTTGCCTTGCTGAGATTACTATTAGATCCAAAGAGAATGGATTCAGTTTTTCCCAGGTGTAAAGGTAGTTTGTTATCAGCGAGACAGGTGCGGATTCTACCGAGTTCAGAGCTGAGGGCCTTTTCAACCTGCAGTTGTCCGAGACTAGCAGTGCCGAATCATCTGCGAACAGGAACAAGTTGCAGTCACAAGCTGATTACATATATTACGAACAGTAAAGGCCCTAGTATGCTTCCTTGTGGAACGCCGGCCCATGGTACTTTTACATTGTTTTGGCACGCATATTTACCATGATTACTTAGTACATAGTGTGCTTGATTACTTAGTACTTAGTTTGCTTGATTATTTTTTGGTATATGCACCCTGGAGAAAACAATGCACTCAACTGTACCCTGTCACACAATATGACAGAACTACAGCTTGAATTGCACTCAACATATACAACACAAGCAGTAGCAGCAAAGAAAACAAGTTTTCTAAAGAAAGAAAGAAAGAAAGAAAGAAAGAAAGAAAGAAAGAAAGAAAGAAAGAAAGAAAGAAATAACGGCCATGAACAAAGGCCTACATAGTGTTGCCACCAAGCCAATCATATGAATACATCCACCCTGTCACAACTTTAACAACACCACAACATAATACAGCCTAGTATACGTATACTGTGCCTTCAATTCCAGAGCCAGAAACAGTTAACTGAAAATGTTTCCTTCCTACACAACATACAGCACAATATGACAACAATCCATCAACAGCATGAATCACAACACAATCAGTAGCAAAGAAAATAAATAAATAAACATGGTTCCTACCCTGAGATGTCTTCTGGCTTCATCAGTTGTGTTATAAGCTGTAAGTGATGGCCAGGTTCAACTTTGGATTCTTCACTCTAGGTCAGGGATCCCAACCACAAGTACACCGTACACGGACTGGTGCCACAAGAATTTCCCCCCTTCCATCACCAGGATTTTCCAAAGCGGATAAAAGTTGTAAAATTTGATTAGATTAGTCTAGAGTGTAGGTCATCCTCGGACGAGCCCTCCAGTGGTGTCTCCAGTAATCTCCATCCTTCATACATCTGTCTTGCTCACCAATACTTTCCTCCCCTGTAGCTTTCTTTATAGTATCTCCATGTAGGTAGGTGTGGGATCATTGGGATGCCCTTCTGATCATTGATCAATACCCATGTTTTGGGTATCATAGAACAGGTTTGCTGGCTGGGAGCTCCCAGTGTCGATAGCAGTGACTGGCCAGTCTCATTCTCCTGGCTGCTCTCTTTTCGCTCACCCTCAGTAGCCCTCCATACAGATGTTTGTTGGTAACGTGTTCATCCTGGTTGATGTTTAGTGCTGCACATAGCATGCTGGTGTACCCGTGTACATGGCTGCTATGGTCCGGAGCACTAGGGTTGGAAGGGACACCTAAGCCCTGAGAATGAAACACAAAGAAACAAAAAGTGGTTTATATTGGATAGTTGACACATATTCAACGTATAAGTATTAAGTAATTACAATTTTCAATAGCTTCTATACCAGATGAGAAATAGAAGTTTACACACTCACAAAGAGATTTGGTGTATATGGGGTAAAAAAAGATCTTAACCAAGCATAGAGCCCTGGGGGACCCCGGTCAACTATGTAGGGTTCAGGGCTTAAACTTTAGGTGGTTAATTGGTTGATTGGTCTGTTGCGCTACTGTACTTCAATTTCCACTAGATGGCAGCAGAGTCTTCTTTTATGACAGGTTGTGATAGGCTGCAGTAGAAGCCATAAACATTGAAACATCAGACAATATTAAGTTAATTTAGGACCTTCTAGCAGTTCATTTCGTTTTATTAAACACATTTCTTCCATGTAGCCCATGTTTTGTAATGGCATCATCATGCTATTATGCCCATGGATATACATTAACAATGATAAATGAATATGATAATACCTTTTATAACAAAAAAGATATACATCGCATGGATGCACCTGGGACGTATCCTCAGTGATGTATCCTGAGGTCAACGCGGTTTCGGGTCTACCCACATCATACCCCTCACTCAGGCGACCCAGCCGGGGTGATCAAGTCCCGACTTACGTCCCAGTAGCTACCTGTCAGACGATATTAAGATCCTCTACTTCAGTTGTTCTAAAAGTGTGGTAATGGGACCCACAGGGGTCCCAGAGGGTCCCCAGGAAAAAGGAAATGTATTCAGATATTCAAAAATACCCAGCGTGTTAATTGTGACAGTGTGAGATTGTAGATTGGCTATTAAAAGAATAATAATAATAATCTCGAAAGATTACAACAAAAAAGGGAAAAAATTAAAACGGAAGTTTTAAAATTATACAAATTGTAAAACGTATACATCCATACCGTTCATTATCACTTTGTTTGTTGAGAGCTGATGCTCTAGTCTAGCTTTATTCTCTCTTCTACAGTAAAAAGGAACTGAGAGTTTAATAACTATGAGGTTTCATAAAATGATATTTGGAGCTGTACAGTATGTTACTGTCATGTGTTTGTAATGTATTTTTGTTACTTAATAAAAAAATATATTGTCTCACGTCTGGCAACTATATCAGGATTCCTGTAAATGCGCAGGTCCAGACTCCAGAGGGCAGGTGTATAAAACAAATCAGACAGAATCGTAGTGAAACTAAATGAACAATAAAACATGTTAAAATATCTGATTTTATTTTTTCACAGCAAGCTTTCATTCTTCAGGCATGAAGCAATCAGTGAATATATACTGTCACATGATTGCTTTATGCCTGAAGGTCTATGACCAAAAGCTTGCTATAAAACAATTTAAAAAATCTGATTATATTGATTTGTTTTATCCACCTGCCTCTCTGGACCTTTGATGATGATATACCGTAGGTTGATGTTAATATGTTATAGGTTTTTTGATGGTGGGTGGACCGTGATGGGCGAATTCTGTTTATGACTTTTTTGCTGCCCTTGTTCAATAAAACAGTCCATGCCAAGGTTTCACACTAGAATAGATCCATCTATGGGTGAAACAAACCCTCTCTGCACATAGAACGGCCTTGGTAATGTAAACATTTAATTATTGTGCTGTGTATATATAAAATTATTTCAGTGTGGTATGCAAATCAACATGCATTTACTTGAAACTTTCTTGAGATAGGTAGACTGCACAGTACATGCAACTAGGACTGCAACTATCGATTGTTTAAGTCATTTTTGTATCGATTCCTTTTTCAATTAATCAAATTAACTGAATCTTTGTATACTTTTTTTGTATTCTTTATAGAATGTGATCAACTAATTGGATTAGTCTAATTAACCGTTGCATCTGACATTATATTATGCATGTTGTAAATGTGTGTATATTGGCTGCGCAACAGTGACACTTGGTTGTGAAAACAAACCAAACGCTATTGTCGTGCTCGGCCCCCATATGAGGGACCAGGGAGTGGGACCCAGGGACCCAGACGGGACAGACACACATAGCTCCTTAATGAAGTGGTTGCACCACCATTTCACATGAAATTAATCAAAGTGAAACAATGATTTTCACATAGGCCTGAGTTTTCTTTCATGAGTCCACTGTCAGTGGACTAGCGCAGTGGATTGTGCTCTCTGCCCTAGCTCCCCCTACTGGTGTGTTGTGGATATTCAACAGGCATGGGAACTGAGGAGATACAGTAATAGTATAGATGTTGCATCATGCTCTCCCATTGAAACTAACTCCTCACTGTCAGGTGAAAGGAAGAGTCTAGCAGCCTCGATCCCTAGTCCTAGTGTATTGGAGGAGGGAGGGTGTCTACACGCTCATTTTAAATGTATTTTGTAAGTGTAGAAAAAAAGTAGTGTTGCAGGGGCTACCATATATTTGGATGTTCACGTTTATTTTTGAGTGGTGCAACCACTCCAAGGAACAGCAATGTCTCTATGGGACTATGTCCCTATGTTTAGAGTACCAGTAGGGGCAAAAGAGAGAGAGAGAGAGAGAGAGAGAGAGAGAGGGGCAGGGGGAGAGGGGAGTTGCACCACTCAGTTCACACGTGTGTGATTTTTCAGGGAATTTCAGCTGTGATTTACAACAGAGTCAGAGTCAGAGTGGAGGGAAATGGAGTGTGTGAGAGAGAGTTGACTGTTGTGAATTATCTCCAATTCTCCATGCAGTCAACAACTCACTATTGAACCTTGAGGTCAGAGGTCAGTGACAGACTGACAGTGACTGCGGGGTGGAACCACAAGGAGTGTTGGTGTTTTCGATGAATCAAACATGGTTAAAATGGAGTTTGAAGTTACAATGGGTTTGTATAGGAAGGAGGCGGGGCAGCCAAAATGAATATTAAATATCGAAATACGGAATCGAGCAACTTAAAAACTGTCCGGGGTGTTCACATAAGCCTGAGTAGACAATGAAATTACCTAAAGTTGTTTTTTTAAGTGAAATATCTGAAATATCTAATATCTTAAATTTTTTTGTTATTCATGTCCTCACTGTATTGCATTACTGCTCTTGTTTTTTAATGTTTATGCCTTGCTTTTCTTTTCTTTTTTTCTCCATTGCTCTGTAAAGCACTTTGAGCTGCATTTCATGTCATGAAAGGTGCTATACAAATAAAGTTTTATTATTATTATTATTATTATTATTATTATTATTATTATTATTATTATTATTTAATAGCACTATTAGCACATCTACTTCAGATTGTTAACAACTGTAGTATAGGATATACAAGAAGCTGGGGGAACAGACAGAGGCTAACAAATGTAACACTTGTCTCCGGATAGAGCGATACTGTAACTGGTGATACTGTCATGGTTCTGGGACTTGCTCTCTGGTGGCCATTTCTGGTCATTATCAGCCTTGTATTAAATCAATAAGCCACAAGAGGTCTCAGGTGACCGGGTATTTTAAAATGGCTGAGAGGCATTAATCACGCTAAATTAGCGTGAGAGCTATAAATCCACCAACAGCACAGTAAACAGTACCACTATCCCACATATTTAGGACTATAGTAATGCATTTTACAATTCTGTACGGTAAATGTGAAGCTATTGATGTATCATAAGAACGGGCGAGAATGATGAAATAACTAGAAAAAGTGCCCTTCTGGGCACAGGTCTCCACCAGGAGGATAGGACTGTGTGAGATGTTTGGCAAAATGTTTAGGAGTAATATAAACATGTTTTTTTGTTTGTTTTTTGCAACAATTTTCTTTTGTTGAGGAAATGCAGAGCCAGATCACTCATAGCATCTCTGAGGATGGAATTCTGGTTGAGCAGGACATGCAGCATTTTGAACAAAACGGGCCACTCCTGAAAACTTTGGAAGGCAATGTTAGCCAATCAGTGTAGAATCTGAGAAATCCAACAGACTCGTCTTGTTCACATGACTACAGAGATCATGTGTACCGATTTGTGTGAGATTTGGATGAAATCTGTGACTAACATAAGCAATGTGTTTTGCAGAAATCGGCCTCATGGTGGCGCTATAACCGGCAGATGTGGAGGGATGCAGAGACAATGTTTTTCCATGGCCTCTAGGGAGTGCGCATACATAAGTTGTATACAGATCGATGCAGTTATAGCTAAAAACAGGAATTGGCCTGTTATAGCGCCACCATGAGGCTGATTTGGAAAAAATGAGTGGCATGTCGTCCTCGGCCTAGTGGAAATGTGCGTGTATAATTTCACGGAAATTGCACACTGTGTTTGTGATTTGTGGCATTTTGTTCGAAACGGACCAATCATGTGAGCTTTGGAAGCCAATCTTAGCCAATCAGGATGGAAGATGGGAAATGGTGCAGATCCGTGTTGATCACATGACTATGAAGATAGTGTATACCGAATTGTGTGATGTATGGATAAAATGTGTACGAGTAATCTACAGAAATTTGTTTTGCCTAAATCTGCCTCATGGTGGCGCTATAACAGGCCATTGAAGAATATTTGGGGCAGAGGTTTGGTATCCAGGGAGTGTGTGTGCAAAGTTTGGCATGGATCGGGCCAACGGTGGCGGAGATTAGCTGGTAACGGACGGAAGGAAGGAAGGAAGGAAGGAGACACACACACACACACACACACACGGACGGAGTGCAAAACATACTCTCTCCCCATGCCTTCGGCCTGGCTCAACCGACCTTTGTATATAGTGTACATTGTACTGTATATCACAAGGCAGTAATAAACCTTTGAGGTGAGAAATGGATACGGAGCAGCAGCGTGTCTGTAAAGTAGAATATGTCCCGAATTTACAAGACGGTTGCTTCAACAATTGTGGTGGAATTCACGGTCAATCAGTGATAGAAAATAAGGGCTCAGAGGCACTACTTAAAAGGTGATGGTGTTTTTGTGATTTAATACATGAGTGGACAAGGGAGATGTACAAGGGAGAGGCTGTCTGGTAATCAGAAGGTCACTGCTTTTCCATTGTTTTTTCTGTCCCATTATAGTGTGAAGGATGATAAGGAAACTTTCTCGCAGGGTGGAGCGGATGGGCTTCATGCTGGTTGGAGCCACTGCGGCGTTGTGCTTGGTCGTCCTTCTTAGGCAAAGCCCTCCTACCAACGGCACCACGGGAGAAGTCACAGCAGGTCTGAGGATTACGGCAGCCAAGCAAAGCACCTCCTCTCCATCTTCCTGGCCATTAACCTGCCAGAGGAACACGTCCATGGCAGACAACGTGACAGGCTTCTCCACTTTTCCCGCTCACATCCAAGACTTCCTGTACTACCGCCACTGCCGTCACTTCCCACTGCTGCTGGACGTCCCTGATAAATGTGGAGGGTCAGAACGATCCGGGGACGTCTTCCTCCTGCTTGTCATTAAGAGCTCCCCTGAGAACTACGAGCGACGAGAGGTGCTGCGTAAGACCTGGGGAGAGGAGAGGATAGAGAGGGGCAAGCAGATCCGTAGGCTGTTCCTCGTGGGGACAACAGGCAGTGGGTTCGAGCGGCAGAGGCTGAATCAGATGCTAGAACTGGAACAACACGAGCACAGAGACATCTTGCAGTGGGACTTCAACGACTCCTTCTTCAACCTCACTCTGAAGCAGGTCCTCTTCCTGGAGTGGATGGACATGAAGTGTCCACACGTCCACTTCCTCCTCAATGGGGACGACGACATTTTTGCCAACACGGACAACATGGTGGAGTACCTCCTTGGCAGCAACAAGGACGGAAACAGCACACACCTCTTCGTAGGATACCTGAATACGGACATGATCCCCATCCGTGATCCGCCATCAAACAAATACTATGTCCCTGTTCAGGTGCAGCAGTCAAACTTTTACCCTCCATACTGTGGCGGTGGGGGGTTCCTCCTGTCAGGATATACAGCCTCAGTCATATACAACATGTCTAAAAACATGCCTCTTCACCCCATCGATGATGTGTACATGGGAATGTGTTTGGCCAAAGCAGGTCTCAAGCCTGCTCACCATATGGGTGTTATGATTTTGGGGCTGGAGGTCCCATCAAAAAAGATAGATCCCTATCACCCCTGCTTTTACAGGGAGATTCTGCTGGTACACCGTTTTATGCCGCTTCAGATATACCTCATGTGGCACAAGGTACGAGACCCTAACATAAAATGTGGGCCGTCACATTTCACCGTTTAGGTCAGGGTTCAGCAAGTTAATTTAGCATCGGGCCAAGTCTTTTCTAAGGCATTTGATGGCGAGAGATGTTGATAAAAGATGTTGCTGGTGTGATTTGGATAGCCGTGTGTGTGTGTGTGTGTGTGTGTGTGTGTCTGTGACTGTGACTGTGTGTGTGTGTGTGTGTGTGTGTGTGTGTGTGTGTGTGTGTGTGTGTGTGTGTGTGTGTGTGTGTGTGTGTGTGTGTGTGTGTGTGTGTGTGTGTGTGTGTGTGTGTGCGTGCGTGCGTGCATGTGTTTTATGAAATTAATTTAGCATTTAGTTACTTTGTAGATTTTGATTATTATTACAAAATAATATACGTCAACCACTTCAGCCATACAGTATATGCCAACAGTAGCCTATACGTTTTGTCTAGGGATGTCCCGATCGGATCGGGTGATCGGAAATCGGAGCCTATCATGTCATTTTCAAATGATTGGGATCGGGAGAAATACATCTGAGATTTTCTTTTTTTATTTCAATAGAATAGTGTGTCTAAATAGGCTTGTGAACAAATGTGAGTCATATGCATGCCTGCCTCTCCTGGCTTACAGTTGAGAATAGGTTATCTTTTAATACTCTTGTGTTGTTCAAAACAGTCATGAGTAGTAAAACTCCTGTTTTCATAAATTCACAGATTGTTTTTAGTAATACTGTGCATGATCATGACACTAGAGGCTCCAGTAATGGGCAGCTTGTGTTACCTCGCCCAAAATATAATTTTCTAAAGAGATCATTTATTTATAGATCATTGTCACTTTGGAATAACCTGCCTCAAAACCTCTGTTGCATTTACAGTAAATTAACGTTTAAAAAGCATCTAAAATTCCATTTGATACAGTGAAGTGTTGTGTGTTTTTCGTTTTTTTGTTTTCATGCTCTAACTTGTAATCTTAGCAATTTTTATTTTTATTTTATCTGAACTAATGTAAGTTGAATACTGACTTTTTAACAAATGTGTATTTGTAATTGTATGTCTACTGTAATGTGTATTCTTGTGTGGACCCCAGGAAGACTAGCTGGTTGCTATGCCACCAGCTAATGGGGATCCTTAATAAAAAATAAAAAAAAAATCAAAGAAAGATGTATAAACAATGATATTTTGTGAAAACTGTCATGTTTATACTTGTTTGTCAAGTATATACATATACCCACCCCCTGCAGAGAGTGTGTGTGTGTGTGTGTGTGTGTGTGTGTGT
The DNA here is from genome assembly GCF_951216825.1 of Electrona antarctica. Taxonomy (NCBI): domain Eukaryota; kingdom Metazoa; phylum Chordata; class Actinopteri; order Myctophiformes; family Myctophidae; genus Electrona; species Electrona antarctica. The sequence goes on from NC_136812.1 coordinate 40,999,130, forward strand.
GTGTGTGTGTGTGTGTGTGTGTGTGTGTGTGTGTGTGTGTGTGTGTGTGTGTGTGTGTGTGTGTGTGTGTGTGTGTGTGTGTGTGTGGACACTTGGTCTCAAAGATCATGCAACAAAGACATTCACAGAGGTGTGAAACAGACCCATGATGAAAACAATTAAAGGAATGCAACCCACACTATGCATGATATCATAATGTCCTGTAGTAGGCCTACTATCTATCTCTGAATGATAGCCAAAGCCATGCAAATGGTGTTTTCTTTACAAGAGTTTTAACTTTGACTCCAGTTCCATAAGCTGTGGTTGCAAGATTCACTCAATCTAATTAACCAATACATCATTATTTTTGCTATGATTCCCTGCTTTCATATGACATAACAATCCACAATGACAGTCCTTCTATAGTTCTAATAAAAGTTTTTTTTTTTAAAGTGTGGAGAGGGGAGGTGTATACCGCCATCTAGTGACTGAATGTTGTCTATATGGATTGATTGAAATATTTATTAACAGTTTGCAGAATTACAGTACATTTCAAGCACAAACTCAATACAAAGACTGTTAACTGTGAGTGGACAACCCAATTAAGCATTACACTTGTTTACAAGAGGGTCCACCTTGTTCAATTCATCAAAACATTTAGAGACGTATACAAATAGACACTTCTATATAGTCAAAGAACAGAACAGGAATTCATCATAAAGGAGGTAAAAAGGGAAAAGAAACATATACAGTGAGGGGAAAAGGGGGTGGGCGGTGGGGGGGTGATTCAAATTTTTACGGGGGCCAGTTTCGAATTGCAGCCGTCCGTAGGTGCCCTTTGAGAGCGGTTTTGAAGGAGTCAAGGGATTTGCATGTCTTAATGACTGTTGGTAGGGCGTTCCACATTTTGGTGGCATAGGAGCGAAAATAATTTAGTCCCTTGTTTGTGCCGAATCTGGGTTGTACATGGTTCGTTGCACTCCCTCTGGCAGGGGTGAGGTGGGTTCGGGGGGTGAGGCCAAGTAGGAGCCTGACCAGTTTGTTTTGGGAAGTCTGGAGCCTAGTTTTAAGGGCCTTTGAGGTGCTGTGGTACCAGGAGGTGCATGCATAGTCAAAGAAACCTTGTACGAGGGCTCCTGTTAAGGTCTTCAAGGTGTTTTTGTTGACCACTGACCAGTGAGGAGATCCTGTAAAGGAATCTTGTTCTTTGGTTGACTTTTTTGATTACGTTGGTGGCCATTTTATCACCGGAAAGATTGGCCTCCAGGATGGAACCTGGGTAGGTAATTTCATCTTTACGTGTGATAACATTGTCACCCACTCTAACCAAGAAGCCATTTGCCTTGCTGAGATTACTATTAGATCCAAAGAGAATGGATTCAGTTTTTCCCAGGTGTAAAGGTAGTTTGTTATCAGCGAGACAGGTGCGGATTCTACCGAGTTCAGAGCTGAGGGCCTTTTCAACCTGCAGTTTGTTCCTGTCCGAGACTAGCAGTGCCGAGTCATCTGCGAACAGGAACAAGTTGCAGTCACAAGCTGATTACATATATTAGGAACAGTAAAGGCCCTAGTATGCTTCCTTGTGGAACGCCGGCCCATGGTACTTTTACATTGTTTTGGCACGCATATTTGCCATGATTACTTAGTACATAGTTTGCTTGATTACTTAGTACTTAGTTTGCTTGATTATTTTTTGGTATATGCACCCTGGAGAAAACAATGCACTCAACTGTACCCTGTCACACAATATGACAGAACTACAGCTTGAATTGCACTCAACATATACAACACAAGCAGTAGCAGCAAAGAAAACCAGTTTTCTAAAGAAAGAAAGAAAGAAAGAAAGAAAGAAAGAAAGAAAGAAAGAAAGAAAGAAAGAAAGAAAGAAAGAAAGAAAGAAAGAAAGAAATAACGGCCATGAACAAAGGCCTACATAGTGTTGCCACCAAGCCAATCATATGAATACATCCACCCTGTCACAACTTTAACAACACCACAACATAATACAGCCTAGTATACGTATACTGTGCCTTCAATTCCAGAGCCAGAAACAGTTAACGGAAAATGTTTCCTTCCTACACAACAATATGACAACAATCCATCAACAGCATGAATCACAACACAATGCAGTAGCAAAGAAAATAAATAAATAAACATGGTTCCTACCCTGAGATGTCTTCTGGCTTCATCAGTTGTGTTATAAGCTGTAAGTGATGGCCAGGTTCAACTTTGGATTCTTCACTCTAGGTCAGGGATCCCAACCACAAGTACACGGACTGGTGCCACAAGAATTTCCCCCCTTCCATCACCAGGATTTTCCAAAGCGGATAAAAGTTGTAAAATTAGATTAGATTAGTCTAAAGTGTAGGTCATCCTCGGACGAGCCCTCCAGTGGTGTCTCCAGTAATCTCCATCCTTCATACATCTGTCTTGCTCACCAATACTTTCCTCCCCTGTATCTTTCTTTATAGTATCTCCATGTAGGTATAGGTGTGGGATCATTGGGATGCCCTTCTGATCATTGATCAATACCCATGTTTTGGGTATCATAGAACAGGTTTGCTGGCTGGGAGCTCCCAGTGTCGATGGCAGTGACTGGCCAGTCTCATTCTCCTGGCTGCTCTCTTTTCGCTCACCCTCAGTAGCCCTCCATACAGATGTTTGTTGGTAACGTGTTCATCCTGGTTGATGTTTAGTGCTGCACATAGCATGCTGGTGTACCCGTGTACATGGCTGCTATGGTCCGGAGCACTAGGGTTGGAAGGGACACCTAAGCTCTGAGAATGAAACACAAAGAAACAAAAAGTGGTTTATATTGGATAGTTGACACATATTCAACGTATTAGTATTAAGTAATTACAATTTTCAATAGCTTCTATACCAGATGAGAAATAGACACACACACACACACACACACACACACACACACACACACACACACACACACACACACACACACACACACACACACACACACACACACACACACACACACACACACACACACACACACACACAACACACACACACACACACACACACACACACGTATATATCCTATGTTTTTATAACTTCAATTATGTTATAATTACTGTCATAACGGTAGGAGTGCATTTAGGCTACAAAAGAAAGTGTCAATGCCAAGGTTGAACATGTAGGCCTACTACTGCATGTATACATGTCCCAAAATTGATGTTTTTTTGGAAAATTATACATGATCAGATACAAAAGATATTGGGATATGAGGTGCCTATGAAGTGTGATTTTTTTTGTACTTAGGAAACTTGATGGGGGGAAAGATACGAGGAGAGGATAGATATCTGGTAAACATTTTATTGGCGGCAGGAAAGAAAGCTATCACAAGAAAATGAGGACAGATGGAACCTCCAACACAAGGACAATGGGAGGAGTTGATTCAGGAGATAAATCTCATGGAGAAACTGACACACCGTCTGAGACTGCAGGAAGAACTAATGGAGGACAAATGTTCCAAATGGACAACATTTAAGACTGAGCAGAAAGAATAAGGTTAGTAAATGCCTAGGAATATGTGATGTAACATGCAAATTTTGATACGCAATGTCGACTTTAGTTTATTTTATTTTTCTTGTTTATTTATTTATTTGACAGGGACAATGCTCATTAATCAACATTTCAGTTTTCACTTCCATGTAAATGTGCCAGAGTTAGCCATAAGCTAATTTTCATCTGTAGTCCCTGAATTACTGAACCTGATGCATTATGAGATTGTAAAAAAGATCTTAACCAAGCATAGAGCCCTGGGGGATCCCGGTCAACTATGTAGGGTCCAGGGCTTAAATGTAGGTGGTTAATTGGTTGATTGGTCTGTTGCGCTACTGTACTTCAATTTCCACTAGATGGCAGCAGAGTCTTCTTTTATGACAGGTTGTGATAGGCTACAGTATAGAAGAAGTTAATTTAGGACCTTCTAACAGTTAATTTCGTTTTATTAAACACATTTATTCCATGTAGCCCATGTTTTGTAATGGCATCATCATGCTATTATGCCCGTGGATATACATTAACAATGATAATTTAATATGATAATACCTTTTATAACAAAAATACATATCGCATGGATGCACCTGGGACGTATCCTCATTTTTACCTGTACTTTGAGCAGCTACCAGGCACCCCCGTAGTTGTCGCCGCTGGCAGCAGTCTCCTTTTATGACAGGTTGTGATAGGCTACCAGAAACATTGAAACATCAGATGATAAGATCCTCTACTTCAGTGGTTCTCAAAGTCTGTTAAGGGACCCACAGGGGACATTGAAGGGGTTCCAGAGGGTCCCCAAGAAAATGGGGAACAATTTATTGAGATTAAAAAAAAGAAATACAAAAAAATCCAGCCGCATGCAGCACGGTGTAAGCTTGTAGATCGGCTGTTTTAGAACCATTTGGAAATTTATATTGGCTATTTTTGGCTAATACAAAAAAAATCTTGAGATATTGCAACAAGAGAAATTGGTAAGGTTGACAAACTAGATAGAGGTAATGTACGTTTGTCAACCATAGGCTATATATTATTTAGAAAAAGATAATATAGCCTCAAGAGCTTTTCTAGGAGCTAAAACATAAATTATGAGGTTCCAAACGGAGCTAGGCCTCACGCACACTGGCAGTGGCTAAAGCAGCAATTTGGCAAGAAAACGACCAAGCAAGGCAATTCAACTTATCTTATCTTTCAACTGTCAGCGTACATGGCTGTAGCCTAGTTGTTTTGTAGGCCATAGTTAACTCCCTGGCGAAATTGACAACTGTTACTAAAAGCTGGTAATTAGGCGTTTGTATCAAACACTTGTCAGTGCAGGTGTGGTGGTGGGGCGACGACTCGGAAAACCTGGTGATATAAAAGAGCCCGCCCTGCTGCTTCTGTCTTGATTGATTGTGTTGTAGCCTATTTGATAAGTCAAATACAACACTGAAAATACCATTAGCCAGGGGATACGTGTCAAACTAGGGGGTTTTCATGATTCTGAACCCATTCAAGGCACCCCCCCCCACACACCCCCCAACACACACCCTAACTCCTGGTTGTCATGTAATCATCTGGCATGATTTGGCAATGCTGTACACTTTTATTCATCATGTAAAATGATTTTCTCTTATTAATCAGTCAGTCAAATTGACTTTAGGCTATACATTGTTTTTTTATGTTTTTTTTTTGGCTTTCGCCTTTATTTTATATTTTGTATGGAGGGACAGACAGTAGGCTGACAGGAAATGGGGAGAGACATGCAGTAAAGGCTGTCGGGAGTCGAACCCGCGGCACACTGCCAGACTGGATTGCCAGCCAAGGTGCCTGGACCGCTGAGCCACGGCCCAGGCCAGGCTATACATTGTTAATGGTGAGCAACAGACCGTGAATTAACTTTAAATGTAAAATGAAAGAAAGAAAGAAATAAAGAAAGAAAGAGGCTATTTGTTAACAGCCTCATCAACAAATATATGAAGTAGGCCAGATGAATCTGAGGATAACAATATCTTAACTCCTGTATAGGTTTAGGGCTTCAAATCGTCAGGGCTGTGTTTAACACAAAAAAGAAATCAAATCAAATCAAATAAACATTTATTTCGAAAGATGACATTTTTTAAATTATTTATAGTCAGTCAGAGGAAGTGTCAACATAATTTGTCCTGTTCTGAGAAATCACATTAGGCTACATGCTAAAAGTAAGCATTTAAAAAGGTTTAAAAAGGATTTAAAAAGGATTGAGAAAATGACCACTATTGAACAGAGTCAGACGTTGAAATAGTGGGATCCAATGGAAATTCCGACGGAGCATTAGTCCGACATGTGGGAACAACAGCGCTGCTCCCGTGCTTGCGGTTATGGTTAGGTTAAGGTTTGAGGTAGGTTGTCAGTCTAATGACTGTCGGATAATAATAAAAAAATCACACCCGTGTGAAGTGAGGGGCGCTAATATATTATGTAATGGTGATGTAAAACAAAAGGTGCCAACACAAACATTAATGCTATAATAAAAAAGACAATATGACGTAATGAGTTACATTATGATGTAAATTTTCCCTTCATTATCAAATGTGCATACGTGTATGAGGTTAAGTTTCAGGGAAGGGAGATTTCTTTATATGCCTATCACACATTGTACCCTAACTGCTCCTGATTGTCATGTCAGGGCTTCAGCCCTGAATAGCTATAGCCACACCCATTCAAAATAGCCACACCCATTTAAAAAAGCACACTGTGTGAAGTGTGACTTTCACACAGTGTGTGAGACTTTCATCACTTTCATCACAATGATGACGTCTGATGATTTCAACATGACGTCACAGACATTTCTTGCAAAACGGCTGCGCATTGGAGCGGCTGCACCACTCAGAAACATGTTCTGGTGAAACTTCAGGCTGAATGTCAGGCGATACTACATGTATGTACCTAATTGAATAAGAATGGGGTGAAACTATAGCGGTGATGTCTGACTGTGTGCACTGACAAGTCTCTTGGATTTCATCATCATTCAATATTCATTGTTGTCGATGGGCTCGATGATAGTAAACTCTTTCTTGGTCTTCTTGACGGCTGCCCAGGGTCGGTGGAGCCTCACTTTCACCCAGTAACGAATGGTGCCACCGTGTTTCTCCTCAAAGGACATCCCCATGCGTTCTGGGATCTGGAAACTGAAGGGGTACTCGTGTATGCCTGCAGAGAGTGTATCTGAGGGGAAATAAATAAATGTTAGTATGCTCTCATAATATTAATATTAGTGTGGTTGGCTACGGGGCAACAAGATTATTGTTAATGTCAGTTTATTGTATGTTTCTTTCTATAGTAACTTCTGACGTCATGTGGGTCTATGGGGTTTTCCATTATTATGTCACCACGCTTGATGCCATAATAAAATCTATGAGGTCTATGGGGTTTTCCATTATTATGATGTAGGCTATGACATACAGTATGACATCAGACTTATATAAAGTCTGTTAAAATGTCTTTACAGGAGGCAACCACACTTGCAATTGCAGGGCTCTCTCCATCTTCTCTTAGTCTTCAATAAACAGAAAATACATTTTAGAGAGAACTCATGCAGGAGGATACAGGATAAAAAGAAAAGTGTTTCCGTCTATTTCTGTTTTTCATTGACATCTTAAAATGGGTTTATTTTTGAGACATACATTGCAGCCAATTTTGCAGCCAACATGAATTGAACAATTGCTGCAATTTAATAGTCACAGTATATATTTCCCAAGGCTGTTTGTGTTTGTATTAGGATTGATATTATTTAGCCATAGCATTATTATTTACATTAGTTTAATAGATTACATATTAGTTAATTGGTTTATGTGGCAGCAAAGGGCACGCCTCCCCAGGCCTCGACAGCAAGGGCACGTAGGCCTTTGTGATTGGGGAACGGAATGCACCTGTGTGGACCTCCTTTTATATACTCTATGGTGTGGACAGATGGTTTTTACCAGTGCTAGAGCCACTTTGCCAGAGAATGGCCATCATGAATAACCTGAGGCTGATGTCACGCAAGGTTAGGAATAACCTGTTTGTATCTGCATTCTGCACATGCTTGGATAAGAATACGAGACTGCTCGCCCCTTTACCAATGTAGTTAACAGTTAGTTAATTTAGTATTTCCCTCCCTATCTGAAATTATCTTCTTGTATACAGATTTATTTGATTGCATAGTAGTCGATCTCTATACTCTGTGAAATTTATGTTAATGTCACAGAGACGGTGACTGCTCAATTAAGTTAATTTAGGACCTTCTAGCAGTTCATTTCGTTTTATTAATCACATTTCTTCCATGTAGCCCATGTTTTGTAATGGCATCATCATGCTATTATGCCCGTGGATATACAGAGTGAACTTAACAATGATAATGATAATACCTTTTAAATAAGCACAAACATGAATTATGTTATTTACAGCTAGGTCCTCCTGCCTGCATACAGCTTGCAGTGTGCATCATTGGGGTTTGTAAATTTGTGTGGAGCCACAAAGCCTTCAAATACTAGGCTACACATAACACATTTTAAACTTTGAATTGTCTGATTCATCCTCGAAGGAAACAAAATAGCCTACTAAATTGTGCACATTTAACATTTTCGTCCAAATTAATTTCCAATAAGCACCACAATGAATATATGATATGAGAATAATTGATAGTGACCTGCATGCAGAAGCTGTTCTCTCAGGTTCAGATACTTAACGTCCAGTTTGACAGCGTGCACTTTGCTCCGTCCGTTTAGCTCCAGGATCACCTTGCCGGACACCACATCTCCATTGCCGAACTCCGGGGGAGAGCTGAAGACGATGGAGAAATGTCTCACGTTGCCGAAATAAGGCATCTTGACTCATGAGATCTCTAATATGTTCGTTGTATTCCCACGCTAATGTGATTTATATCCTTCTTTTCCAGGGATAAGTTCGGCTTGCTTCTGTTGAGTTGAGATAATGTGAGATCTGATGAGCGGATCTTCCTTAATAGTCTGCAACTCTGCGTGCATGGAGGGGGCGGAGTCTAGTGTCAGTGACAGGCTGTGCTTGATGTTTCTTTAGGTGAAACCACTGAGCTTTGTTTGTTTGTTTTTGTCATATATAAAACAGAAACAATTATTTGCATTTCGCATCACAAAGAAAAACAATTCAAATAATTAGATTAAAATATAGCATGAATAATAAAAGGAAAGGAAAAAAAACAAAGTATTCAAATAATTAGATTAAAATATAGCATGAATAATAAAAGGAAAGGAAAAAAGACAAAGTATGAAAGCATATCTAAGCATATCCGAAAAGGAGTGAGAAGAAGTCAAATTTATAAACTCCCGAGTCCCACCCCTCTGTAACTGAAATTACTCGCTGGATTCTGTGCTTCAAATTAAGCTCTTCTAAGAAAAGTTCACTTTTAATGGATGTTCATGGATGTCTCAGACTCAGAGAAACTTCTCATATAACAATTTAAATGAGTCCAGGTTGATTACCTGTTGCACTGGTTTGTGGTCCACAGACATGAGTCTGACATGATAGGCCTCCTATAGACAAATTACAGGTGAACCACGGGAAATGTTAGACAATATTGTAAAAATATATTTTTAAAAAAAGCCATTTTGAACAAATGGGCTATGCAATATGCTATAGATAGTGTGGGGACACTGGGGAGGGAGCTTAAACTTAGAACACTAAACTTAACTTTTGTCAAACCATCACTAAACCGGGTAGGCCTATATTTTACCCAATGAAATATATAGGCTATCATAAAAACAAATCTCGTAAAAATATATTGAAGTAGGCCTACAGCAATACCGTACATGGCAACTTGAGGTAGGCTATCTTCTTTAATATTTCACCATGACTTTTCACAGAACGAATCATGGGGGCCCTATCATATATAGGGGGACAACATCGGTGAAAAATGTGGGTAGCCTATTTAAAAAATATTCCTAAAAAAAGAATGGAGCTCCTTTGGTAGCCTATTCACCTGTTTCCTAGGCTGTGTGTTTTCCACTTCCTGTCGATTTGATCCAATGAAATCCAATGAAACTGGTCAGATGACCAATGATATCCAATGACATCGACAGGAAGTGGAAAACACACAGCCTAGGAAACAGGTGAATACATTCGAAGCGGGTGCCTGCATGGGGACATGTGAGAATGGTCCAGTGAAAAAAAGAAAAGGAGAGAAAAAAGAAAAGCCCATAGTGGAGGTATCACTCTAGTCTATCACTATAAACGCGGGTGGCATTCACCCGAACACCTGCCTGTAGAACAAAACAGGAATGTGGGCAGGGAGAATACAAACCTACCTTAATTCTATTATGTCACATTGTCACTGCAGCATCATGGAGGTATAAAGACCCACCCAGCTCAGACATCAGCAACATTATCATTATGAAAATATTACAAAAATATTGTCCGGGTGAAAATCATGCATACTGTGTGTGTGTGTGTGTGTGTGTGTGTGTGTGTGTGTGTGTGTGTGTGTGTGTGTGTGTGTGTGTGTGTGTGTGTGTGTGTGTGTGTGTGTGTGTGTGTGTGTGTGTGGTGGTGGCGGCGGGGGGGGGGGGGGGGGGGGGGGCGTGCATCAAGTGCTTCTACCTATTTTTATAAGTGTATATTTGTGTCTTTATGTTATGATGAATTTGTTGTAAACAATTAAGTCTCATGGTTTCGTCCATAGCAGTTTTTGTCTTTGAGTTGTGCTTTCGTTTGAAATGTACCCATTCTGCATACTGTGAAATAAAAATTTCAATCAATCAATGTGCTAGGTCTGTTTATTTTCCCTTATGACATATCACTCTTCATTTATACCTTAACTAATTTAGCTAGTTTTTATAAGGTGTCTTCACTGTCTTTGTTAAGTTATGCATAATTATAAACATGTATAAGTGTTATAAGTGTTATAATTATGGCCTATAGGTACATTATAATGCATTATACTGTAATTACCTGTACCTTTATAATGTGCTGGTCCACTGAGTTTATAAATGCATTATGACCATTACTAATAGCCTGTACTAGGAACACCCTACCAAGTACCAACAGTCATTAAGACATGCAAATCCCTTGACTCCTTCAAAACCGCTCTCAAAGGGCACCTACGGACGGCTGCAATTTGAAACTGGCCCCTGTAAAATCACTAAATTCACTGGGGGGCCTGCAATGATTTTTTAGGAAGTGGGCACTGAGCAAATAGGCTATTGTCTTAAACAATACACTTAATTACTCAATTAATTAAAGGGATAGGCCTTTAATTCAGTATTTAGATAGGCTATTTGATTTTCACTTTGGCTGCCCCGCCCCCTTCCTATACAAACCCATTGTAACTTCAACCTCCATTTTAACCATGTTAGATTCATTGATGCCCATGTTTTTTTTAATACTTTTTTATGTATAATTTCTTTCAGTGGTTTCTCAGGCATTTGAAAACTTTAGTTTATAGTTACTTTGCAGATTTTGATTTTACAAAACAGACTACATTAACCACTTCATTTTTAACTTTTATATATATATACATTTTAGACACAGCTAGCCTATATAGCCTATATGATAACTGTCTGCATAATGAGTACTTTTACTTTTAGTTCAATAATTACCTGGCTTTTACTTGCAGAATGTTTCTACATTGCAGTATTGATACTTTTACTTAAGTTAAAAACAAAGAGTAGGCCTACCTTTTCCACCACTGATAATAAATGTGCATACGTATGAGGTTAAGTTTCAGGGAAGGAGGGGTTGTTTAAATGTGTATAGCCTGTCTGACACACATAATTGCTCCTGATTGTCATGTACACACATGTAATGTGTGGTGTGATGTGATGATGATGATGAAACTTGGCATCGCACATATAGTCAGACATCACTAGTTTCACCTCATTATTATTCAAGTACATGTACATGACAATCAGAAGCAATTATAGTACAATGTGTGTCCAGACAGCCTATAGAAATGTTGACAAATCCCCCTTCACTGAAACTAAACCTCATACAACGGGAGCGTACCTATGTTCCCCACCATGAAGGTGGGGAAACCATGAAAAAGGTTCTTTGTTCCCCACTTAGAATAAACCTAAACCACCAGAAACCTAACCTAGTAATTCTAGTAAGAGTATTTTAGCAACTTAGTCTTAGTGTTACTTTTAGTAGCAAATTCTGATTTAAGCTCAGTCTTTGAACAATCCATTGAACTTTAGGCCTGCCTATAGGCTATACTTAAACTATCTAGTCTTAGCCAACTAAAATTTAACACTGGCATAAAATAAAATAAAACATAATTGCTCAGACTCTTCAACAAAGATGGCAAAAACAAACATTCTTTGTTCTGTACTTATACATACAATTGTGTGTACAAAACACTGAAGTCCTTAAACCAGAAACCTAACAAACCCTAAGGTAAGTGGGGAACATAGAACCTGGGGAACATAGGGATGACCCCCACACAACACATATAGGATGCACACTTGCACAGTTGTGGAAAGTACTCAATATACTTATAGGCTTACTGCAATGTAGCAAAAACATGGTGATGTCTGACTATAAATCCTGACAGTTTTCTGAAAAACCTGTTTCTGTGTCAGTGCATGTGGTGCTCAACCTTTTTCACGTCAAGGACCCCCAGAATTATCTGTATTTGGCTGCGGAGCCCCATCTGAAAATATATAGTTCCATGGACCCACCAGAAGCAAAAATTTGAGTTAAAAACGTTTTTTTCAACAAGTTTAAAAAAAAATAGCAGATCTACAAGCTCGGTGCAGCGCTATAAGCAGATCTGCTAGCTAAAGTATTAGGCCTACATGATGCTTAAAACACCAAAAGGGGTTCCCGTCCTTAAAGTATCAAAAGTGAAAGTATAGGCTCATTATGCAGAATGTCCTGTTTCACAATACCATAATTATGTCTAAAATGTATTACAAAAATAGCCAAAGGTTAAATAATAATCAAAATATACAAAGTAACTATAGCTAAAGTTTTCAAAAAAAATGTAGTGGAGTAAAAGTACAACATTGGAAATTAAGCATTAGCCTATAAATTGGAGTAGCTAATTATGAAGGTATATATACACCAGGCGTGAAGCATGCCTTATAATCACATGTATAATGCATCATTACCTACATTATAATGTAGACTTAATAAGAGTTATTATGCATAACTTGTAACAAAGTAACTACCTAACAACATTAATTATAATGTTCCACTGACCTTATGCATTATGACCAATACATAATAAAGTTGCCATACATGAATCATGATTATTATAAAGCATATATAAAAGAGTCTTATAAATCCTACACAAGCCTATAATATGCCTAGCACACATATTAAGCCTTTTGCCTTTATAACAGTCATTATTTAATTTAAACTCCCCCTCCTATGCCTATTTGTTCAAAAGGTCTTACATTTTATGGGCACATTTTTGATAAGGAAAGTAACAAATAGCCTATGTTTACAATTTTTTTTTTTTTTTAACATTTCTTGTGGATCACCTGTAATTGTCATGACCACTTGTGGTCCATGGACCACTGGTTGAGAAACTGTTCTAAAATAACTGAAATGTGTTTAACTTTAGTATAGGCTTATGCCCTGAGTGTTAACTTGCCAATTTGGGTTTGAATTCCATTTGTATGATTTTAAAATGATAGGCTAGTATTTACAAACGAGTGCAACAGGAAATCAATCTGGACTAATTTCAATTGTTATTCTAATTGAGAAGTTTCTCTGAGACACCCCCCATGATGCTCAAGCGGTTTCACTTCTTTCCCCTAAAGGAACATCAATCACAGCCTGTCACTGACACGAGGCTCCGCCCCTTCTGCTATAAAGACGCTCATCTCAGATGCAGATCTTATCCACACATCTTTTGCTCAACTCAACAACAGAAGCAAGCAGAACTTACCTCTGGGTTAGGGAAAGGAAGGAAGGATTAAGAAATCACATTGTGTTGTGGACGCACACATTTAGAGATCTCACTCAAGATGCTTTTCGACAAGGTGAAAAAGTTCTCCATCGTCTTCAGCTCTCCCCCGGAGTTCGGCAGTGGAGATGTGGTGTCCGGCAAGGTGGTTCTGGAGCTGAGCGGACACAGCAGAGTGCAGGCTATCAAACTGCACGCCGAGGGCATCGCGAAAACCCGCTTCCTCATCGCTGCTGACGCCTGTTACTACAGGGAGGACGTGGAGTATCTGGACCTGAAAGAAGAGCTTCTGCATGCAGGTCACTATCAATGTTCTCATATCATGAGATTCATATCCATTGTGGCGCTTATTGGAAATAATATAATTAGGACGAAAATATCTTTAAAATGGGAATTCAGTGATTTTAATTATTTCCTTCGGGCATGAATCAGATGATTAAAACAGACATAAAACACATTTTGTGTTTTAACATTTAAATTGCAGCAATTAGTGTTCATGTTCATGTCTCAAAACAAACCCATTTAATGTGTACAGAAATAGACTGAAACACTTTGTTTATCCTGCATTAATGTAGGCCTATATGGTTAGGGAAGGGTAGTAATTTGTTACTATTTATTACTATAATAATGAAAATTATTATTATGAGAGCATACTAACGTATTTATTTGTTTATTTCCCCATCAGATAACGGAGAGCTGACAACACTCTCTGCAGGCATACATGAGTTCCCCTTCAGTTTCCAGCTCCCAGAACGCCTGGGGACGTCCTTTGAGGGGAAACACGGCAGCATTCGTTACTGGGTGAAAGTGAAGCTCCACCGGCCCTGGGCCACTGTCAAGAAGACCAGGAAAGAGTTTACTGTCATCCAACCCATCGACATCAACACACCCGCCCTACTGGTAAGAAGATGCATGCAGTTCAACTGTATCCCTTTCATAGATCAATGCATGGCTGTGACAAAACATTTCCTTGTTTCTATGGCGTTTACCGGTATAGTCATTCATGTAAACATGTTTTTGTTTTTCCGATTTCAGGCGCCACATGGTTGCACCAAAGACAAGAAGGCACGTGTGTGGGTCCAAAACTTTGGACAGGTGTCCATACGGGCTAAGATCGACCGCACAGGTTACACACCAGGTAAGAGAGCTCTTTTCTAATCAACATGCCATTTCGGTTACTGCCATGCAGTCAATAAAAGTGTTTTCTTTGTTGACTGAGATCAGAACAGGATATCTTAACTGAACCTCTTGAATGAAATGAACTGAATGAAAGTACTACCATCCTAAATCTCTATCCCCCCCACCCCCATTGTGCTTGCAGGCGAGGTCATTCCTGTGTTCGCAGAGTTCGACAACTCCACCCCTCGGCCAGTGGTGCCCACGGTCTACATCACCCAGGTGCAGACCTATATCAACGAGGGAAACTTGAAAAAGAAGCAAGTCGTGGTGACGACGCTGCAAGGTGACATGGTTGGAGCACACCGCAGGCAGATGTGGCACGGCTGCGCCATCAAGATCCCCTCTGTTGTACCCTCCATTCTGCATTGTCGCACCATCAAAGTGGAGTACATGCTCAGGGTAAGCATTTTTCTCTCTGTTCTTAGTGGGTTTATAATGAGGGAAAAAAATAGGCCACTTGATGGAAGATGTACCGAAATCAGAGTGCATGTAATTTCTTTTAGTATCAGTTTGTGGTCCCAGTGGGAACGGAACCCTGTGCTCTGCTCTCCAGTGCTCTGCTGATTGTGATACTCAGGAAATAGATGTTTTATATAATACATGTGCTCATATACAGCCAAGAGTTTATACTAAAACTGTCCTCTCCCTTTCCTCAGGTTTGTGTGGATGTTCCTGGGACGTCTAAGCTGTGTGTGGAGCTGCCGCTGGTGATGGGAACCAACCGTCTCCACCCGTCTGGCAACTGCACCTCCACCAGTGTCATGAATAACCAGTACAGCGGCAACCAGAAGTGGCTCGACCATGCCATCCCAGAGCAGCCTGTCTGTCACAAGTGTCAAATCCGTGACAGTGTTACTTGTAAAAATACTACTACAAAATTTATTGTGAACAAATTATTATGAATAGAAATTTGGGTGACACTGGCATCACATCTTTATATTTGAATATGTTTTAGTATTTGATATGTCCTTTTTTTCCCTCTACTGATTATCCATTTTGTAAATGTAATACGTGGGAGCTTGTACAGAAAATAATTGACCCACTCTTTAATACTGGTATGCTTGCAATGTGACAATAAACTTAAAGTTGAAGTTAGAAATTAGTTTTTCAGGGTCAAGTCATTTCAGGGGACACTGGGGAGGGAGCTTAAACTTAGAACACTAAACTTAACTTTTGTCAAACCATCACTAAACCGGGTAGGCCTATATTTTACCCAATGAAATATATAGGCTATCAGCAATACCGTACATGGCAACTTGAGGTAGGCTATCTTCTTTAATATTTCACCATGACTTTTCACTGTCACTGTCACTGCAGCATCATGGAGGTATAAAGACCCACCCAGCAACATTAGCAGACATCAGCAACATTATCATTATGAAAATATTACAACACTAGAAAAAGTGCCCTTCTGGGCACAGGTCTCCACCAGGAGGATAGGAGTGTGTGTGATGTTTGGCAAAATGTTTCGGAGTAATATAAACATGTTTTTTTGTTTGTTTGTTTCTTGCAACAATTTTCTTCGTTTTGTTGAGGAAATGCAGAGCCAGATCACTCATAGCATCTCTGAGGATAGAATTCTGGATGAGCAGGACATGTGCAGCATTTTTTTTACAAAACTTTGGAAGGCAATCTTAGTGGCTCGTCTTGATCACATGACTACAGAGATCATGTGTACCGATGTGCGTGAGATTTGGATTCAATCTGTGCGACTAACACAAACAATGTGTTTTGCAGAAATCGGCCTCATGGTGGCACTATAACCGGCAGATGTGGAGGGATGCAGGGAAAATGTTTTTCCATTGCCTCTAGGGAGTGCGCATACATAAATTGTCGATGCAGTTATAGGTAAAAACAGGAATTGTCCTGTTATAGCGCCACCGTGAGGCTGATTTGGGGGAAAAATAGTGGCATGTCACCCTGTCAACAACTTATCGTTATCGCCCATGTGCTTCAACAAGTTGACATTCAGTCACAGTGCTGTGAGAGCTCGGGCCTGATGTGACATCACATCTTAAATCTGAGGCTTTTTTTGTATACTATTTAAATAGTCTTGTGAGTCTTGCTATTTGTCCCAAAGTGACTATAATACATTGCTGCTATTTGTTTCAAAAAAGCTTTATACCCAGCATTTAACATGGACCAAAAAAACAAAGGAAACTGTGCCTTAACAAAGCATCTGATAACATCTCAACTGCTGAACTGATCACACAACCGACACACCTGCTCACCTGATTCAATCTCACCTGCTAATAATTCCTGCTCACCTGCTGCCAATCGATCTTCCATCTGATAGCTCTTACCTCACTCACCTGTCACTAATCCATCTGATATAACAACTCTTACCTCACTCACCTGTCACTAATCCATCTGATATAACAACTCTTACTTCACTCACCTGTCACTAATCCATTTGATAACAACTCTTCCCCCGCTCAGCTGTCACCAATCCATCTGATAATAACTCTTCCTCACCTGTTGCCAATCTAGAAAAAGTGCCCTTCTGGGGACAGGTCTCCACCAGGAGGATAGGACTGTGTGAGATGCTTGGCAAAATGTTTAGGAGTAATATAAACATGTTTTTTTGTTTTAGTTTTTTGCAACAATTGTCTTCATTTTGTTGAGGAAATGCAGAGCCACTCATAGCATCTCTGAGGATAGAATTCTGGATGAGCAGGACATATGCAGCATTTGGAACGAAAACGGGCCACTCCTGAAAACTTTGTAAGGCAATCTTAGCCAATCTGTGTAGAATCTGAGAAATCCATGAAATCCAAATCTGACTACAGAGATCATGTGGACCGATTTGCGGGAGATTTGGATGAAATCTGTGCGACTAAGCAATGTGTTTTGCAGAAATCGGCCTCATGGTGGCGCTATAACCTCCAACCGATGTGGAGGGATGCAGGGACAATGTTTTTCCATGGCCTCTAGGGAGTGCGCATACATAAGTTGTATACAGATCGATGCAGTTATAGCTAAAAACAGGAATTGGCTTGTTATAGCGCCACCGTGAGGCTGATTTGGGGGGGAAAAAATTGGCATGTCGTCCTCGGCCCTAGTGGAAATGTGCATGTATAATTTCACGGAAATTGCACACTGTGTTTGTGATTTGTGGCATTTTGTTCGAAACGGACCAATCGTGTGAGCTTTGGAAGCCAATCTTAGCCAATCAGGATGGAAGATGGGAAATGGTGCCGCTCCGTGTTGATCACATGACTATGAGATAGTGTATACCGAATTGTGTGATGTATGGATAAAATGTGTACGAGTAATCTACATAAATGTGTTTTGCCTAAATCGGCCTCATGGTGGCGCTATAACAGGCTGTTGAGGAATATTTGGGGCAGAGGTTCGTCGTTGGCATCCAGGGAGTGTGTGTGCAAAGTTTGGCATGGATCGGGCCAACAGTGCCGGAGATTAGCTGATAACGGACGGACGGAAGGAAGGACGGACGGACGGACGGAAGGAAGGACACACACACACACGGACGGAGTGCAAAACATACTCTCTCCCCATGCCTTCGGCCTGGTGGAGACAAATATTGTCTGGGTGAAAATCATGCATACTGTGTGTGTGTGTGTGTGTGTGTGTGTGTGTGTGTGTGTGTGTGTGTGTGTGGTGGAGGGGGGGTGCATCAAGTGCTTCTACCTATTTTTATAAGTGTATATTTGTGTCTTTATGTTATGATGAATTTGTTGTAAACAATTAAGTCTCATGGTTTCGTCCATAGCAGTTTTTGTCTTTGAGTTGTGCTTTCGTTTGAAATGTACCCATTCTGCATACTGTGAAATAAAAAAATCAATCAATCAATGTGCTAGGTCTGTTTATTTTCCCTTATGACATATCACTCTTCATTTATACCTTAACTAATTTAGCTAGTTTTTATAAGGTGTCTTCACTGTCTTTGTTAAGTTATGCATAATTATAAACATTATAAACATTTAAGTGTTATAATCATGTATAGGTACATTATAATGCATTATACTGTAATTACCTGTACCTTTATAATGTGCTGGTCCACTGAGTTTATAAATGCATTATGACCATTACTAATAGCCTGTACTAGGAACGCCCTACCAACAGTCATTAAGACATGCGAATCCCTTGACTCCTTCAAAATCACAAAATTCACTGGGGGGCCTGCAATGATTTTTTAGTAAGTGGGCTCTGTGCAAATAGGCTATTGTCTTAAACAATACACTTAATTACTCAATTAATTAAAGGGATAGGCCTTATTTCACCCGAGACAGTGTGTTTTGCTTCATTCAGTATTTAGATAGGCTATTTGATTTTCACTTTAGCTGCCCCGCCCCCTTCCTATACAAACCCATTGTAACTTCAACCTCCATTTTAACCATGTTAGATTCATTTATATATATTTATATATAATTTCTTTCAGGGGTTTCTCAGGCATTTGAAAACTTTAGTTTATAGTTACTTTGCAGATTTTGATTATTATTTTTTACAAAACATTAACCACTTCATTTTTAACTTTTATATATACATTTTAGACACAGCTAGCCTATATAGCCTATATGATAACTGTCTGCATAATGAGTACTTTTACTTTTATTTTTAGTTCAATAAATAATTACCTGGCTTTTACTTGCAGAATGTTTCTACATTGCAGTATACTTTTACTTAAGTTAAAAACAAAGAGTATAGGCCTACCTTTTCCACCACTGATAATAAATGTGCATACGTATGAGGTTAAGTTTCAGGGAAGGAAGGGTTGTTTAAATGTGTATAGCCTGTCTGACACACATAATTGCTCCTGATTGTCATGTACACACATGTAATGTGTGGTGTGATGTGATGATGATGATGAAACTTGGCATCGCACATATAGTCAGACATCACTAGTTTCACCATTATTATTCAAGTACATGTACATGACAATCAGAAGCAATTATAGTACAATGTGTGTCCAGACAGCCTATAGAAATGTTGACAAATCCCCCTTCACTGAAACTAAACCTCATACAACGGGAGCGTACCTATTCCCCACCATGAAGGTGGGGAAACCATGAAAAAGGTTCTTTGTTCCCCACTTAGAATAAACCTAAACCACCAGAAACCTAACCTAGTAATTTTCGTAATTCTAGTAAGACTAAAAGTATTTTAGCAACTTAGTCTTAGTGTTACTTTTAGTAGCAAATTCTGATTTAAGCTCAGTCTTTGAACAATCCATTGAACTTTAGGCCTGCCTAGGCTATACTATACTTAAACTAAAATTTAACACTGGCATAAAATAAAATAAAACATAATTGCTCAGACTCTTCAACAAAGATGGCAAAAACAAACATTCTTTGTTCTGTACTTATACATACAATTGTGTGTACAAAACACTGAAGTCCTTAAACCAGAAACCTAACAAACCCTAAACCCTAAGGTAAGTGGGGAACATAGAACCTGGGGAACATAGGGATGACCCCCACACAACACATATAGGATGCACAGTGGTGGAAAGTACTCAATATACTTATAGGCTTACTGCAATGTAGCAAAAACATGGTGATGTCTGACTATAAATCCTGAAAAACCTGTTTCTGTGTCAGTGCATGTGGTGCTCAACCTTTTTCACGTCAAGGACCCCCAGAATTATCTGTATTTGGCTGCGGAGCCCCATCTGAAAATATATAGTTCCATGGACCCACCAGAAGCAAAAATTTGAGTTAAAAACGTTTTTTTCAACAAGTTTAAAAAAAATAGCAGATCTACAAGCTCGGTGCAGCGCTATAAGCAGATCTGCTAGCTAAAGTATTAGGCCTACATGATGCTTAAAACACCAAAAGGGGTTCCCGTCCTTAAAGTATCAAAAGTGAAAGTATAGGCTACTCATTATGCAGAATGTCCTGTTTCACAATACCATAATTATGTCTAAAATGTATTACAAAAATAGCCAAAGGTTAAATATGGCTGAAGTGGTTACATTATGTTTTTAAATAATAATCAAAATATACAAAGTAACTATAGCTAAAGTTTTCAATTTTTTTTGTAGTGGAGTAAAAGTACAACATTGGAAATTAAGCATTAGCCTATACATTGGAGTATCTAATTATGAAGGTATATATACACCAGGCGTGAAGCATGCCTTATAATCACATGTATAATGCATCATTACCTACATTATAATGTAGACTTAATAAGAGTTATTATGCATAACTTGTAACAAAGTAACTACCTAACAACATTAATTATAATGTAATGTGCTGTTCCACTGACCTTATGCATTATGACCAATAAATAATAAAGTTACCACATACATGAATCATGATTATATAAACATTTATAAAGGAGTCTTATAAATCGTATATGCCTACACAAGCCTATAATATGCCTAGCACACATATCAAGCCTTTGGCCTTTATAACAGTCATTATTTAATTTAAACGGTTCCCCCCTCCTATGCCTATTTGTTCAAAGGTCTTACATTTTATGGGCACATTCTTTTATAAGGAAAGTAACAAATAGCCTATGTTTACAATTGTGGATCACCTGTAATTGTCATGACCACTTGTGGTCCATGGACCACTGGTTGATAAACTGTAAATGTGTAACTGAAATGTGTTTAACTTTAGTAGGCTTATGCCCTGAGTGTTAACTTTGGGTCAAAGCCATTTTGGGTTTGAATTCCATTTGTATGATTTTAAAATGATAGGCTAGTATTTACAAACGAGTGCAACAGGAAATCAATCTGGACTCATTTAAATTGTTATTCTAATTCTAAGTTTCTCTGAGACACCCATGATGCTCAAGTGGTTTCACTTCTTTCCCCTAAGCCTAAAGGAACATCAATCACAGCCTGTCACTGACACGAGGCTCCGCCCCTTCTGCTATAAAGACGCTCATCTCAGATGCAGATCTTATCCACACATCCTTTGCTCAACTCAACAACAGAAGCAAGCAGAACTTACCTCTGGGTTAGGGAAAGGAAGGAAGGATTAATAAATCACATTGTGTTGTGGACGCTCACGCACACATTTGGAGATCTCACTCAAGATGCTTTTCGACAAGGTGAAAAAGTTCTCCATCGTCTTCAGCTCTCCCCCGGAGTTCGGCAGTGGAGATGTGGTGTCCGGCAAGGTGGTTCTGGAGCTGAGCGGACACAGCAGAGTGCAGGCTATCAAACTGCACGCCGAGGGCATCGCGAAAACCCGCTTCCTCATCGCTGCTGACGCCTGTTACTACAGGGAGGACGTGGAGTATCTGGACCTGAAAGAAGAGCTTCTGCATGCAGGTCACTATCAATGTTCTCATATCATGAGATTCATATCCATTGTGGCGCTTATTGGAAATAATATAATTAGGACGAAAATATCTTTAAAATGGGAATTCAGTGATTTTAATTATTTCCTTCGGGCATGAATCAGATGATTAAAACAGACATAAAACACATTTTGTGTTTTAACATTTAAATTGCAGCAATTAGTGTTCATGTTGGCTGCAGCTCTCAAAACAGAAATAGACTGAAACACTTTGTTGTTTATCCTGCATTAATGTAGGCTTATATGGTTAGGGAAGGGTAGTAATTTGTTATTACTATAATAATGAAAATTACTATTATGAGAGCATACTAACATGTATTTATTTGTTTATTTCCCCATCAGATAACGGAGAGCTGACAACACTCTCTGCAGGCATACATGAGTTCCCCTTCAGTTTCCAGCTCCCAGAACGCCTGGGGACGTCCTTTGAGGGGAAACACGGCAGCATTCGTTACTGGGTGAAAGTGAAGCTCCACCGGCCCTGGGCCACTGTCAAGAAGACCAGGAAAGAGTTTACTGTCATCCAACCCATCGACATCAACACACCCGCCCTACTGGTAAGAAGATGCATGCAGTTCAACTGTATCCCTTTCATAGATCAATGCATGGCTGTGACAAAACATTTCCTTGTTTCTATGGCGTTTACCGGTATAGTCATTCATGTAAACATGTTTTTGTTTTTCCGATTTCAGGCGCCACATGGTTGCACCAAAGACAAGAAGGCACGTGTGTGGGTCCAAAACTTTGGACAGGTGTCCATACGGGCTAAGATCGACCGCACAGGTTACACACCAGGTAAGAGAGCTCTTTTCTAATCAACATGCCATTTCGGTTACTGCCATGCAGTCAATAAAAGTGTTTTCTTTGTTGACTGAGATCAGAACAGGATATCTTAACTGAACCTCTTGAATGAAATGAACTGAATGAAAGTACTACCATCCTAAATCTCTATCCCCCCCACCCCCATTGTGCTTGCAGGCGAGGTCATTCCTGTGTTCGCAGAGTTCGACAACTCCACCCCTCGGCCAGTGGTGCCCACGGTCTACATCACCCAGGTGCAGACCTATATCAACGAGGGAAACTTGAAAAAGAAGCAAGTCGTGGTGACGACGCTGCAAGGTGACATGGTTGGAGCACACCGCAGGCAGATGTGGCACGGCTGCGCCATCAAGATCCCCTCTGTTGTACCCTCCATTCTGCATTGTCGCACCATCAAAGTGGAGTACATGCTCAGGGTAAGCATTTTTCTCTCTGTTCTTAGTGGGTTTATAATGAGGGAAAAAAATAGGCCACTTGATGGAAGATGTACCGAAATCAGAGTGCATGTCATTTTTTTAGTATCAGTTTGTGGTCCCAGTGAGAACGGAACCCTGTGCTCTGCTCTCCAGTGCTCTGCTGATTGTGATACTCAGGAAATAGATGTTTTATATAATACATGTGCTCATATACAGCCAAGAGTTTATACTAAAACTGTCCTCTCCCTTTCCTCAGGTTTGTGTGGATGTTCCTGGGACGTCTAAGCTGTGTGTGGAGCTGCCGCTGGTGATGGGAACCAACCGTCTCCACCCGTCTAGCAACTGCACCTCCACCAGTATCATGAATAACCAGTACAGCGGCAACCAGAAGTGGCTCGACCTTGCCATCCCAGAGCAGCCTGTCTGTCACAAGTGTCAAATCCGTGACAGTGTTACTTGTAAAAATACTACTACAAAATGTATTGTGAACAAATTATTATGAATAGAAATTTGGGTGGCACTGGCATCACATCTTTATATTTGAATATGTTTTAGTATTTGATATGTCCTTTTTTTCCCTCTACTGATTATCCATTTTGTAAATGTAATACGTGGGAGCTTGTACAGAAAATAATTGACCCACTCTTTAATACTGGTATGCTTGCAATGTGACAATAAACTTAAAGTTGAAGTTAGAAATTAGTTTTTCAGGGTCAAGTCATTTCAGGGGACACTGGGGAGGGAGCTTAAACTTAGAACACTAAACTTAACTTTTGTCAAACCATCACTAAACCGGGTAGGCCTATATTTTACCCAATGAAATATATAGGCTATCAGCAATACCGTACATGGCAACTTGAGGTAGGCTATCTTCTTTAATATTTCACCATGACTTTTCACTGTCACTGTCACTGCAGCATCATGGAGGTATAAAGACCCACCCAGCAACATTAGCAGACATCAGCAACATTATCATTATGAAAATATTACAAAACTAGAAAAAGTGCCCTTCTGGGCACAGGTCTCCACCAGGAGGATAGGAGTGTGTGTGATGTTTGGCAAAATGTTTCGGAGTAATATAAACATGTTTTTTTGTTTGTTTGTTTCTTGCAACAATTTTCTTCGTTTTGTTGAGGAAATGCAGAGCCAGATCACTCATAGCATCTCTGAGGATAGAATTCTGGATGAGCAGGACATGTGCAGCATTTTTTTTACAAAACTTTGGAAGGCAATCTTAGTGGCTCGTCTTGATCACATGACTACAGAGATCATGTGTACCGATGTGCGTGAGATTTGGATTCAATCTGTGCGACTAACACAAACAATGTGTTTTGCAGAAATCGGCCTCATGGTGGCACTATAACCGGCAGATGTGGAGGGATGCAGGGAAAATGTTTTTCCATTGCCTCTAGGGAGTGCGCATACATAAGTTGTCGATGCAGTTATAGGTAAAAACAGGAATTGTCCTGTTATAGCGCCACCGTGAGGCTGATTTGGGGAAAAAATAGTGGCATGTCACCCTGTCAACAACTTATCGTTATCGCCCATGTGCTTCAACAAGTTGACATTCAGTCACAGTGCTGTGAGAGCTCGGGCCTGATGTGACATCACATCTTAAATCTGAGGCTTTTTTTGTATACTATTTAAATAGTCTTGTGAGTCTTGCTATTTGTCCCAAAGTGACTATAATACATTGCTGCTATTTGTTTCAAAAAAGCTTTATACCCAGCATTTAACATCTTTATAACGATGCAATGTAACATAGCTCTGTTTACAAAATGCCTGTACCCCCTCCAACTGTATTTACTGTACTTTCCCCATTTTCAACTGCTTTTATTATATTTTGACACTTGCTTTGGCAATGTAAACGTATGTTTTCTCATGCCAATAAAGCTCCTTTGAAATGGAATTGACATCCATATACAATTCCACTTATAATGTAACAGGCTTTTTACCTCTCCCCCTCCTCAGTAAAATCTGATTTTTGGAAATCGTTTAGATGTTTTCTAAATTATAATAATCAACACAATAGCACAAAGCTTTTTAATTTGAATTGGTTGTGGGGGGGCGGTAAGGGACCTGGATATTGTATAGGGGGCACTGGACCAAAAAAACAAAGGAAACTGTGCCTTAACAAAGCATCTGATAACATCTCAACTGCTGAACTGATCACACAACCGACACACCTGCTCACCTGATTCAATCTCACCTGCTAATAATTCCTGCTCACCTGCTGCCAATCGATCTTCCATCTGATAGCTCTTACCTCACTCACCTGTCACTAATCCATCTGATATAACAACTATTACCTCACTCACCTGTCACTAATCCATCTGATATAACAACTCTTACTTCACTCACCTGTCACTAATCCATTTGATAACAACTCTTCCCCCGCTCAGCTGTCACCAATCCATCTGATAATAACTCTTCCTCACCTGTTGCCAATCTAGAAAAAGTGCCCTTCTGGGGACAGGTCTCCACCAGGAGGATAGGACTGTGTGAGATGCTTGGCAAAATGTTTAGGAGTAATATAAACATGTTTTTTTGTTTTAGTTTTTTGCAACAATTGTCTTCATTTTGTTGAGGAAATGCAGAGCCACTCATAGCATCTCTGAGGATAGAATTCTGGATGAGCAGGACATATGCAGCATTTGGAACGAAAACGGGCCACTCCTGAAAACTTTGTAAGGCAATCTTAGCCAATCTGTGTAGAATCTGAGAAATCCATGAAATCCAAATCTGACTACAGAGATCATGTGGACCGATTTGCGGGAGATTTGGATGAAATCTGTGCGACTAAGCAATGTGTTTTGCAGAAATCGGCCTCATGGTGGCGCTATAACCTCCAACCGATGTGGAGGGATGCAGGGACAATGTTTTTCCATGGCCTCTAGGGAGTGCGCATACATAAGTTGTATACAGATCGATGCAGTTATAGCTAAAAACAGGAATTGGCTTGTTATAGCGCCACCGTGAGGCTGATTTGGGGGGAAAAAAATTGGCATGTCGTCCTCGGCCCTAGTGGAAATGTGCATGTATAATTTCACGGAAATTGCACACTGTGTTTGTGATTTGTGGCATTTTGTTCGAAACGGACCAATCGTGTGAGCTTTGGAAGCCAATCTTAGCCAATCAGGATGGAAGATGGGAAATGGTGCCGCTCCGTGTTGATCACATGACTATGGAGATAGTGTATACCGAATTGTGTGATGTATGGATAAAATGTGTACGAGTAATCTACATAAATGTGTTTTGCCTAAATCGGCCTCATGGTGGCGCTATAACAGGCTGTTGAGGAATATTTGGGGCAGAGGTTCGTCGTTGGCATCCAGGGAGTGTGTGTGCAAAGTTTGGCATGGATCGGGCCAACAGTGCCGGAGATTAGCTGATAACGGACGGACGGAAGGAAGGACGGACGGACGGACGGAAGGAAGGACACACACACACACGGACGGAGTGCAAAACATACTCTCTCCCCATGCCTTCGGCCTGGTGGAGACAAATATTGTCTGGGTGAAAATCATGCATACTGTGTGTGTGTGTGTGTGTGTGTGTGTGTGTGTGTGTGTGTGTGTGTGTGTGTGTGTGGTGGAGGGGGGGTGCATCAAGTGCTTCTACCTATTTTTATAAGTGTATATTTGTGTCTTTATGTTATGATGAATTTGTTGTAAACAATTAAGTCTCATGGTTTCGTCCATAGCAGTTTTTGTCTTTGAGTTGTGCTTTCGTTTGAAATGTACCCATTCTGCATACTGTGAAATAAAAAAATCAATCAATCAATGTGCTAGGTCTGTTTATTTTCCCTTATGACATATCACTCTTCATTTATACCTTAACTAATTTAGCTAGTTTTTATAAGGTGTCTTCACTGTCTTTGTTAAGTTATGCATAATTATAAACATTATAAACATTTAAGTGTTATAATCATGTATAGGTACATTATAATGCATTATACTGTAATTACCTGTACCTTTATAATGTGCTGGTCCACTGAGTTTATAAATGCATTATGACCATTACTAATAGCCTGTACTAGGAACGCCCTACCAACAGTCATTAAGACATGCGAATCCCTTGACTCCTTCAAAATCACAAAATTCACTGGGGGGCCTGCAATGATTTTTTAGTAAGTGGGCTCTGTGCAAATAGGCTATTGTCTTAAACAATACACTTAATTACTCAATTAATTAAAGGGATAGGCCTTATTTCACCCGAGACAGTGTGTTTTGCTTCATTCAGTATTTAGATAGGCTATTTGATTTTCACTGTAGCTGCCCCGCCCCCTTCCTATACAAACCCATTGTAACTTCAACCTCCATTTTAACCATGTTAGATTCATTGATGCCCATGTTTTTTTTTATATTTTTTTATATATAATTTCTTTCAGGGGTTTCTCAGGCATTTGAAAACTTTAGTTTATAGTTACTTTGCAGATTTTGATTATTATTTTTTACAAAACATTAACCACTTCATTTTTAACTTTTATATATACATTTTAGACACAGCTAGCCTATATATCCTATATGATAACTGTCTGCATAATGAGTACTTTTACTTTTATTTTTAGTTCAATAAATAATTACCTGGCTTTTACTTGCAGAATGTTTCTACATTGCAGTATACTTTTACTTAAGTTAAAAACAAAGAGTATAGGCCTACCTTTTCCACCACTGATAATAAATGTGCATACGTATGAGGTTAAGTTTCAGGGAAGGAAGGGTTGTTTAAATGTGTATAGCCTGTCTGACACACATAATTGCTCCTGATTGTCATGTACACACATGTAATGTGTGGTGTGATGTGATGATGATGATGAAACTTGGCATCGCACATATAGTCAGACATCACTAGTTTCACCATTATTATTCAAGTACATGTACATGACAATCAGAAGCAATTATAGTACAATGTGTGTCCAGACAGCCTATAGAAATGTTGACAAATCCCCCTTCACTGAAACTAAACCTCATACAACGGGAGCGTACCTATTCCCCACCATGAAGGTGGGGAAACCATGAAAAAGGTTCTTTGTTCTCCACTTAGAATAAACCTAAACCACCAGAAACCTAACCTAGTAATTTTCGTAATTCTAGTAAGACTAAAAGTATTTTAGCAACTTAGTCTTAGTGTTACTTTTAGTAGCAAATTCTGATTTAAGCTCAGTCTTTGAACAATCCATTGAACTTTAGGCCTGCCTAGGCTATACTATACTTAAACTAAAATTTAACACTGGCATAAAATAAAATAAAACATAATTGCTCAGACTCTTCAACAAAGATGGCAAAAACAAACATTCTTTGTTCTGTACTTATACATACAATTGTGTGTACAAAACACTGAAGTCCTTAAACCAGAAACCTAACAAACCCTAAACCCTAAGGTAAGTGGGGAACATAGAACCTGGGGAACATAGGGATGACCCCCACACAACACATATAGGATGCACAGTGGTGGAAAGTACTCAATATACTTATAGGCTTACTGCAATGTAGCAAAAACATGGTGATGTCTGACTATAAATCCTGACAGTTTTCTGAAAAACCTGTTTCTGTGTCAGTGCATGTGGTGCTCAACCTTTTTCACGTCAAGGACCCCCAGAATTATCTGTATTTGGCTGCGGAGCCCCATCTGAAAATAAATAGTTCCATGGACCCACCAGAAGCAAAAATTTGAGTTAAAAACGTTTTTTTCAACAAGTTTAAAAAAAATAGCAGATCTACAAGCTCGGTGCAGCGCTATAAGCAGATCTGCTAGCTAAAGTATTAGGCCTACATGATGCTTAAAACACCAAAAGGGGTTCCCGTCCTTAAAGTATCAAAAGTGAAAGTATAAGCTACTCATTATGCAGAATGTCCTGTTTCACAATACCATAATTATGTCTAAAATGTATTACAAAAATAGCCAAAGGTTAAATATGGCTGAAGTGGTTACATTATGTTTTTAAATAATAATCAAAATATACAAAGTAACTATAGCTAAAGTTTTCATTTTTTTTTGTAGTGGAGTAAAAGTACAACATTGGAAATTAAGCATTAGCCTATACATTGGAGTATCTAATTATGAAGGTATATATACACCAGGCGTGAAGCATGCCTTATAATCACATGTATAATGCATCATTACCTACATTATAATGTAGACTTAATAAGAGTTATTATGCATAACTTGTAACAAAGTAACTACCTAACAACATTAATTATAATGTAATGTGCTGTTCCACTGACCTTATGCATTATGACCAATAAATAATAAAGTTACCACATACATGAATCATGATTATTATAAACATTTATAAAGGAGTCTTATAAATCGTATATGCCTACACAAGCCTATAATATGCCTAGCACACATATCAAGCCTTTGGCCTTTATAACAGTCATTATTTAATTTAAACTGTTCCCCCCTCCTATGCCTATTTGTTCAAAGGTCTTACATTTTATGGGCACATTCTTTTATAAGGAAAGTAACAAATAGCCTATGTTTACAATTGTGGATCACCTGTAATTGTCATGACCACTTGTGGTCCATGGACCACTGGTTGATAAACTGTAAATGTGTAACTGAAATGTGTTTAACTTTAGTAGGCTTATGCCCTGAGTGTTAACTTTGGGTCAAAGCCATTTTGGGTTTGAATTCCATTTGTATGATTTTAAAATGATAGGCTAGTATTTACAAACGAGTGCAACAGGAAATCAATCTGGACTCATTTAAATTGTTATTCTAATTCTAAGTTTCTCTGAGACACCCATGATGCTCAAGTGGTTTCACTTCTTTCCCCTAAGCCTAAAGGAACATCAATCACAGCCTGTCACTGACACGAGGCTCCGCCCCTTCTGCTATAAAGACGCTCATCTCAGATGCAGATATTATCCACACATCCTTTGCTCAACTCAACAACAGAAGCAAGCAGAACTTACCTCTGGGTTAGGGAAAGGAAGGAAGGATTAATAAATCACATTGTGTTGTGGACGCTCACGCACACATTTAGAGATCTCACTCAAGATGCTTTTCGACAAGGTGAAAAAGTTCTCCATCGTCTTCAGCTCTCCCCCGGAGTTCGGCAGTGGAGATGTGGTGTCCGGCAAGGTGGTTCTGGAGCTGAGCGGACACAGCAGAGTGCAGGCCATCAAACTGCACGCCGAGGGCATCGCGAAAACCCGCTTCCTCATCGCTGCTGACGCCTGTTACTACAGGGAGGACGTGGAGTATCTGGACCTGAAAGAAGAGCTTCTGCATGCAGGTCACTATCAATGTTCTCATATCATGAGATTCATATCCATTGTGGCGCTTATTGGAAATAATATAATTAGGACGAAAATATCTTTAAAATGGGAATTCAGTGATTTTAATTATTTCCTTCGGGCATGAATCAGATGATTAAAACAGACATAAAACACATTTTGTGTTTTAACATTTAAATTGCAGCAATTAGTGCAGGTCTCAAAACAGAAATAGACTGAAACACTTTGTTGTTTATCCTGCATTAATGTAGGCCTATATGGTTAGGGAAGGGTAGTAATTTGTTATTACTATAATAATGAAAATTACTATTATGAGAGCATACTAACATGTATTTATTTGTTTATTTCCCCATCAGATAACGGAGAGCTGACAACACTCTCTGCAGGCATACATGAGTTCCCCTTCAGTTTCCATCTCCCAGAACGCCTGGGGACGTCCTTTGAGGGGAAACACGGCAGCATTCGTTACTGGGTGAAAGTGAAGCTCCACCGGCCCTGGGCCACTGTCAAGAAGACCAGGAAAGAGTTTACTGTCATCCAACCCATCGACATCAACACACCCGCCCTACTGGTAAGAAGATGCATGCAGTTCAACTGTATCCCTTTCATAGATCAATGCATGGCTGTGACAAAACATTTCCTTGTTTCTATGGCGTTTACCGGTATAGTCATTCATGTAAACATGTTTTTGTTTTTCCGATTTCAGGCGCCACATGGTTGCACCAAAGACAAGAAGGCACGTGTGTGGGTCCAAAACTTGACAGTGTCCATACGGGCTAAGATCGACCGCACAGGTTACACACCAGGTAAGAGAGCTCTTTTCTAATCAACATGCCATTTCGGTTACTGCCATGCAGTCAATAAAAGTGTTTTCTTTGTTGACTGAGATCAGAACAGGATATCTTAACTGAACCTCTTGAATGAAATGAACTGAATGAAAGTACTACCATCCTAAATCTCTATCCCCCCCACCCCCATTGTGCTTGCAGGCGAGGTCATTCCTGTGTTCGCAGAGTTCGACAACTCCACCCCTCGGCCAGTGGTGCCCACGGTCTACATCACCCAGGTGCAGACCTATATCAACGAGGGAAACTTGAAAAAGAAGCAAGTCGTGGTGACGACGCTGCAAGGTGACATGGTTGGAGCACACCGCAGGCAGATGTGGCACGGCTGCGCCATCAAGATCCCCTCTGTTGTACCCTCCATTCTGCATTGTCGCACCATCAAAGTGGAGTACATGCTCAGGGTAAGCATTTTTCTCTCTGTTCTTAGTGGGTTTATAACGAGGGAAAAAAATAGGCCACTTGATGGAAGATGTACCGAAATCAGAGTGCATGTCATTTTTTTAGTATCAGTTTGTGGTCCCAGTGGGAACGGAACCCTGTGCTCTGCTCTCCAGTGCTCTGCTGATTGTGATACTCAGGAAATAGATGTTTTATATAATACATGTGCTCATATACAGCCAAGAGTTTATACTAAAACCGTCCTCTCCCTTTCCTCAGGTTTGTGTGGATGTTCCTGGGACGTCCAAGCTGTGTGTGGAGCTGCCGCTGGTGATGGGAACCAACCGTCTCCACCCGTCTAGCAACTGCACCTCCACCAGTGTCATGAATAACCAGTACAGCGGCAACCAGAAGTGGCTCGACCATGCCATCCCAGAGCAGCCTGTCTGTCACAAGTGGCAAATCCGTGACAGTGTTACTTGTAAAAATACTACAACATTTATTGTGAACAAATTATTATGAATAGAAATTTGGGTGGCACTGGCATCACATCTTTATATTTGAATATGTTTTAGTATTTGATATGTCCTTTTTTTCCCTCTACTGATTATCCATTTTGTAAATGTAATACGTGGGAGCTTGTACAGAAAATAATTGACCCACTCTTTTATACTGGTATGCTTGCAATATGACAATAAACTTTAAGTTGAAGTTAGAAATGAGTTTTTCAGGGTCAAGTAATTTCAGCGCAGTGCAGATCACCTGTACATATACAAAATATCAATGTATGAAATTTCAGCATGGGGAGCTACAGTAACACAAAAGCCTTTGCCAAGGCAAGGGACATCTTTCAATATCAATTACAAGTTATGTGCTACAGAGAATTTATCTTTTGCAAATAAGTTGCCAAATGATTCATAAAAAAATGTGCATGTACATTTTTAACATACATTCATATATAGCCATAATTATAACCATATAAGATCAAACAAGAGCTATAGCAATGTTGTCAATTGTATGCTCTCTGAGCATACAATATATAATTAGCTATATGAACTACATTCATATAGCTTTTTTTCTCCAAAGCGCTGTACAATGTATTTCACATTCAGCCATTCACACACTGTCGGCATAGGAAACCAAGACAGGGATTATTAGCAAGGCACCAACCTCCTCATCGGGAGCGGTTAGGGGTTCAGTGTCTTGATCAAGGACACTTCGACACATAGCCAGGAGGAGCCAGGGAATCGAACATGGAACCTTAATTGGGATTCCAAGATGACGAGTCATCCGAGTCACTGCCGCACCGTGCTTGGCAACAGTTTGTGTTGTGTGACATCACACTGACCAAGTGCTCTTGTAAGTGTATACAAGACTTATCCATACATCTATATCGATATCTTTCTATGACGGGCCGGTCATTCACACCAAGCACAATAACTATAATGCTAGTAAAACTACATCGTTCAACCACTGTTTGTTACAGTTGTTGTGCGAATTTTTGCCATCCACTTGAGTTAGTATGATTTTTTTAAACTAGATTGTTCTTAGTGTGCACAGCTCTTTACAAAGACACAGGAACAAGTCATAACAATACTGCAATGAACATCAATAAGCCATCATATACATAATTTTAATGGACATCCAAAACAATTCTTAAAAATATACCTTTCTATCAAATAAGGCATTCACCTTCTTTCTTTCAGGCACAGAGCTAAAAAGCAGTAGAAAATATAATGGGCATGATACGCAAAAGCATTGTAATAAAATGCTATTTCATAACAGCAGTGGTTCTCAAACTTTCCCATAACTCTGAGAGCGAACAACGGGTCCAGTTGGTTCCACTTGTACACTCTCCGATGAGTCCGATTCACTGACTTGTAAAGGCTCACGCATACTCCAGTTTGTAGGTGACAACCTACTACTACACACTGCAGTGTTTGGGAAAACTACAACATGACGTCACTGAGCCGCGGTGATACAGTAAGCGACTCACCGCTCACCCAAACACCTCCCTGTTTTTACTAACCACCGCTGTGGTTAGGTTATCACC
Source organism: Electrona antarctica (assembly GCF_951216825.1). Lineage (NCBI taxonomy): Eukaryota > Metazoa > Chordata > Actinopteri > Myctophiformes > Myctophidae > Electrona > Electrona antarctica. The sequence continues at coordinate 41,032,716 of NC_136812.1, forward strand.
TAACAACTGGAATATTCGTCAGGATTAAGGGTCCCCCCAAAGCCCTCAAGAATTTGAGTCCCTGGACCCACTCTGTCAGCTATGAGTAACACTCGCAGCTCAATGCCAGTATGTGGAAGACCATAATCATATCACAAGGAGTCCTTGTGATAAGACAGTCCTTGTCAAGGACAGTCTATCATTAACAATTTGCATGATTCTGCTCAGGAAGCCCATAAGGGGCTGTTTCCACACTGCATTTATTGATGCACGCAATGTGCATCAACCGCTGCTCCAGTCATCTGCGTTATGAACACAAAAAAGCTTAGCCGAAACATTGATAAACATTAACTATTCATGGTTGTGCTAACGGTCGTAAAAGACTGCGTTGTGTCAGACACTTTTAAGAGGATCAAATGAATGGCACTCCTCTCCAAAGGTGAAACCATTTCTGCTTGAAGTACCCAGGGCCCTCCGGCAAAATATGCTGGCAGCAGAGAGCGTGGGAAGTGCAATGCTTGGACACTAGGTAGAGGAGTGCTTCAACACTATAGAAATGCATGTTGGAAAGAAGCTGGCAGCTCAAAATATGCTTTCTTTGGACATCATGGACTGATGATTCTTATGACTCTGCTCAGGCACACTGGTGTCATACAAGGTGGAAGACATGAGAAGACTCAAAACTGAATCTTTCCCAGAAATGTAAAAATGTAGCACAAAAAATACTTTTTGTCTCTCTGTATGTCAGCTATTTCATCTGTCTTGTTAAATATCAGATAAATACAAATTGAGAACCATCTTTAGACCCGTCATTTCAAACCACATCAAGTCAAACCGTATATAATTATATTAGTTTACTGCGGTCCCCAGGGCTCTATATAAGATCGTCTAATATTTCCCTCTATACCAAATCTCTTCGCCGAAAACAGCTTGCAGATCAGCTATTTTTGGCAACACTCCAACTGTACAAATTCAAAAATATATCGCTTGACAAACTCATCATCACTTCTTTACACTTGTAAACCTGTGATGTGGCAATAAAGATGATTCTGATTCTAGTATGACAAGTAACAGCAGCCTATGGAACGATACAATAAATTGCATAATGTGCTTGAGGTTGGTGTGAAGGCGTCAACAGTACAATACAGTATTTTGCTTCTAAACATTCTGTCCTGCATCAAAATGGCAAGGAGGCCCCTCCTTAATTGGCCTCTCAGAGGAACACTGCCTGTTCCTGACCAGTTAGCAGGCGATACGTCGAGGCCGGCATGGTCTTCAAGTGGATCTGTCCAATGAGAGGGTCAAAATCAATATGCTGTAACATTAGGGGGTGCCACAGTAAATCCAGGAATAATTCGTTTTTTCTTTTACATAAAACAACAATAGAATAACAAAATAGCAGATCTACAAGCTCCCAATGCATCGCCAATAATACGCTTTTGGGGGATTTCTTATTTATTCATTATTTTTTAGCCGATCTACGCGTGATGCAAAGTAAGCTTGTACATCTGGTATTTTCTCTATTTCTGCACAACAAAGTGTAAATTAGGATTTAAGTGGTCAATCAGACTAATCCATTTTAGTAAATTATATTTAAAAAGAAAATCTGAATGTATTTTTGCTGATTCATTGACATATTCCCAAAAAAAAATATTATTCATTTAATAAAATAAAACAATGGATAGCCCTAGTCTAAACTTATGGTTGCTAGCTAGAATCCCATCTCACCTCCCCAATGGCATTGGTCAGAATATGAATGATCTTCTCGTGAGGCGTAGCTACTACACTCTGCCCGTTGATTTCGATGATGCGGTGTCCCACACGGATGCCCCCTCTCTCCGCTATCCCTCCCCGCATCAGGCTACAGATCTGATTGGTAGGAAAGGAGAGGAATTTGTTAAAGTCAGACATTCATTTTAGTAGTCTTTTTTAGGTCTGTTTAACAGGGGAATATAGGTCTTAATTGTAACCAAGTAACGTCATTATTTTGGAAAAGGTAACTAAGTTTCTCTAATTGCAAACTTATGTGTTAGATTACTCCGGTAGACTGTTACCCCAAAAAAGTATCTGTATTGCCGTTACCTCCAACACTGGTTATAGATTATATAATGTAGCTTAAACTCTCACTGATTATTAACATGTACAAATGATCAAACATGAAAAACAAAAATCAAGTCGACAACAATCTGAACAGTGACGTACAATGCCGTCTTCCACACTGAAACCCAGCTGGTATTTGGGGTCTGGTCTCTTGATAATTGCCATGGTAACAGGAGGACAGTGGACAATGCTGAGCTTCACAATGGTTTCGCCTTTCAAGTCCTGTTATTGAAACAAGAAGATTTTAGATTATAACTGACAATCCAGAAACTTAAATGACTGTGTCACAAGGCACTAATTAATAATACTAGAAAATTATTATTATATTATGCAAACTTACTTTCAATAAGTTCAGGGGAAAATGCTCATGTAAAATGACTGAACTAAAGAGATGCATCTAAAATAAGCTGGATAAAATAATAATGCTATAGAAGTCTTATACAGGTAGCTTGCCAAAAGAAATCACTGCCCAATGTTTTTCTGCAAATATACTTTTACTGCTTTATGTCTTCATTAATTTAATACACAGCTTTTTTGTTATCGTTTTAGCATTATTCTATAACTGTACCTTTTGCAAACAGTTAATAAAATATTCAATCAATCAAATAGACTACTTATGCTCAGCTGTAAAATAATGGTTCACCTTTATCCAAAGCGCTTCACACGTTGCATGGATTCACTAATTGACACAGCGATGGTAGAGGAAACCATGCAATGATGCCAAGCATCCAACGGAACCCCTAATTGTTCTGATGAGCAGGTTGGTCCTGCTCATCAGAACAATTAGGGGTTCAGTTTGGCCGCAAGCCGGATCTCAGCCAGTTCCGTGAAAGCACCAAGGTTACAAGAATCTAGACCGGAACCAGTTCTACAACCATTTGTTTCCATTCTTACACTTTCAGAGTTATGGGGGTCCTTGTTGAAATGAAAAGGTTTAAGAAGCCCCTCCCTCACCCTGATGATGCTGTGGCAGGTAGTGATGGGGAGGCCCACCAGGCTGGTGCCGTTGACAGACATGATGCGATCTCCGATGCTGAGGTCTCCACAGCGCTCGGCGGGGCCTCCGTGGAGCATGTTGGCCACCACCACCGTGGGCAGGATGGAACCCCACCCTGACTCCACCACCGCTACGCCCACGATCTGCCCCGCTGGCTTGGTGATGATCACCTGGAGGCACGCAAAGTTTGTACTTGCTTTAAAAAATAGTATTCAAAAGTACATGCTTTTATAAATGTAATTAGGCAGTAATTCGGATTCTAAAGCAGAAATGACAGAGTACATTTTCTTTTTAATATCAGTGCATTGCTGTATTAAAAGTTTGCCATTCTTCTAGGAAGTAAGTTTAAAAAAAAAAAGATCAGTAACAATGACAATATCAAATGTACAAGCTTACAATGCATCGCAAAGCTTCAAATTTTATTTATTGAATTTCACTGCACAAATTAAAAACATATTAACCAAAAACTGAACAACCATCACTTAGAGTGTAGTGCACAACAGTACAACAGCAGACTTATTGAAGTCTATAACAATGTCGGCAGCTGCAACGATATATCTACTGTACAACAACATTTGTATCCTCCGAGTTAAAACCAACAGGTTCTGCTGTGTCTACAGCTTACATCTCTGATGTTCTGCGAGTCAGAGAAGTGGACCAGATCTCCGTTGTAGAGCTCCTGGCTTCCCAGGAAGTCACTGTACTCTCCAGGCCTCAGCTGACTGGGCTTGATGCCGTTGGTCTGGAGGAACTGCTGATAGGCAACGCCGAATGCCTGGCCTATAGCCTGGGCTATGACCTGGGCCTGAGGAGGAGAGGGTTGGTAGGTTAAGGTGCACACACCACATATTCTCTGATGCCTGTAACTCCTCGACCCTGTCTCCCCGTGTCCTGTCTCTTCTCCTCACTGTGGACTATCAACAAAGGCATACTACTTTATAAATTAAAATAGAATAGAATACTATAGACTTGAATAGTATGATACTTGAGCCTGGAGGGCACAAAGATACCTAGCAGGAGCTGGCATCTGATCTGGAAGGATAGACAGCACTATTGAAACTATTGCAACTATTGAGCTTTTTCCTAACGATTATTTTATCAACGAAAATGTCTAATGATCTGATATCAATGATATCAGATCATTAGACAATGATATCAATCTGTCTAATTGCACCCCTACTCACATCATCCGAAGAGAAGACGTGGCAGATCATGCAGAATTTCTTCTGCGGTCCAGAGGACGACGAAGAGGAGTTGGAAGCCGGCTCTGCGTCTTGTCCCTTGCGGCCAGGCTGCTTCCTGCGTGCCATGAGCACCACGATGCTGCCAATGTCGGCGATGTAGGAGATCATCTGGAGAGAATGGTCCATCATCGCCTCCTGGAAGAAGACCAGACACATATGGAGCTCATGACGGGGGAACTTTCTACACCATATTTATTTTCTTGTTTTTTACGTAATACGTTCTTGAGGTTAACAAATTGCACCCACTGTCCATTCAATACACTTAAATAGATTCACTGCTGGATGCCCGCCCGCCCCCCCGTTTCCTACCTTCATACCACATATGTTAATTGATGTATGCATTTGATATTTTTATTGATACTTTGATGGTGTTACCTAGAGACAAGTTTCCCTTGAAGGGAAAGAAAGAAGTGAACATCTTCAACAACCACAAGCTGTCAAATTTAGTTTACAATACATTCAACTCATGCACACGTACAGTGCAATGGACACCATTGCATGTTACAGATCATTTTAGCAACATTGATATAAATGTATGGATTAATTTAGTTAATTTGAATTGATTGAGTTAAATATTTTGATTGTGGTTTCGCTCATATCAAACTGCTTGGCAGATAGGATTTAGGTCGGACTGGATGGAGGTGGATGGCAGAAACATCAGCCGCATCATTGCTAGAAAGGCAAAAAAATAAAAGATCTTTCCAAAGGTTCAATGCATTCTTTAGTTTATTCCGTTCTGTATCCTCCTGTCATTTGAACCATACACAGTACCAGATCAAAATAACAGGCTGCCTTCTTGGCAGTGGTCTGAAGTCTACCGAGCATTTATGTTCCATCCATCCTCATTAACCGTTTAAAAACAAGTGATATTTAAACCATATGAACCCTAAAGCTTCATATGTGAGCATTCATTTAAAAATAGCTTATCTACAGGCTTGTAAATACATCAATGGGAGTATATAGGCTTTATGTAGTTCAGGATTATGACAAACGTAGGTATCAGCAAATGAAGAACAGCTAATTAAAGTGAAAAGTAAAATGAAGTCACTGAGAAAAGATAGGACAATGTACTGTACAACAAACATTCAATAAAGCAATGCATGCATTTGTATAACAGCATTTGTATTTATTATTACAGTATTTATTTACAAACATTTTAGCAAACACCCAATTATCACATTTCCTGTATTATTTGGTTTATTACAAGTTTCGTCAATCAGGTCCCAATGAACACAAGTGTCTGTGCTAACAACTATTACAGGTTGAGCCCGTTCAGTGGGGTGTAGAACTGTGAAGAACACCATGAACGCTCCTCCACATGTGTTCACGCCCTCCTGGTGAAACTCATCACCTTTAGGAGAAGAAGCAGCAGCTGCCAGCTGGTGACAATTCTAAAAAAAAAAGTCTTCTAAATACAGTTTTCTGAAAAACACATGTTGCTGTATCAGTGGTGCTCAAACAATAGTCAACCAATGTGCTATATATCTATATATAGCTCAAATCTAAAATGACACAGATGCTTTCCCATTTTAACAAAGCAAGCAGCATCAACAAGGGGTTACAGAAGGTGGCTTAGGAATTAAATAATAAGTAAAACAAAAGTTCAATCAATCAGCTGAGCGGTTGGTCCTTCTTCACTGTGGTCTCAGGGAGGGTGTAGACTGTGATATTGATATCGGTGTGTTCGAAAACATCTTTCAATATCTCACACACTCTATCCCATTTCAGGCGATCAAGGCCACAACCAATTCTGTCAGATCAGAGAGAGAGAGACAAAAACATTAATACAAATATAGTAGCTGGAACTAAAATCTCTATTGTAAATGTGAAGGTTCTTTCATGGACCTGGTTTGTCAATGCTCTGTTGACATAACATTGTACAAACCTTGGCATTGATATTTTGGTCACATCGTTCTTTATACAGTGAGACTTCATGCCCTCCAGGCTCTGTCTGAGGCTGTCATACGTGGGTTTGTTGCAGTACTTTTTCTTTGTGATCTGCAAAACAGTTGGAATACAATAAAAGTAATGCAATACAACAGTTCATTCATACAGTACATGGATAAATAGAAATGTATTGCCATGGATCCCCATTTCAAAAGACCTGATGCCAGGGACCCTCATAAGAGAAGATCTTAGTTGTTAGATTACATTAAATACAGAATTCTACCATAGATGGGGAGAGAGAAATCTATGATCTGAATAGTGAGTCTTATTCAGTACATTCTCCATTTGGATTAGCTTCTAGCTGGTTAAAATCATAGTGGAATTAACCACGCTCAGTCCCCCCCCCCCCCCAATGTAATAACACCATTTGAGAATTCAATCTTTACCAGATAGTAGACAAAGCGTCCTTCTCTTCTCAGTACAGCACATTGTCCTGAGATCTTCTCTGTATGGGTGAAAAGACAATACGTACAGTAAACACAAAGAATGTTATCAGCTGTTCTACCACCTTGTTTCGAAAAGGGTGGCACTAGATTAACCACTTAAACCCTGTATACTTCATTGACCCAGGGACTGAGGACTTCCCCAGGGGTAAGTCTTCAGGGAATTCAGTTAAAAGTAATACATTAATTTTGTTTTTAATCAACAACTGCAAGTCACCCACGTAGATGATTTATTTTCACAAATGTCTTAAATAGCGTCATATGAGACTCATTATGGGAGAGTTGGGGAGAAAAGCAGAGTGAGGGTTACTCAATCCACAGACACTTGCAGGTGGTGTATTCACCCATCAGTCTGTCTGGGATTACAATAAACCAGTTTCAATGCCACTCAACATCACACAGGTTGCCATCTAGTGGACGAATAGATGATTGCACATTAATAGTGATTATAGACCTACGTAAGCCTATAATAGTGATGGAGGGACTATGTAAGGATTTAAAATAAACTTGCGTTTTTTGTGTACGTTTGACTCCCCCACGCAAGGCACAAACTGACTCTGTCCAGGCCTTTAATGGGTTAAACCCTAGTGTCCCTAATTCTCTGGGGTAAACATTTGTGGAAAATAGCATCATCAATATCATCATGTTACACACATGGTGAACATGCAGATTGCCACTAGGCATCGTTCCCAATCCCCACGATTGGGGCAAAAATAATAATAAAACTACTGTGTGGAATAAAACAATAACTCAACAGATAATGTTTAATCAACTAGTGACTCACTCTGTTCCTTCAGCTCGTCCACTCCACCAAACTTCTTCTTGAAGAGCACTGCGATGCCTGCACCCATGCGGCAGTCCTCGCTGATGCAGTGGGCTAAGGACTCATCTTCTGGACAGCGGAACAGATCCCCACTCACGTGGGTCAGCGTCCAGCTGTCTTCTGAAGACTAGGATTCACAAGAATGACAGTCAGGGGTTGAGGTCACAGATCTGTTGCATATTAGTTCCTAGTCTAGTGCAGTGGTTCTCAAAGTGGGGTCCAGGGGACCCTCTCAGACCCCCTTTCCACCCCAATGGGAACCGGTTAAGTTCTTTTAGGTTCTTAGTCCATGAGCCAGAGCTCCAAAATTGGTGGGAAAAACTAGACCTATATTAAATTGTTTATAGGAGCAATACAAGTAAATTAATACATGATAACCCTTCCACAGTAGTAGCTTTTTCATATTTTTGATTATTTTGCATATTTTCCTACATAATGCCTCATTTGCATATTTAAAATGTAAATTTTGTAATACAATAGATCATTGTCTTGGTGTAAGTAATCAACTGGAAAAGTTTCATGGTGATAACAAATATAGGTATGGTTTTGCACACCCAATTCATAAATAACGTTCCAATTTTGGAATCTCTGGCTCATGGACTAAGGTGGAAAAGGGGCCTCTGGGGTTCCTTGAGGCGATTCCAAAAAATGTGGAGTTTGAAAGAGTGGAAATTTAGATATGCATTATTCAAATAAATATACATATCACAATATTGAATCAAGCAACTTCAAAACTTGTCTGATGTGTAAAAAGCCTGCATATGACCCCGGTCCCCAGAAGTGTTTCCCCACTCCATTCAATATAGCATTGAAGACAGCCATTTCACAGCTGCTACTGTAAGCTGGTGGTCCCATCATGCCATCGTTGTTGGTGGTTGGCCCACAAAAAAAAGGTCAATTATATAGGGCGATATGCTGCCCTCCCTGTTGGTGTTTCTTTAGTGTTATTTAGGTTAGTAGTTCTAAACATTTTCACATCAAGGACCCCCAAAATTATTTGTATTTGCCCAAAAGACCCTTATCTGAAAATACATTTCTCACAATTAAAAAACAAATGTTTTATTGTGTTGTGTTAACTTTGTAGGCTATTTTCGAATATCCAGAGCATTAAATATGGTTAATGTTGGAGTTAACCTAATTAACCTCACTTCGATTAGGTAAACAACAGTTCTCCAAATGAGAGAGAGAAAAAACTAAAAACGGGTCAAATACAGCTGCAAAATCATCTTCAATCCACTATACACTACTGTAGAGCTAGCTCCGTTTGGAACCTCTACATCTACGCTGCTGGTTCCAAACGGAGCTACTGTAGAGCTCAAGTCTGTTATAGTGTTAGCCTTAGAGGTGTTAGCTCGAAGCTAACATACATTAGCATGGCTAACAAACGAGCCAGCCCATAAACAACCATTATACTTCACATGCTTAACATACTACACGTGTGTTCATACTTACAGGCATATTTTCCCTGTGCTCTGTAGAACTAACTAATTTGCTTTATTTCACATCGTAAGCTCAACCTGATAATGTAAATAACACACTGACAGCTACAGCAGCCTCAAAGGGTCAAAGTCAAACTGCCCAATAGGTTATACATAAAACCACCACTAGGTGGAGATAATCGCAGAAAATTGTTCTAGATATGACTTCACTGAATACAACTAAACGTTTGACTGACTAACACTTTTTGACTTTTGACTGTCAAACATGAGGAAACAAAATAAACAGGGGTCATCACCATGCCGGCTTGGGATGGACATTTACAATTATTATCAGAGATAGACCTTGCACTACATACTTAACTATTGCAGTGGTTCTCAAACATCTTCATGTCAAGGACAAGGACCCTCAAATTAATATTTTGCCATGGGCCCTCATCTGAAAATATGTTGAGCCAGGGACCCCCTTGCAAGATTTGCATTGTTAAAATGTTTGAAAACAATTCCACCAGACGTCTCATTCGATCGATCGGCCATTATCAAATAGCCGATCGATGTATATAGTGTTAAAATGGTTAAACCTATTTTGATGTCATGTAAATTCATCTTGTTGGGGACCCCCCCTTGAGGACACATGGGGGGTCCCTGGATGCCACTTTGAGAACCACTTCACTAGTAGACTCTAAATGTGCCATAGTGTGTAGGTCAACATACTTTTGTGTAGTTCTGCATTAGTTCAAACTGTGCACTACCCTTTCTGAAGAAAACATGGAGACTGGCAAGTCAGCCATAACTGTACTGGACTAGGGATGTGCCGATGAGACATTTTGGCCGATATCGATATAATTAATTGCCGTTATGGCCGATAACCGATGTCAATATGATCTCATTCTGTATTCAAAAAATAATAATAATTTTGTCCATTCTGAAAAATACATGTAACAGTGTATCTGCACTGCAGGCTTAGGCAAGTCAGATTTAAAATTAATACCTTTATATTTAATATTGTGAGCTTGTAGATCTGTTCAAGCTGTTACTTTGGGCTTGTTTATCAGTAAAGACAGACCGATTAATCGGACCGATAAATTAATTGGTCTGATTGATTAATCGAACCGATGCTTATTAATCTAAAAACAACTAGAATCGGCCGATACCGATGTGTTTGCCGATTAATCTCCCATCACTATACTGGACACATTGATGACCCCCTGGATAGAAATCAGTGCCTTTCACAACACATTAGGAGTTTATAAGTTACCTGGGAAAATGCCATGGGAGTCCACTGAGGCTGCACGTCCATCCTTGAAGTAGTCTGTTTTTGTCCAAAATCTCCAAATACTTCAACACTTCTCAGAAATTACCCAAGCATCCTTGCGTGGGATTGGGGATTGCAGTCACACCTGGCCTGAGTCAAACTAATTGGACACAGAGCTAGGTGTGCAGTGCACACAAGATAAATCATCCCACAAACATGCATCGAGAGACAGAGCCAAGTTCAGAGCTATTTAAAAAACATTTCCTTGTGTGAACCTGTGAAATGTGACACTTTGGCTTCCATTTGACCTAAATGTTCGTAAATGTATAAAAAGAAAATACATAGGCCTATCTGTTATTTTGTGCATGACTTTGCATGTCCATGTTCATATAATAGCTCCTTTGGAGGCATTTAGCTTTATTTTGTAAGTAAAAATGTGGGTGAAATTATTTTGTGGGACCATTTCCATCACCATCCTGTCCACATTCAAAACATTCAACCTCGGTCAGCAAGGTTTACTCAATCCATGACTGTGCCAAGAGTAGAGAACTATACTTCCACATTTCTATAAATATACTTGCTTTTTGAGTGAAAGAAGCAGAAACACAATGAGTTGTGTCATGTGGGGCTTAAACAGTTTGAACTGTTCTAAAGAGAATTAGTGTGGGAAGTATCATCATGTCTGTTGTGGTACACTACAGCATTGGAAGTGAAGGGCAGGTGTAAGCCGTAAGCAAAGAGGTTATGTCATCCTGGGAAACAGCAGATGACCCCAATTTATAAACCATGGATTGTTGCAAAATAATACGCACGCAATATGTACACGTAAGTAACTTGAACCCAAAGACGGTTTAAGAAAGGCATGGACACCCTATGTTTAGGCCTGTCACAATTATGACATAAAACACCCGATTGCAATTATTTACGCTACCTACTATTATAAAATGTACTATTGTGACCAATACCTTAGAGCTGAATTACAGAATGTGGTTGTTTATATGTCAGATAAAATTACTTCAGACCGACTCACTTGCACTCTCTCTCACACACCTTCTACTGTCTCTCCTCATAGGTTGCCTATAGGCTCATAGGTTGCCTATAGGCTCATAGGTTGCCTATTTTCGGTACAACGTTCTTACCTGTGTGTCAGCAGTGAGGACTTTGATACGCTGTGTAGAGATGAACAAATCCACATCCGTCTCTGGTTGGGTCTCACCCTCTGGAGCCTGCAGACAAAACAGCTTAGTAAATAGTAATCATAATTTTACTATACTGTAGATTACAATTATTCCAATTGCTCCCTCTTTCACTTCTACATTGATCTTGCTCTCCTTCCATCCATCCAGGAATCCCTCTCTCTGTCTACATCTTAACAACCCATTTAGTCCCGAGGCCGATTTTAAAAACACCTGCTGAATCCTAACCTAAGTATTCAGAAAATCTGCTATGTCTTTATTCAAAATAATACATAAATCGTGTTTCTATATACATAGCAACATCTAAAATTACACAGCTGCTTTCCCAGTCTTAAAGGTTTAACAACAACGTATAGGCTTTCCCGGTCTTGGGTTAAAATGGGTTAATGGCTACGACAGAAAAGACAACCAAAGGCGAGTTAGGCTCAGCAGGGAAATACTGTAAACAAATACATAAACAAACAAAGAGCATCAGATTTGCACAGCTTCAGGTGGAGGTGGGCCACACCTTTATCCTGTCCACAGCTTCCTGAGCCTGGGCCATACGCGCGTTGGTGGACGGGTTCTTTTCAGACTTCAGCTGAGTGGAACCCAGGTACTTGGCCCCGAATACGACCCCGTCTAGCAGGTCGTCTGGGTCACAAGGACCAGGCACTGAGAGAGGAGCGACAATGTAAAAAATCACACAGTAAATGTTTCCAATGCAACATGTCAGCTGTAATATGACAGCCGAATTAAATGTGCGCCGAAGTGACTCTTACCATCTTTATAGGCTGGGCGGTCGTCGGCACTCTGCAATGAAATAAAAATCATGAATGTCATGTGGTTCATAATGAAACAATAACGGCACGTCAAAACTATGCTGTTCCAACTGTCAACAAGAAAAAGTGCTGTGACAATAAACACAGAAAAGAAAAATAAATACACTGTAATCTACTAGTATAAATGTATTCTGCCTTCAAAAAGAGGAAGTCTTTACTTAACTTTACTTAATAAGACCAACATAGATGGCTACTAAGAAGCTACTTAAATGCAGAAGTAGATTTAATGTTCAACTTGGTTGATGAACTGCACTGCACCTTCGCGTGTTCGAGTGTTGCAAGATGAGGATAGCAGACCTACAAGCTCACGTGTCGAATTGTGACGTTGTGAGCTTGTAAATCTGCTAATCTGTGCCATTCTAGGTGAGCGACACCATCACACGACAGAGCATGAATTAGGCTTTAACATTACACATACAGTACTTCTGTATGTAAAGTGACTTCCTCCCCTTTCCTTATCCCTCAGAATAGAAGACAAGGACTCACTAACGATTATTTTCATAATTGATTAATCTGTTGTCTATTTTTTTTTTATTCTTTAATTAATCTATACGATTATTTTCGACCATGCTCAGCTCACACATGTCTTCATATCCAGTAGTCAAAAACAACTTTCAAGTTCAGATAGAACAGATATGAGCATTAACATGTTGGTGATGTTGTTAAAGGCACTGCATATTAGAAATGATAACACGACACAGAACCAATTATTTGATTACAACATATATATATATATATATATATATATTCTGTTGATCGATTATTAAATTAATCGATTCACATTTACTGCTCATCGAGATCCAACCCACCTGATCGCCCTCTCGAGCGGCTTCCTCTTCCTCTGGCGGAGGCTCCTCGCCCCTCTTCATCCACACAGGTTCGGGGTACTCATCTTCCTCGGTCAGAGAACTTAACGAATTATCCCGGGACCGCGGCGGCGCCTGCTGCTGGCCGTTACCAGTATGACAAGTCCAGAACCTCTGGGCATCCTGCTGGTTGTAGGACACAGACACCACGGCGTCCACATCCCCTGTGGGTTGGGACGCTTATCGTTAGGATTTCATTGATTCAGATTCTGCTTATCGATTGTGGTTCTCATAGATTCCCTGTGTTGGTTCTTTTTTTTTCCTTATTTTTTTCATAATTGGAAGCATTAACTGAAGTGAATAGTATTTACTATTACTGCAAACTGTGTATATTACCCAAGATATCGCCAATGCTGAAACATTTTCTCCTGAAATGACTGGGTTAGGAAACCTACTGGACCCTTAAATTATTTAGGATTTTATGTGTACGGGTACCCAACCATTTGGAATTCCTACTTGGAACATAACTTTGATACGCAACCGTACCTGTGGGCACACACTGGTATGAGCCCTGGGGCTCGGATCGATGCCGCAGAGGAGGTCCGATCTCCGTGCACTCCAACAGTCCTAGGAAGAGGGATGCACTTAATCAAACTAATTAAACTAAATTATCGACAATCCATTTGAAATTTTTACTTTTTTCAAAGAAATGTTCCACGATAGTGTTGCACAACAAATATTATATAGCACGTAAATCAGAGTATCAGACTAATAGTCCACTTTTTTTTGCAACAATTGTTTTCTAATTATTCGATTAACTGAAATATTGAGTCATTGATTGAATAATTGCTGAGATGATAATCGATGGCTGCAGCCCTACCTAGGAGATCTCTCTGGTGGCTCTCGGAGAAGAGCAGGCCTGTGGTTTCGGTAGGTGGTTCTTCGTGCAAAGCGCTGATGTCTGCTGTGCGGTCCAGCTCTGTAGGGCTGTGGCATGGGTGGGGAAAGGGTTTCAGGGTTTCGGGGTAAGGGTCCTCTTCTTCTCCCATCAGCTGGAGGCGGTTCAGGAGGGCATGAATGCGGGTGTGGTCGTCGTCGCCCGGCCTCTCGTTCACGACCTCCTCCTCGACAGTTTGCCCCTCGACCCCGACAGCCGAAGCCTCTTGGTCTTCAATTTACAATTTAGGCATTTAGCAGACACTCTTATCCAGAGAGACTTACAAGCACAAGATCCGAATAAACAGAGTAAGCATGAACGCTAGTGGTCAATAAATTAGTTAATAATCACATAAATAGAGTGTAGAGAGAACAGCCTCAAAGAAACTAGGATACCAGGTGAACAATGAACCTAGCTAACATCTATCTCAACAACATCTTACCTAAATAACATTCTGTAAAATTGAAACTCGAGGTATATTATACCTATAAAATACTACTCAAAGGGGACTGGTTGTCCTTGTGACCTTGTCTAGAACTCACCCCAGTGGTGTCCGGTAAGAACTTAACCGAGATAGTTGTAAGGACAAATATCCTGGTCCAAATATGGGGTTTGTGATGTCAGACTTGGATGTGTTATTAACAATTTGTGCCCAAGATGTCCACAGACGTCCTAGGAACTATCCCACGCTAGTGCCCAGGACGTTACGTCTTGGGGAAAAGCAACAAAAAACGTTTTTTTTTCTATTAAAAAAATAATAATTGCGAAATCGGATGGGCACCCCACGTCGCTATTTTGAAAGAATGAAAGGGCACATAATGTGTTTAAGATATGCCGGATATCTCCATATATGGAGTACCAATATTCAGTGGGGTAACTCTGGCGACCTATATCGAATACCCATATGACGTGAACGTGAGTGAAAGCCTTTGTTACACTAACTAATCAGTGAACCTGTCTAAATAACACGCAGTACATTTGTGGCTGAGAAAAACATCTTCAGCCCCCTTACCCTTCTCCACGAGCTCCACTGTCTTCTCATCTTCCACTCCCAGATCTTTTTCTTCCAGCTGGACTGGCATCTTCTTTTCTTCGCCCGCCAGCTCCGGCTGCCGGTCTACGGGCGAAGCAGCAGCAGGGTCACTCACGTCCGGAGTGGAAGCCATCTCGCCCTGCCCTTCCGCCTCGTCCTCCTGCACGTACGGTTGTTGCCATCATGACATTTTATGTGACATTTAACTGTCACACAACTTGTGTGACACTTTCCCTATTTAAAATGTTTTATTAAAAATAAGGTAAGTGATAGTTATTGATTAAAGCACTATGTTGTGATAGTAATTATTGCTATAGGGTGTTTGTTTAATAACAGGGGTCTGTCTCCCCATCTCTCAGCTCTTTAATAATACATTTCCAGGTGGGTTGCCAGTTTGAGCCAATCGGAAGAGAGTACATTTATCTGCTTCCATTTAAATTCTTTCAATTCATTTCTTTGTGTCATCACTTCCAATCTTACTTGTTTGATATGTATCCTGTGTGAGTTCTCTCCTGATTGGATATAAGTGGTATCCCGACTTGAAAATGCAATTTCTGTTTAGTAACAAGCTGGAGAGACAGGGAGACCTGGTACTGAACACTCTAGCAATGAGTATTATATAACCCTAACATAAGACGTATATTTATTTTTTAAATGTAATTAATTATCATTATTAAAAATCACACTTGCGTGAAGTGAGGGGCGCTCTTATCATCATACATCACATTCCTAGCTCATACAAACAAACACACAAAGCTGTGCATAGGAGGGGGCTAGCGCCGCTCAAAAAACAGATGACTTAATACAGACGAATGTAAACAATTGTGACAATTATGCAAAATACTATCTCGAATAAGTGTGAATTGTGACGGGCCTACCGCCTGGATTGGTGGCGTCTTCTCCTCGCCCGCCAGCCCGTCTGCAGGTGAAGCAGCAGCGGAGTCACTCGCATCCGGAGAAGCCGGGGCTATGATGTCACCCAGCCCTGCCGCCTCGCCCACAGGAGGACTGAGGCTGGGGTCCTCGCTGGCCCCCAGGGAACCCGCCTCGCACACAGGAGGAGGGAGGCTGGGGTCCTCGCTGGTCCCCAGGGAACCGGCCTCGCTCGACGTATCAGACCTCCAGTCCAACGGAGGAGGTTCGATCAGATTAAAGGAGTCCAGGTCCTCCGTCGCCTCAGGGCCGGGCACCGGTTCGGCATTTTGTGGGCTGCCTCCGCCAACTGGGATTGATTCATCAGATAGGCACAATTCTGATTCCATTTTGTGCGATGGTCAGAGGCAGCGAGGCATTGCTCTGTGCTTTAAGATGTGGTCTTTTCAAATCCAGCCCCTTTTGCTGCCAGTGGGTTCTGAACTGTAAAAACACACACTAAATAAATGTCTTGCTTGCATTCTGACGTTCTATAACAGTGACAGTGTAGTGATTCTCTACATTGATTTGTATTTGGCCATGGACATATTTTTACATGGAAATATGTTGTGCCAGGGACCACCATAGAGCATAGAACATAAAATATTATGTTATCCAATTTGCTGAGGACCCCCCTTAGGGAACCACTGGGGGTTCCTGGCTGGACCCCACTTTGACAACCACTGTTATATAACAATACAGTTTTCCCTATTCTCTCTGCTGTGAAAATCCAGGATCCTTAAGGGGATCGATAAAGCCTGGTCTGTGTCATTTTCAAGCTTACATGGACAGCATAATGGCCTTCTAGTTAGAATGACTGACTATCCCATAGCGTGACCTCACAGGTTCAACCCACACAAAACTATATTGAAAAGATGTATTGTGCATCAACAGCTAGGTATGCAGCCAATGTTGGCTTGTCGTGGATATTTTTGTCAAAACTAAATTTTTGACAAAACATTTCTTTGCCCAAATTCCATTTGTCAAAAAAAAATAATCCTGTGGACATACAAAATGAGCGGACAATAATATTACTAGAAACACACAAACAGATAGCCCTGAATGACCATAAGAGGTCTGAAACTCTGAAAGTGAACACTCAAGAGTTATACAGGTCTTTGAATATGAATTATGAAACGCTTGGGTGTTGAGTACCACTAGTACTAGTGGACTCATAATGTGTCGTAGGTTATTCTGAAGAAACCTCATAACTTGAAATTCAGTAATTGGGTATTATGATCAAAATAATACGTTTATAATTGTGTGTAAAACAGAAAATCCAAACTGTGTCACGGACAAGGCCAAGTCTTCGCCATGAACACATATTTTGTCTGTGTGCAGACATATTGATGACCCCTGCCTGCGTATATACTCAAGTAATTTATTGACCTGCTAGGATGTCAACTGGAGGTTGGCCTTTTCATTTATGTATATATATATATATATATTTATTTTTTTCAATCTCTGGGAACACTATAAATCTCCCCACAAGGGTCGTAACTACCAATCATTTTGCTGGGGAACCTCTCAGTGGAACCCCCTCAAGGACACCTAATAGTTCCCCTGAGGCCCTGAACCCATGTTGAGAACCAGTATACAGGAGGCCAGGGTAGCTCTTTCTGAGATGCTGGGACCAGCCATAACAACTCCACATTCAAAGTCACTTAGATCAGGTCAACCCAACTCAGATTAGGTCCACCACCTGCTAATTCTGATGTTGGTGGAACTGTAACTAAACCTATTGGCCCTTTCCGCATACAATACTATGTTGTATAGTGAGTTGCAGTCACATCACTCTCTGCTTAAAATAGGTTGTTTGCATCAATGGAAGGGTAAAGTGGCCACTGACTGTACAGAGATGTCATACGCACTGGGCCTGTCGTTTTCCCACAGATAGGGAACATAAATTACATCCATAATACACCCTCATTGCCCTATGACCATCAAGATAGGCAGACAGTTCTTTCAGTCAAAAGCTCAAAGTACATGTGTGTAGTACAATTTACAATTTACAATTTAGGCATTTAGCAGACGCTCTTAATCCAGAGCGACTTACAATAAGCAAGAACAAAAAGCATGGGAATACATCACATATGTAAAAAAGCATTTATCGCGAAACATGCGTAAGCTAAGAACGTGACTAGAACATATCTATATAATGACACTATACATATAAACTATAACTAGAACATATCTATATAATGACACTATACATATAAACTACACATATATGCTATACTATGCTGTACATATATACTATGAAGTGCTATGACTACTATACACTATATACTATGAAGTGCTATGACTACATACAATGCACTTATTGTGCTGTCTACATGACATGCTATAAGTCTGTTTCAAATGCTATATAAGTCTAAGAAGTGCTGTCTAAGGGGGGTAGGGTAAGTGCTGTGGGCCATGATGGAGTCTGAAAAGGTGGGTTTTCAGACTACGGCGGAAGATCGGGAGTGATGCTGCAGTTCTGATTGCAACGGGAAGTGCATTCCACAGTTTTGGGGCCAGAAGGGAGAAGAGTTTGGGACGTGTGGAGCGTTGTCCCGGCGTTTTTAGTGAGGGTACTTCCAGCTTCCCTGCGTTGGCTGATCTGAGTGCGCGGGAGGGTTTGTAGGGTTCAATCATGCTGGCAAGATATGGGGGAGCCATACCTTTGGTTGCTTTAAATGCCAACATCAGAGTTTTGTATTCTGTGCGGGCAGCGACCGGGAGCCAGTGCAGGGAGCGGAGCAGGGGGGAGACATGTGAGAATTTTGGCTGGTTGAAGACCAAGCGAGCTGCGGCATTTTGGATCAGTTGGAGAGGCTTCAGTGCACATGCCGGTAGGCCAGTAAGGAGAGAGTTACAATAGTCAAGTTTTGACAGGACTGTTGTCTGGATTCTAGTACACACTAGTACACACAGTACACATCATCATGTATTAAACGAACGTGTACGCATCAAACACCCCTCAGAAGTGGTGTAGGGCTCCAGGGACCATTAGGGGTCATTGGGGGGGTTCCAGGAGTTCCCAACAAAATTATTTGAGTTATGTTATAACTGTGCAACAGTGCAAGTAATTATTTAGTTATTATGTTATGTACAACTACAGAATTTATAAGAATGGCTACTTTGGTCAGAGTTTCACTGGTATCTCCATACCTGAGTACATCTCTAGCCTATGTAAAGCGCCTTGGATAAAGGCGCTATATAAATGCAACATTTACATAACAGTAAAGGAATTCTGAAACATATCTTGACATCTTGAAATCTTGAGAAAAATGTTCTTAGATTTGGGTTCCCAGAGATAAATCTTCAAATAACGGGTCTCTGCTGTGCCCTATATAGTTCATATCAAAGTGGGGCACCTTGAAATGTTCTGTGCCTCAATAAAGCCACATATAGAATCCAGCCACAGTATCATTCTATAAAATGTGTCTCACCAATGAGCAAACAAGTAAAGCTAAATGGCCCATGGCTTAGTTGGTGTGTGCAGAATACATAATGAATCACCGTCCATAGATAAAGAAAGACATTCATTTAAGACATGTTAACCAGGGTTACAGGAGCAGAGGAGCTAAGGCATGCAGTACAAAAGTAAAAGTGTCAAATGTACAAATGTGTTGCTTATGTCCAGAACAAATGTCCAGAAACAAATGAAGGACTCCCAACCTGGTATCATGAAATTGCCTCTCACCTGGTATCTTAGATATAGGTCGCTGGTTTTCTTTCTTTGTGGGTCGAGGAATCTCTTTGAGACATCTGCTGCTGAACTATAATAAACTAAGTGCCACGACAGCCTAGTTGGCGGCTTTTGACGGCTGTTTGCAAACAATCGGCTATATTCTGTTCTTAATCTAAACACGGCCACAACAAATGACACCGGCGTTCTGTGACAACATAGTGTCAATTAAATGGTTACATTGTGCCATGTTTGGATCCGACCCACCGGATTTGCTTCTGACTGTTGTTAGAACGTGAATGAAGTGCGCATGCGTCGGCCTACACATTAAAATAAATAAATAAATCCTTTATAGTGGAAGCCAGAGTTCTGGTGGAAGCAAGTCACGCTCAATCGAATGTGGAGGAGGAACCTTGTTGCCATGTCTGCTTATTATAAGCGACTTTGTGGACGTCTTTCTGTAAAGTTGCTTTGTTGTAAAGTTTTTGGGGCTTGTTTCTAATTTCTTATTTGGGACTGTTTCCTACTGTTTAAACCAGTTAAACCACATTTTCATGTCAAGGTTTACTCTGATGAATTGAAAATGGTGGACCCCGTTGTAAACAAGTGTAATGCTTTATCAGTGTGTCGTCCACTCCACAGTAACAGTCTTTGTATTGAGTTGTGCTTTCATGTGAAATGTACCCATTCTGCAAACTGTTAATAAATACTTCAATCAATCAATTTGTCTATCCCCACTTCCCAGGCCTTCCCAGGCCTCTTTTCGCTCCTATGCCACCAAAATGTGGAACGCCCTACCAAAAGTCATTAAGACATGTGAATCCATTGACTCCTTCAAAACCGCTCTCAAAGGGCACCTACGGACGGCTGCAATTCGAAACTGGCCCCCGTAAAATCTGAATCCCCCCACCGCCCCCCCTTTTTCTTTCCCTTTTTACGTTTATGATGAATTCATGATCTGTTCTGTTCTTTGACTATATAGAAGTGTCTATTTGTACGTCTCTAAATCTTTTGATGAATTGAACATGGTGGACCCTCTTGTAAACAAGTGTAATGCTTAATTGGGTCGTCCACTCACAGTTAACAGTCTTTGTATTGAGTTTGTGCTTGAAATGTACTGTAATTCTGCAAACTGTTAATAAATATTTCAATCAATTTCAATCAATCAATCAATGATCTGAGCTATGGACCAGAGCTACCCAAGGCCAGATTTTAGCCCAAACATTTAGACTCTCGTAGAGGTTTTTTTCGATTCTGACGAATCTCTCGTCAGAATCGAAAAAAACCTCTACGAGAGTCTAAATGTTTGGGCTAGCCAGATTTATAGAGTTGTGTTATGTTATGTAGGTTTAAAGTATGTTATGTACCTAACTAACTAACTAACTAACTAACTGTTGCGGTTATGGTTAGGTTAGGGGTTAGGTAAATAAATGGTAAATGGTGCATTTATATAGCGCCTTTATCCAAGGCGCTTTACATAGATTGTGCATTACATTCACCCATTCACACACACATTCATACACCGATTGCGGCGGAAGCCA
Organism: Electrona antarctica; assembly: GCF_951216825.1. Lineage (NCBI taxonomy): Eukaryota > Metazoa > Chordata > Actinopteri > Myctophiformes > Myctophidae > Electrona > Electrona antarctica. The sequence goes on from NC_136812.1 coordinate 41,053,862, forward strand.
TGCAAGGCACCAGCCAGCACATCGGGAGCAATTTGGGGTTCAGTGTCTTGCCCAAGGACACTTCGACATGTAGCCAGGAGGAGCCGGGATTCGAACCGCCGACCCATGGATCATTGGACGACCTGCTCTACCTCTTGAGCCACAGTCGCCGATGATTCATTTAGGGGTATCGGATCAATGAATCATCGGACCAAACACATGTACCCAGTACAGTTAGTGGGTACATGTGTTTGGTCCGATGATTCATTGATCCGATACCCCTAACCCCTAACCTAACCATAACCGCAAGCACGGGAGCAGGCGCTAGTCCGAGGTGCGGACGCATATCGAACCAATGCTCCGTCGGACCATAGTATGCCTCCCAACTGTACTACCTGTGTTACCGTATGTAACCTCGCCTCACCAGGTGTTATCAATCAAGTCACTTAATTGGGGGGTGTTTTCAAAGACCTGGTTGCTTATTTCTCTCGCAATATCTGGCAACACTGTGGAGGAAAGTGTGACAGTCATGTGACCATAGAGTAGCATGTGACGCGTCTGTCATTCAGGAAGCGGCCGGGGAAGAGAAGACAGTTCAAGACACGGAGCTGGAGTTTGTTGTTGTTTTTGCTTGTTTTAATCAAAACAAACGGTTTGAAAACACATTCATAATTAATCATCATTAATCAGTAGTCAATGAGGGCAGGATGAGTGCCAGTGGGGAACATTATTTATCGTTGTGCGAGAATCCGGTGCAGTTTGAGAACGCCTCCGGTGTCAACAATGTGTTCTTCGATGAAGCCAATAAACAAGTGTTTGCAGTGCGCTCGGGAGGGGCCACGGGCGTGGTGGTGAAGGGTCCCGATGACAAGAGCTCCGTGGCCTTCAGGATGGACGACAAAGGAGAGGTGAAATGCATCAAGTTCTCCATAGGAAACAAGATCCTGGCCGTGCAGAGGACAGCCAAGTCTGTGGACTTCATCAACTTCGTCCCAGATCATCCTCACATCGAGTTCTCTCAGGAGTGCAAGACGAAGAACGCCAGCGTGCTGGGCTTCTGCTGGACCAGCTGGAACGAGATCGTCTTCGTCACGGACCAGGGCATCGAGTTCTACCAGGTGTACCCGGACAAGCGCAGCGCCAAGCTGCTGAAGAGCCAGAGCATCAACGTGAACTGGTACCAGTACTGTCCCGACACCTCCGTCATCCTGCTGTCCTCCACCGTCCAGGGAAACGTCCTGCAGCCCTTCGCCTTCAAGAACGGCGCTATGTCCAAGATGTCAAAGTTTGAGATTGAACTTCCCATCGTGCCCAAGCCCGCCAAACTGAGTCTGTCCGAGAGAGACATCGCCATGGCAACCATCTACGGACAGCTGTACGTGATGTACCTGAAGCATCACTGCAGGTCGGCCAACAGCCCCAGCGCCGAGGTCGTCCTGTACCACCTGCCCAGGGAGGGAACGTGCAAGAAGAGCCACGTGTTGACACTGAACACGACAGGGAAGTTTGCGCTGAACGTCGTCGACAACCTGGTGGTGGTCCACCACCAGAGTACACAGACCTCGCTCATATTTGACATCAGGTTGAGGGATCCGGACTCAGCCGTCAACACCCACCAGCCCGTCCTCCCCGCCGGCTCCATACAACCGTACACCATGTGCGTGGCGACGGGCCCAGCGGCAGTCGCGGTGCAGCCTCCGGTACCGTGTGAGCTGTACTCCTCGTCCTGGAGCGTGTTCCAGCCTGACATCATCATCAGCGCTAGTGAAGGTTACCTGTGGTATCTTCAGGTAGGGATGTCGGGACGATAATCATTATCGATAAAAAGAAACAATCACAATAATCACACAGATGCAGAGATTTTGATTTCGGAAAATTGTGCTCCGTCATACACTAGGATGAATTTGCTTTTGTTGAGCTGCAAATCCAGTGCCACTTAAATCCTCTACTTGATAAAACTAACCTGTATTTCACTCTACAAAAATCTATTCGCCAAAAACAGCAGATCTACAAGCTCATAATGTGTTGTGATGTTGTGAATCCCCAGAATAGGCATGTTGGGGGTTCAAGTGGTTAACAAAAGTGGCATTGTAAGTTTTAAGCATGTTTTGATGATTGATTATCGCAATTATCTTTGCAACAATAATCGTGACATGTCATTTTCATATCTCTTCCCTATCGCCAGGTGAAGTTGGCTCCTACGGTAGGCCTCCTACAGGACAAAGGCAAGTTGATGGACTTCCTGCTACGCAGACGAGACTGTAAGATGGTCATCCTGTCCGTCTGCTCCCAGGTATTGGACAGGTCGTCAGACAGCAGCAGTCTACCGGTGGTAGCCACAGTGTTCGACAAGCTCAACCAGGTCTACAAGGAGTACCTGGAGGCCGAGCACACGTACTCCGTGGCGATGGAGGCGGGCTCAAGTCGGGGCAGCGCGGCCAATCAGAAGCGCCCGGTCCGAACACAGGCCGTCATCGACCAGTCGGACATGTACACGCACGTCCTGTCGTCTTTCACCGAGGGGAAGGACGTGTGCCACAAGTTCATCATCGCCGTGTTGATGGAATACATCCGATCTCTCAACCAGTTCCAGATCACCGTTCAGCATTACCTGTACGAGCTGGTGATAAAGACCCTAGTTCAACACAACCTGTTCTACATGCTGCACCAGTTCCTGCAGTACCACGTGCTGAGTGACTCCAAACCTCTGGCCTGTCTACTGTTGTCCCTGGAGAGTACCTACCCGCCCGCTCACCAGCTGTCACTGGACATGCTGAAGCGTTTGTCCACGGCCAACGACGAGATCGTCGAGGTCCTGTTGTCCAAGCAGCAGGTTCTGGGAGCGCTGCGCTTCATCCGGAGCGTCGGCAGCCACGACAACGTGTCGGCCAGGAAGTTCCTGGACGCGGCGCGGCAGACCACAGACGACATGTTGTTCTACACGGTGTTCAGGTCCTTCCAACAGCGGAACCACAGGCTGAGAGGGAACCCCGCCTTTAACCCCGGGGAACATTGTGAGGAACATGTGGTTCATTTCAAGCAGCTGTTTGGAGAGCAAGCTCTGATGAAACCTGCTACCGTCTGACAGACACACATACAGTTACTAAATAATATACTAAATCAATTATCGATGTTGGATACAGACAGAAAAGGCAATTTCTGCAATGTGGCCTGCATATTTTATGTATTCCGTCTATTTTAATGACGAAGATTAATATACTAATATTTTATGACTATTCCTTGGATGTCCTGGATCCATAACTCCATATCTAGCATTTGTTACAAACTTAACTGTTTGAAAATAGGTTGAAAATGTATGGGGTTATGATTTGAATAGTGGAGAGACCTCCTGCTTCAGTGCACACATGGACTTGTATACTATGCATGTTAAAACTTATTTGAAATAAAATCTGCCAAGACCAACCAAGATTTAGCCGGTTTTATGTAAAGAAAAGAAGAAAATGATAATGCTAATAATGCTTTTCATTTTAGGTGAGATGTTTTACAATAAAATCTACATTTGACAGTTCATGCACCGGTTTCAAAAAGAAAACCCAACCATGTTGCCCCCAGGGTCAAGGTGGTATAGGCCGTATTCATTTAGCAGGTAGATGGCATCCTCTTCACCAAAGTTCACCTGGTATGTGAACAGAAGTTGGTCTAGGGGTCATTGGTTCTCAACCGGTGCACCAAATTGTCAAAACACCATTCTAATGACATAAGAAATGTTAAAAATAACTGCCGGTAATAACACTTTCATGCTATTCTTTGAAACCTTGTCTAGAAATAATGTTTCTTAACCCATTCAGGCCTGACGTCGAAATTAAAAACAATGTTTTCTAAATCATGACAATTTTCTGAAAGATTTGAGGCACATTTTAACGATTTAAAAAAAATAGCAGACCTACAAGTTCATAGCGCGCCACTCGGTGGCGCGCTATGAGCTTGTAGATCTGCTATTTTTCAATAGCTAAATTATAACAATGTTTAAAACACCAAAACGGGTTCCCGCCCCAAAATGGGTTAATGGTTAATGTGGTTAAACGCTAACGTGACATGGATGCGTTCCAGGTCTCAATGGATTAATTAGGCCCTATACTAAAGTGGTTCCATTGATCCAAGCCGGAACACAATCGATTGATCATTAAAATAAACATGCTCTGAAAATGCACACAGCCAACCCATTTTACCACTTAACTCGGCAGCCGTGTGCAGATGGGTGGGCCGTGAATGCTTGAGATTTTCAAGTGCGCCCTGATCCAAAAAAGGTTGAGAACCACTGATCTACGTAGTCCGTCACCATGGTTTCAAGGGATACAGCCATACAGGTCCAGTCTAGTGGGTACCTCAACATTAAAATGACTTTCCCTCAAATGTAAAAACAATGAATAAATGTTTGGAAATAATATACACATGTTTTTAACATGCAGGGTAAATATCAACCTAAATGTACCCTTCAGTTTCTTGTTTACCGTATGTCCAAAATGACTAGCTATCAGAGGTTTTGTAACAATGTCTTGTTGTTGAAATATTGGGTGGCCACTCTGTTACGGTTACCACTGCAAGTGCTACACTAGCACTTTAAGCGAGTCGTCCTGTAACCGCCAATGAAGTGCGCATGCGTCACTCCACACCAAGGGGCCAGTGAGGCTATTCAACGTTGAAGCTCTGGGCCCTAGTGGTAGGAGGAGGGACTACAGGCGGACCCGTGTATTCATGACCGGGAAACCCCGTGCAGCTGGGCTTTAACATTGAGCGCTCGGTTGCACAGTAGACGTTCTGAGACGGTACTTCCGGCAGTCTTCCGGGTGCTTCAAAACGCCACTGCGCAACTTCCACTGACATGAATAGCTGGGGGGGCGGAGCTTCGCGCCAGTTCAGTCTCTATCCTTTTATATACTCTATGCTCCACACTGACACTCAATGAAATGTTGAAAGGAAAGATCTGCAAAGACAACACAAGATTTGAATTATAGTAGTTTTATTTTAAAAATAAAATCATGTTCATTTTGTGGGATGTTTTACAATATTATCTATAATACAATAATTTACAATATATTTTATTTTTGACAGTCTATGCAGCACCAGTTCCAACAAAAATATTTCTCAATACTTCTAAGAGTATTTACATAAATAAGAGTTCTAGATTTCCGCTTGATTATGACTGCTGTGGAGAACAATGATATTTAAAATGGCCGCCAGGATTGATTCATCTATTTATCACGCATTGCCAAGATTTTCCGCTTGCAAGTTGCAACCCTTATTTTGAAGAGCCAAATATCCGTAACCGGGTGTTACGATGACAATGCTGTGTATGGTGTATTGACCGGTTCTCTCGCTCAGTGCGACCACGAGTATCACAGCGCCTGCTGACAGCCGTTTTCACAAGAAACGACATTCATTGCGATTTTGGAGATGCAGGGCATTGAAAGCAGCACATAGAGTGCAAGTGGATGTATGCGCATCTTCCCACTCACTGTCCCACTTACACTGTTATGCTAACAAGCGGCAGCTAACGATTCGATCCGATCAAAACATGGATTAAAGAATATAAATCCTAGAAAACGTAGGCTACGGTTCTGGCGGGCTGCCAGACAAAAGTAATTCTACGTTTACGTTTCTGGCGGGCTCCGTGTTAATACTGTATGGATAAAACCAAATAATTTAATTTGATTTCCTCCATAAAACATTTACTTATGAATAATGTGACATTTAAATCACAGACTGGAGTGTGCAGGGCTTAAAGCCAAAAAGTCAAAAAAGTCTAAAAATCCCAAGACTGAATTTTTTTTGCAAATCTGCACTGATCTCATTAAATAAGCCCTATGAAATCCGTCCCCAGGACTGAGAACTTTAAGCCCTGAGTGTGTGTATAACAAAAGTTTACAAGTTGAAAAGTTTTCCACTTATTTGATTTACATTTTGGAAAGCTTAGAGCAGTGGTTCAATGCCCCCCATAACTCTAGCATCGTACAAGTGGAACCAAATGGATGCACTTGGTTCCTTTAAGGGTTCATTTGGAACTCCCTCCCTTGAGGGTCCCTGGACCCTGTGATGTTGAGCACCTAAAATAGGGGTTGATTATACATGTTTTATAAGCGATTGAATCCATTGGTTCGCTGAACTGTTGCTTGCCTACACACATGCACTGCATGTTTTATTGTGAAATGATCTGAAGACAAACGCCAGGGCTCCACCAGACGCATTGCGTCTCCGTCGCGTGCGTCAAAAAACGCACCGGTTCAACTTTAATGCACGCGTTAATGTCACGCAACGCGGGCAGTGGAGCCACCCTTCATTGATTAAAAAGGGAACATTCCCTGACGGTGACGGAGACGCGACGCTGACGTGCCCGGTGGAGCCCCGGCGTAATAGATCCCCCTCATACCGAGACTTACTTTCTTTCTTTCTCACCTTTATTTATACTCTGAATACAGACTCCCTGTGAAATGGTTTTAACATCCTCCAGTCCTGCTATATTCACATACTCTTTATGAAACCATTATATACAAACTATTTCATAATTTGAAGGCTTCTGGTTTCATGTCCCACCAGACAATCTCTATCTAATTAGACGTTTCTGATACAGTATATTGAGGTGATTGTGCCAGCACACACTAAACTGATCCGTTTATAAGTCTGAGGTCGCAATGAAAATAGTTTGATTTTCAAATAATACACTGGCATAGAGTGTTAGCTGACTAGAGTCTAAAACATCACTAGTAGGCTACTAGGCTACATCTATGCACTGCTACTGCTGCTGCTGTCATTCATCTGGACCAAGCCAATCAGAGACGAGACGGTGCCCATCAGGCCCACCATCCAAACGGGAAACCGTCCAGCCCACAGGAAGCCGGGCGGCATCCAATGGATGGCGTTGCTGAGGTCGGCCATGCTGCTGATGACGCTGAGGACCTCCCTTCTCATCTGTCCATGGAGCTGAGAGCGGCTCGCTGAACTGGCCTCACTGTGGAGACCAGAGTTACACGTCTTTTCAGTGTGTCTAAACTAAAGTTCATTCATCCTGAATCCTACATCATGTTACAACCAATACAACTAGACTGGAAACCAGACAAATCTGTCACAGCAAAAAAGAGAAAATGCTCTGGGCAGATTTGTATGGCAAGTTTGAATTACATTAAACTCACCCCAGAGTTGTGTGGGTGACCAATCAGTGTTAATTTTTTCAGCATATTTTGATTTAGTCTTAAGTCTTTTGAATAACACACATTTAGTCTTTAGTCCCATTTAGTCTTCTGAAATTCTTTTTTGTTAGTCTTTTGAAAACACATTTAGTCTTTAGTCCCATTTTAGTCTTCTGAAATTCTTTTTTGATAGTCTAGTCTTAGTCAACCAAATATCAAAAACCTTAGTCGACTTAGTCTTTAGTCTTAGTCCTCAAAATGAACACTGTGACCAATCAGAGCCCACTATTGAAAGTGGGACATTTTTGCTGTGACGCTTCCACACCAGACTAATTATCTACAGTGATATTAGTCTGGCCATGCCAAGCTAAAACCAGACCTTGTATACTCCCTGGGAGACCTCGGCAACAAATGTATAAGGTTTAAGGGAGTAAATACAGTATACACTACAGCTCATTACCCACATGGAATCCACAACAATCTGCATCATCTACAGCAAAAGTCATTCACACTACTGTTCCCACATTAGATGATTGTTATGAATACCGTATGTAATGCTCGCATGAGGTGTGTCTAAAAAGCATGCAAGACTAGACACTACAGAATATGACTTATAATGACAAGGTGGTAGATTGTAATGTAGCAACATGCTGTGGATTTCAGTGTGAAAGGAGCTCTAATGTACAGAAACAGAATGTCAGTGATGTGAAAGGACACACAGTACCTGCTGTGAGCTCTTTCTGTCTCACATCTCTTCAGCCTCTTCCTCAGCTTCATGACAACCCTGACTGACCTGGAGACAAGGAAAATCATTTTCATCACCATTTGCGCCACATTCCCAACCTTTTGGTCAGGGGTTGTTTTTTTGTTTTCTACTTAAAATGATTCCCTTTAAGACATTAACAGTGGTTGAGGTCCAACGTTTTATGAATAAAGTTGAGCCGAGTTGGGTTTTCAACATTTTGCAGGTCTTTTAGAAGTGTTGTGAGCGCAGGGCTTAAGGAGTTGACCTGAGCCTTACCTAAGGATCCCCAGCAGCAGGGAGGTTCCCCACAGCATAGTGCTGAGCAGCCACCACTTGTCAGACTTGGTTCTGATGAGCTCTGCGTCTGCGGCCCAGGCTATGTGTTCACAGGGATAGTACAACTGATCAGCCACGTTGTTCAGCACTGAGATCCACCGCACTGCACAGTCCTCCTCCTAAGAACAAAAGGAGTGTTGAAACGCATTTCTTAGTCATGGGCCAGACAGGGGAAAATGTGACACCATGCAGACCGGACCCGTTATGTGTTATGCATGTAGAACAGTGGTTCTCTGAATCAGGGCCCACTTGAAAATCTTGAAAATGCACACAGCCTGCTAGAGGTGCTCCCGTGCTCCAATCAGGTTTATTGGGACCGATACCGATCTTGTACGCAAGGGTACAATTTGAATATTTCCCAAATTATTATACCCACGTCAAAATTGTTCCTGTGTGTGCGGGGAGGAAGGGGAGAATGTTTAGACCTGTCACAAAGATGCAAAACGACATTATACTATATATCCGATTTACTTTTATACGACGTAAATGCTATAAAAGATCGGTTTCTCCAGATCAGGTAAATTGCCGAATTGCTGAATTGCTGAATGAGTAATTTGGAGTGAAAATCGGCCGATCGATCGGAGCGCCTCTACGGCCTGCTCATCTGACCACTTACTGTGGTTGAGCTGCAAATTCTGTTCCACTTGTCTTAAACCCTCTATACTTGATCAAACGGACCTGTAAAGAGCGCACTTGTTAAGCTGTTATTTCACTCTGCACAAATCGATTAACCCAAAATAGCAGATCTACAAGTTTGCAACGTGTTGTGAGCTTGTATCGGCTAATTTTGAGTTGACCAAGGTTCCCCCCAGAATAGGAATGTTGGGGGTTCAAGTGGTTAACAAAAGTGGCATTTTAAGTTTTAAGCATGTTTTGATTATCGCGATAGTATCATTAATCGCAATAGTATACGTAACCTGTATACGTGCCCTGATGAAGACTCCTTTGTGAGTCAAAACATGCTGACTTATTAACTTTAATATAGTACCTTGATTTTATATCCTCCCTCTCCTCTTTATTAAACTTTTTTGAGTGCTCGGACCGCTGCTCTTTGTACTAAAATAGTATACTTTTAAGCTCCTGCCTGCCATTTATTTGTGCATGACACTACGTGCCAACTAAGTCTAAATCACCCTTGTTGAACTCACCCCTGCACCCAGTCCATAGCTGTGGGAGTAGGTCAACATGGAGAAGTCGTCAAAGAGCCGTAGCACCGTCCTGCAGTGGCTGAGCTGAGCAGACAGCAGCAGCAGGCTGCTACCAAGCTGAGACGAATTCTTCTCCGTCCGCCGCGACAGAACCCCACCGACCAGCTGGGACCCATAACACACGGTTCTTATCTAGACCAGCAGGAAGAATGAGACAAATACATGTGTTATTGAAATATGTTATTGATTTGAAATATATAATGAAGGTAATAAAGATGGTCTTTATTTGGGATGCACGGCGTGAAGATTCCATCCAGACCAATACCAATGGCTGAAACTATACCGATATCTGTTTTTGTTGCTATTCATTCACCCTTTTGTGCCACGGGGAAAAAAATCTTCACCATCTCCGTCACAACAAACCTTTGCCTTTGCAGAGATAAACATCGGCTACTGCCATCAAGTGAATGTCACATTATTTGCAAATATGCCGATGGCAGTCAACAGGGCGAATATCATCTGGTCGTACCGGTCGATATATTGGTGTATACTTACAGTATTTTGTCTTTATTATGAATTAAGTCTTGTTCTGTACAGGTACATAAGAGTAAAATGAACTTTTGGTCAGCTCCTCCTCAGACATTGTAGCACTATTAGTAATGGAAAACAATATATAAAGTTAACGTGTATACACAACAGAACAATTTTGTCCATTGTCCTATGGTGCTTAAGGTGCTTGGACTCCCAGGTTATCAACATCTTACATAAACACATTGTGAGCAAGCAGATGCTGTAAAACAAGTGACCAGTGTCTTTGGCCTTTGTTCCTTACACGGCTTGCAGGGTTATGTTGTGTTGTTACCCGTATGTATTTTTATTAGTGCTAAATTTATTATTTAATTGTGGAACCAATTTAGTTTTTCACTCTTGAATCCTGAGGTGATTAGTGTCTTGATGTATTTACAGTAGATCATTTTAGCCTACTGATCATTATATTATCATAATGCATTCAAGTTACTACTAAAAGATATAAAAGTGTCGGAGAAGCAGCATTCTTATTTATCTAACCCATAGTCAAATCAATGAACACGATCAGAAATATAGCATAATTGATTAACCACTTCAACCCTATATATTGCACTTAATTGTGCTCTAGAATAGCAAAACTACAAGGCGACGTAATGTGAGCTTGTAGATATGCTAATATTTTCTCCTAATATTTGTCAGATATTATGGTTATGGTTAATAATTATATCACCTCTGTCGGGTGGAAACCGACAGAGATCCTGTTACTTTTCAGGATTAAAATTCTAAAATATCAAAGCAGATCGACAAGCTCAAAACATGTTGCTTCGCACTGCATTTTCAGCTTGTGGATCTGCTACTACTGTATACTATTGTGTGATGCTGTTGACTTAGCCTAAGATTAAAATCTTTTAATTTAAACAGGCTTAGTAGATCTATGTATTTTTTCATAAAATACATACAAAAACATAAAATACATCTATGAGAGTCTAAATCTTAGGCTAGCTTAGTGCTGACTGTGTGACATCATGATAATTAAATACTCACAATTTTATCTCTTCCTCTATACGATTCCAGCACACTGACCAGAGCCTCCAGTGAATCCTGCATGTCACACGTACAGTACAGTCTGCAGGACAGATATGTCCTACTGGATGACGATGTCACAGTCTGCAGGACAGATATGTCCTACTGGATGACGATGTCACAGTCTGCAGGACAGATATGTCCTACTGGATGACGATGTCACAGTCTGCAGGACAGATATGTCCTACTGGATGACGATGTCACAGTCTGCAGGACAGATATGTCCTACTGGATGACGATGTCACAGTCTGCAGGACAGATATGTCCTACTGAAATGTCACAGGTTGAAGGACAGTAGCGGTCCTAATGCACAATGTGAGATTGCTCAGGTCTTCTGACTCATGGTCTTCTTTTACTGTCCCTCACTCTCTCTCAAAACAAAGTGACAGACCGACAGAGCCTCCACAGTCGTGCCCTGATTGATTGAATACTAGACAAATGCAAACAGACTACAGTCATACACTCGGTCTAAAAGGATAACCCCCCAAAAGCCCTGAGGACTAACTGAAGAGAATTAAGATGATACTGTATTACTGTAAGCAGCTATAGAAGATATTTAAATGGTAAATGTTCCTTTAAAAAGCTTCTAAAACGCAGCCATAAAACAAGCACTTATATTGTTTTTCTGTGTTGTATGTGTTACTGTCTTTGTTATTGCCTGTTTTAACTTCCCATTTCACTGTTACTTTGTTTTATTGTTATGAATATCATATAGGCTATATTCTTCATACAGCGCCTTTACTGTAATGTTTGAAAGGGAACTTTACCTTATGTCACAGCTACCTGTATGCTGCAGGAGGACAGACAGATTTACTGTATGTAGAGATAGATAGATCTACATGAAAATCAACATGAAACGCTCAGTTTCCCAACGATCAAATAAAAGCATGATAAAGATCCATTAAAAGCAAGTTCATGATTGCCAGTGACAGCATAACATTTGCGTTAAACCAAAACACTGCTCCATTCTTCTACAGCTGGACTTTGAAACAGGAAGTCCAATTCAGACAGTAGTAGTCGAGCCCCGACAAGATGATAGAGCGAGCGAGCGAAAGGAGAGGAGAGGAGAGGGAGAGAGATGGGGGGGAGGAGAGAGATGAGGGGGGGAGATGGGGGGGGGGGAAGATATATATATATATACATACGCGCGCGCGCGCACATATATATATATATACACGCGCGCGCGCACGTACACGTACCTATAGGCTATATAAAAGCTCCCCCCCCGCCCCCCCCTTTTTTCCCCTCACTGTATATATTTCTTTTCCCTTTTTACCTCCTTTTTGATGAATTCCTGTTCTGTCTATAGAAGTGTCTATTTGTACGTCTCTAAATGTTTTGATGATTTGAACATGGTGGACCCTATTGGAAACAAGTGTAATGCTTAATTGGGTCGTCCACTCACAGTTAACAGCCTTTGTATTGAGTTTGTGCTTGAAATGTACTGTAATTCTGCAAACTGTTAATACATTCTTCAATCAATCAATCAAACACAGCACGTCACTTTGTGCCATGCTGCAAGCTATAGTTTTGTTATTTTTTTAAATGTTTGAAAAATCTTGAAAGTGTGAGAATTGCTGATTTAAAGGGTATTGATAGAATCGGGCCTCTGGTTAACATTAGGACTAATGTTTGAACTTCATCTAAAATCTGTTGTCTGGTATTAAACATTGTCATAATTTAATCACAGCTGTAGTCATTTCCATTAAAACAACAGAGTAATAACTGTTTCCATTGGTTTAAACTCTCGAGGTGTATAGGCTACTCATAAGAAAATGAGCTTTTTAACAAGATCAGTAACATGGTCAATCAATATTGTTCACCTTTTCTATGGAAGAGCAAGGTGCTTTCAATATAAAATCATGACACAATCAAATAACAAAAAATATTTAATGTGTTTAAATCTCAACAGCAAATAGTGCATTATTGTAAATTGACATACAATTCTCAAAATACGCCACTTTGAGAAGCCGTGCGAAACAGTGATGGATGTTTCTATCAGTGTAGGTTGTCATTGTCATAGATGTCAGCAACTGCAAAGAGATCAAATCAAAACAGATGAGAAACAAAAGCTTCATTTGTACCCCAATGGAGGGACAGACACCATGTCCTAGTAGTGCATGGATTCCCAAACCTTTTAAGGTGTATTAGACAGTTTTTTCTCTTTTGTTTCCACAAAGAGACAAGAGATTGTGGAAACAAATGGACTCTTACAGGTCAATTTTGCTCCATTTTTACTCTCTTTGTGTCTTTTACAGTTTACCTGTGGATTTCACCTTATGCGGACTGCCTTCCTTTGTGGACCTATATACCGATTCATATCTTATCTTTTTATTTTGATTTAATGTTATACTTCATGTGGACTAGTCACTTGCACAAAGACTAATATGCCTATGCCATTCCAGTACCTCATACTGCACCTGTATGTCTAACCTCAGGTTAGACACACCTGATAGTTTGGCTGTATGTACTGTACTGTACAGTACTTACTACTTACTTATACATGTTTGTTCAACGGACCGAAAGAACTAAACAAAAAAAAGCTCTCCCTCTCTCTGCTCTCTTATCTCCAAAAATGTTAATGTGTAAACATTTATGAAACCATAACCATTTACTGTTACCATGCATAATGTATAGTGTATTTACCACATTAATATTAGTATCACAGAAATGTTGTGGTCGCATACTGATGAGCCTGGGAGAACATACCGTTAAAAGTGTCCACATCATCATAAATATCGTCCCCTTCCCTGTAAAAGAACATTGAAACTCTTGAATGGACAACAAAAACACTTGCCTTTTTTCGTTTTTTGTAGGCTACTGCACAGCGACACCAAATGCAGGGCATCTTTTTAGTCAAATATTAGTTATACAACGGGCAGAGGAGACTTACAATTGGAGAAGCAGAGCCCTGGAGACATATCCATCTGTATGCAGGAAGACAAGATGAAGACTTGACTTGACCTAGCCTTCACGACCATGCAGACTTAAGGTTAAAATACCATTTAGCTTTAGACAGATGCTGGGTTCATGATTAACCTGATATCCCATAGTTTCCATAGTTTCAATGTACAGATTATTTTTGATATAGTACGTACCAGTATGTTGCCTAAATTGTTCTAATTGATAAACTTCTACTCCATCACACAATGGTTTAATTTTCAACAAAGCTATGCATCCATAAAATATATAAAATGACGAGTGAAACATTAACTTCTGGATGACGATACTTTCAGTATTATGTGAATGTTTTATTCAACATTTATCCATTTTTCTCTCCCTTGTAGACCTAGCTATTACTGTCTGGTCTGGTTTGTAGGGCAGAAATTCAAAACCAAGTGATCCCTGCCACAAGAGGGTGCTACGAACCTGGCTACTGGGCGTGAATTACTGGCTGCTGCAGTTCAGGCCATGAAAGTGAATGTAATAAACAGCTGTTAACTGATGTGACCAGGGATCATCACCATGCTGGCTTGTGGTGGAATGTTTTTGTCAATATTCTATTTCTGCCACAGACATACAAAATGAGTGGACAATAATATGACCAGGAGCACATAAACCCCCACACATACACATGCATTAGACCTTGGACCCCCATTTAATTTTGTTTTTTGCTGTAAGAGAGTTACAGACTCATGGTGTTTATTTGGACCCCTTGTGGTCCTCAGACTCTACGCTGAGAAACAGTGACATCAAATGAGGTAAAGACCATTCAGACAGGAAGTGGTGTGTGAACCTACATCGTCTGTACTGGTTCCGACACAGGGCTTTCCTGTCATTGGTCAGTTGGATGACGTCTAGGATCTCTCCCTGTGCTACGGGCAAATCCTTCCCCCCCGGCTTCCTGATGATGCCGTTGGGGTCCACCATCATGGTGTGCAGCACCGTCAGGGGTCCCTCATACTGGGAAGAGAACATTCAGGTTTACACCAGTACAGGGCTGAAACCATCAATTATATTCTTAGCAAGAATCGCATCGAATAATCGAGAAGCGCATTTTATATCCTAGATTTTCAGGCCACTAAGATCAGAGCAATGTGTGATTGCAATTTGAAGTGTTTAACACTGTTATAGTGCCACATATGTGTGAAATTTAGTTGTTTTGGTGCCTGAACTGTGTTTGTGCAAAGTATGGTGCGGATTGGAACATCAGTGCACCTGTCACTGTGGTGCCTGGTGTGAGCAATGGTGGTGCACCTGTGGCCTCATTTACTTTACATGCTCAATGTGCTCAAAGAGTATGCGTTATTGGCGTAGTCATAGTGTAAATAAATTAAGTGACAAGAGATATTTACCTTAAACCTTTTTCTCAGCTCCATTTCCACTTTAGGATCTATCCTGTAACAAATTGGCATATGGAGTCAACTCCATATTGTAGTACTAACAGTGTTGCTTGCCGAAAAGAACCGATCCGTTATTTTAGTTGTAATAGAGACTAGGGAGACAACCTCCAACCCCTGCAGATGTGCAAGTCATATTGTATTAACAATCTAACATACAGATTGGTTAAAATAACAATCTATTCATTAAAATAAGTTCCAAATTGCACTTTTAATATCTACATTAAAATGCTTCTTAGCATTTTGTTAAACATTTAGGCTAAATGAGAACAGTGGGTCTCTGCTCTACTCACAGTCCTTCAGGTGGTTGCACACTGGTGTGTTTTGCGGATCCGAAAGTAGTAGGCTATCACTAGCTGTCTGCCTGTCACCAACACCCCACTACAAAGCTGCGTAAAACGAATCAAATCGACCCTGATCAGAAACAGAACGCACCAGTGTGCAAACACCTTTAAGACAGTGTGTTGTGTTTTGAATTGAATTGAATTGAATTGAATTGAATTGAATTGAATTGAATTGAATTGAATTGAATTGAATTGAATTGAATTGAATTGAATTGAATTGAATTGAATCGAGCTGCTCAACTTCATTTGGACAGATACCTGATTTCATGAGGAGGCGCGGGAAAATCTGAAAGAGACAGAGACACAGATAACCACTTGTCTTAGTCACTCAGTCTTCACCTATCATAAACATCACGAATATGAACCATTCTGATGCAGTCAGCACTCACCGTTTTCCTGTGGCCAGCTGCTGCTGAAACGGCAAAGCAGAAAAACAATAAAGAACTCAACTTAGACAGGATACAGAATCGAGGTAATACATAATTAATAGCTATTTATATACCATATCACCTCATTGAACTCTTAGCCTAACTTGTTATATATCTTTCACCAGGAATTGAACTGGAATGTGTGCGCACGCACGTGCATGCGTACTGGGAACAGCAAGGTTGATCCCGGGCTCCCCCAAAGTTAAGTGTCGAAGTGTCCTTGAGCAAGACTCTGAACCCCTAATTTCTCCCAATGTGCAGGTTGGTGCCTTGCATGGTTTCCTCCGCCATCAGTGTTTTAATGTGTGTGAATGTAATTATGCCGTGGGTTCGAGTCCCGATCCCGACGACCTTTCCTGCGTGTCACTCCTGTCTCTCTCTCCCCATTTCCTGTCAATCTACTGTATACTAAGAAGCCAAACAAATATACATAAAAAAGCTGATTGATCGAATAATAGCTACGAAAATACACATGACCTACGACCCTCACCTGTCCATGTGGTCACCTGACTCCACATCGTAGTAGATGTCTTCAGTCAGAGGGGGGGAGGGTGGAGGGGGCGGTAGGCGGGGGTGATGTGGAGGTGGTAGGCGGAGGTCATGTGGGGGCGGTAGGCGGGGGTGATGTGGAGGTGGTAGGCGGAGGTCATGTGGGGGTGGTAGGCGAGGGTCGGGTGAAGGCGGTAGGCGGGGGTCGGATGAAGGCGGTAGGCGGGGGTGATGTGGAGGCGGTAGGCGGGTGTCGGGTGAAGGCAGTAGGTGGGGGTCGGGTGAAGGCGGTAGGCGGGGGTGATGCAGAGCCGGTAGGCGGGGGTCGGGTGAAGGCGGTAGGCGGGGGTGATGTGAAGCCGGTAGGCGGTTGTCGGGTGGAGGTGGTGGTAGCGGATATGCATCCAACCCTTTGGCTCGAAGAACTTTACGTTTCACCTCATCATAGTCCACATCCACACAGGTGTTACTGATATAACCATCTGGAGGACGAGGACAAGACTAATAAACATCCAGGAGCATTTCCTTTTTAGTACAATGAACAATTATATTAGCCGATCTATAAGCTCACAGCGTCTTGCATTGTGAGACATTCTGAGCTTGTAGCTCAGCAAATTTTGCTATACTGAAAGTTCTTGAAAAACTAGATCTTCAGACCGCTATTGTTCCATATTGCACTGATCAGAGGGATGGTCAATGGTCAATGATCAAGTTATGGCCATTTGAAGCTTTAAAGACTGCTGTAACTGCTGTTGCACCCCATATCCATACTGTATGTGTGCTTTTTTGGGGGCGTTTTTTGCCTTTATTGATAGGGTACAGTAATTAGACAGGAAAGGGGGAGAGAGATGGGGGGAAGACATGCGGCAAAGGCCGACGGGCTCGGGACTCGAACCCGCGACACGCCGTCAGGCTGGATTACCAGCCTAGGTGCCTGGACCGCTCAGCCCAGGCCTACAGTATGTGTGCATTTTTGGGAGCAAGCTGGACTGTCCAATGTGGCCGCTGTTGTGACTATTCTAGCCATACCCCTGAACAGTGTTTGTGCCAAGTTTGGTGCGCATCGGAGCAATGAAAAAAGTACAATTTGAAATACAGCATGACATCTTTTGGGTTTGAGGCCAAACAACTCACAGTCTCCATTGAGGGTGCGAGCGAGCCACCGGCCGAGCGGATTGTCCTTCACCCGGAGGATCTCCACTCTGTCTCCCTGGTGCACGTTCAGGTCCAGTTTGCCACCATGCCAGTCCTGTCGCACCTGAGCCACGTAGAGAACCTCCACTTCCCCTTTGATCTGCAGCAGGAAAGACAAACACTGCATGTTAACGCTACACACTATACTGTCAACTCAACTCTGAGGGTTTACAAACCCTACAAATGAACACTCAGAGTATACAATACATTGACGATGATATCCTGCAGCAGTGGTTCTCCACTATTTGCATGTCATGGACTGTTGAAGTGAATGTTTTAAACAAAGTATTTATATATTTTAAAATAGCCAATATACAGTCTCACAAGTCACAACCCATCGCAGCATTTTGAGAGCTTGGAGATATCTATCTACAAATGCACCAAGTCTCGTACGTGCGTGTGTGTGTGTACGTACGTCTGTAATCCACGTAACTCGAGAGCCGTTTTCCCCACCGACTTCAAATTCGACATAAGCATTCCACCACACCACCACAAGGAGTGCAGTGCCTGCATGGTGCCGAGTCCGTCGGATACACCGTTGTCCAGAACCAGCACAAAAGCCTCTGCCTGGGATCTGGCCCTGATCACCCCTATATCTCCATATATGGAACTGGCCTGTTCTGACATCACACTGTTTGTGCGATGTCCATATTTGGGTATGCCTGACAAAGAACTCCATATGGGCATAAAAGGGACACAGACATAATAACTGGGTGGGGCATGCATTTCCAACTTGCATCGTTCCAAGTAGGCCAGTTCCCAACGGGCACCGCTCTAGTAATATATAATAATATAATAGGGCTTACAGTATGTGTTTAAACTGTTCGTCCTTTTGCTGCGGACTGCCTGGAGCCACTCAGGGAGGAGTCCTCCCCGAACCCCACTTTGAGAACGACACACAGCTCTCTTACTTTTCATGGACAGATGGACATGCAGGTGTTTGAAGCAGATGGGCATTTCCACATCCTACCTGGAATTTCTTCCTCAACTCACGCTCCCCTTTCAGTCGTTCCTTTTGTTGTCTCTTGTCCTCCTGCTGTCCTTGTGTCTTCACCTCTGTCTTCTTCTCAGAGAGTCCCTTATTCAGTTCCAGTTGGCTTCTTTCAGAATGCGAAGAGAAACATGTCACAAAAAATGTACTAAATATCACTAAAAGTGGTTCTTTCATATCATATAGGAAACCTATTTTGGAGATACAGTTTGGCAGGGGTTCTCAAATGTTCTCAAATGTTTTCATGTCAAGAACCCCCAAATGAATTTGTATTTGGCCATGGGGGTCCCTGGACCCCACTTTGAGAACCACTGAGCTAAAGGGTGTTGTTGGGGCCCGGGGGCGGGTGTCTGGGCTGGGGCTACAGCCCCGGATGTTCTTTGAATTGATTGATTGATTGAAATATTTATTAATAGTTTGCAGAATTACAGTACATTTCAAGCACAAACTCAATACAAAGCCTGTTAACTGTGAGTGGACGACCCAATTAAGCATTACACTTGTTTACAAGAGGGTCCACCATGTTCAATTCATCAAAACATTTAGAGACGTACAAATAGACACTTCTATATAGTCAAAGAACAGAACAGGAATTCATCATAGAGGTAAAAAGGGAAAAGAGACATATACAGTGAGGGGGAAAAAGGGGGGGGGGATTCCGATTTTTACGGGGGCCAGTTTCGAATTGCAGCCGTCCGCAGGTGCCCTTTGAGAGCGGTTTTGAAGGAGTCAAGGGATTTGCATGTCTTAATGACTGTTGGTAGGGCGTTCCACATTTTGGTGGCATTGTTTGTGCCAAATCTGGGTTAGCCCTGGAACTCTGGAACTCAAAAAATACAAATAAAATAAAATAGCCTTCATCTGTCATAACATTGACAAATTAAAGCCCTTGAAGATAATATGATACTGCTGATCAAAACAGTGTTTGGGTTCTCCTCCCTGTGCCATTCCTACTGTAGGTTCACATTACTGGCACCTGCACATTTTGTGTGGGCGAGAGTGCAAGAGATAAAAGTCCTTTGTTGTCTAGGCGTTCCATTTCTTAATCTGTAATTTAATTGAATTTATTTATATTTGTTATTATTATTTGCATCTGTATTACACTTACTCGTCAATGATGTCATACACCTCACTGCCGTCACTCCCCTGAAAGAGAAAACGTCCATGAACAGATTAACGTTGTAAAGTTACCGTAATCACTTTAATACACTTTAAACACGTCTGTCTAGTTTTCTTTACCAGAACACACTTCTGAAAAGCTTTTCAGCAAAGCGGATATAAACTGTAAATAACACATACTTTAGTCTGTTATTCTGTTAGTTAGAATTAGTCATCCTTCTCCCACGTTCACGTACACAAACTACACATAGTTCTTCTAAACACTATACACATCTTGTCTTCATGATTCAGGGTACTGTAATTGTCCTTTAAATTGTCCGAGATAAACCTAGCTGGTGCATTTATTTTAGTTACACAGATCTACAACATTAAAATGCACAATAATGCATTGCATGGTTTGCTGGCAAGTGACACCAATCTGCTGCTCTATTGCACCTGCAAAATCTACATCCTATGTTTTAAAATCTGGCGTTATGATTAATATTGTGTCCTTACTCCAGTCAAATGCTGTGAACTGCTGTCCGTCCAGGAATCTGTGGATGAAAAAAACATAAAACAGAAACTATATTGAAATGATGCTCTTCATTGGGACATGGTAGTGCATTTATTGAAAGAATTCAGGAAAAAGGCTTGCAATTCATTTTTTATTGCTGCAAACTTTATTCAGACAGGGCTTTAAAACAGTGTTTTAAAACGTTTTGGAGCCATAAACAATTGACTTGGGAGCCTTTTTTCCTAAATGATTTCACTGTCCTCGCAGTTTAGCTCAGCACAAAGAAAGGATGAT
Organism: Electrona antarctica; assembly: GCF_951216825.1. Lineage (NCBI taxonomy): Eukaryota > Metazoa > Chordata > Actinopteri > Myctophiformes > Myctophidae > Electrona > Electrona antarctica. Next base: position 41,074,518 of record NC_136812.1, read on the forward strand.
GTGTGTTAAAATGATCTTTTGAATTTGTCTTCAAAGAATACATGGATGTAATATAGCCAGTTAACCAGGAACAACAGGTCTTAATTATCTACTGACACTGAAAACACTGACAGCTACTCTTCTATAATAAAACAAATGTTGGTTGTTTGGTCTGTTGGCAGTTTGATCACGGATTACATGCTTGTGTAAATAATAACATACTGTAGACAATACTTTTCAACAACAAGAGTAGTGAAAAGTAGTGTTGGTACTTGACATGACTCACCGTGCTACAAAGTAAATTAAGCATTAGTATCTAAGTGGGTCCAAGTAGTATTTTTTTCATCTCTGTTCGGAAATTTCAATACTATCATGTAAGTAAAACAACAATAGAAAACCAATCAAAATAAGATGTCACATACCATTCCTCTCCAAGGTATCTATGTCATCATAGGTGTCCTGGTCCTCGTCAAATTGACTTTAGTCCATGGACAAAAGAAAAAGTGAATTAAAACAAACAAACAATAATACATACAAATATGACAATGCATGCATTGTTGCAATAATTGTTGTCTTTTTTATTAGCATTTGTAAAGCATTGACTTTACAAATCTATATCATCTGGGATTACTTTTACTGTAGGTCTTCTCTGCTTTATTGAGTTATTTAGCAGCTAAATTCAGAGTTTTCATGTACGGGTCCACACAATAAAAGCCTCATTGTAGATTTATACATTACTCAGCTTTAACTGAGAGTTTATAAAACCAAATGGACCATTTGGTATACCGGCACACATGTGCACGTTCAGAGTTAAAGTTGGGAGAAGCCCTAGGCTGATTTAGTAGGTTTTTTTTCAACTCAAACACTAAGGCTGACCTTATAGTAGCCTACGCTGTGACGTGAGCAACACAGCTGCAGATAATCAAAATGAATAATGGGTGTGTTAGATGTATTGTATAGGTGCTTCAATGTGCATTTATAATACTGTTGACTACTGTCTGTGATTGCACATTGGCACACCAATGGGTCTTTGATTAGCCACAGATGTGTTTCTTACTGTACATATTTTTAATCTGATGTTTGTTTAACGTGAACTGAAAAATATAAATAAAAATACAAAAATCAGCCTATAGGGTTGCATGCCCCTTTAAACGAGCACTCCAGATGTGCAGTGGAGAGAAAGAGTGACAGGCTCAGAGGTGGAAGTAAAACGTAGCAATACCAAATTACTTTGTGTTTGTTTACGTACTAAAAGAATGCCTTTGAGAGCTGTTTCAACGTACAATGTACAGTAAGTCAATGAGAAGCATATTTTGAATTATCAATTTCTAATTACTGGAAAAATGATCTTTGATTTCTTGTCCACATTTGGAGTTACATCAAAGCAAGGTAACTACACAACCCAAACCTCTACCAAAGTGCTCTTGCACTTTAAGTGAAGTGTAAGGTATCGAAAAATGTAAATTGTACATGAGTTCAGGTCTTGAGTAAATGTACTTAGTTACTTTCTACCACCCGTGGTATACTCACATAGGGGCGCACTGGCGTGGAAGGCTGCTGGGTTTGTAGGGGGGTCTCGGGGGTCCAGCAGGACAGACTAACCCAGGTAGAGACAGATTACTGCCTCCAGATGACAGAGAACCTGGACAGGAACCACAAGATCATCACCATGTAGGCCTACTGTAAGTGGAATCTGTTGCTGCAGCATGCACCCCCTTTCACACGTGCACACATTCACATCCGGAAGCGAAGATCTTCATCTTCTATGAATTGAGTATGAAGGACCCAGATGGAAACAAGCCATAGCCTTGTATTGAAATGTAATTTTCTGTACTTTCTTCTGCAAACTGTTAATACAATATTCAATCACTCAATCAATACAACCACAGTCTTCTACTGTTGGTCACTGGGAGCTGACCAGTACAACCACAGTCTGATACTATTGGTCACTGGGAGCTGACCAGTACAACCACAGTCTGATACTGTTGGTCACTGGGAGCTGACCAGTACAACCACAGTCTGATACTGTTGGTCACTGGGAGCTGACCGGTACAACCACAGTCTGATACTGTTGGTCACTGGGAGCTGCCCGGTACAACCACAGTCTTCTACTGTTGTTCACTGGGAGCTTCCCAGTACAACCACAGTCTGATACTGTTGTTCACTGGGAGCTTCCCAGTACAACCACAGTCTTCTACTGTTGTTCACTGGGAGCTTCCCAGTACAACCACAGTCTGATACTGTTGTTCACTGGGAGCTTCCCAGTACAACCACAGTCTGATACTGTTGTTCACCTGGAGCTTCCCAGTACAACCACAGTCTGATACTGTTGTTCACTGGGAGCTTCCCAGTACAACCACAGTCTGATACTGTTGGTCACTGGGCGCTTCCCAGTACAACCACAGTCTTCTACTGTTGTTCACTGGGCGCTTCCCAGTACAACCACAGTCTTCTACTGTTGTTCACTGGGCGCTTCCCAGTACAACCACAGTCTTCTACTGTTGTTCACTGGGCGCTTCCCAGTACAACCACAGTCTTCTACTGTTGTTCACTGGGAGCTTCCCAGTACAACCACAGTCTGATACTGTTGTTCACTGGGAGCTTCCCAGTACAACCACAGTCTGATACTGTTGTTCACTGGGAGCTTCCCAGTACAACCACAGTCTGATACTGTTGTTCACTGGGAGCTGCCCAGTACAACCACAGTCTTCTACTGTTGTTCACTGGGAGCTTCCCAGTACAACCACAGTCTTCTACTGTTGTTCACTGGGCGCTTCCCAGTACAACCACAGTCTTCTACTGTTGTTCACTGGGAGCTTCCCAGTACAACCACAGTCTGATACTGTTGGTCACTGGGCGCTTCCCAGTACAACCACAGTCTTCTACTGTTGTTCACTGGGCGCTTCCCAGTACAACCACAGTCTGATACTGTTGTTCACTGGGAGCTTCCCAGTACAACCACAGTCTTCTACTGTTGTTCACTGGGCGCTTCCCAGTACAACCACAGTCTGATACTGTTGGTCACTGGGAGCTGACCAGTACAACCACAGTCTGATACTGTTGGTCACTGGGAGCTGCCCAGTACAACCACAGTCTGATACTGTTGGTCACTGGGAGCTGACCAGTACAACCACAGTCTGATACTGTTGGTCACTGGGAGCTGACCAGTACAACCACAGTCTGATACTGTTGGTCACTGGGAGCTGTGAGTTGAGCCATACAACCACTATGTAGTTATGCATTAAAGTGTGCCATCATCACGCTACCACAAACAAAAGGGAGATAGGAGGGGAGGAGTGCTCAACCACAGTGACAAACATAATGCAAAAACAGGATGTATCACCTGATTATATCTTGTCCCTCTGTTTTTATTGTCTGTTTGTAACTGTGTGATTGTTGCTATCCGAACTACGTCTCTCTTGAGAATGAGAGATTACAGATTACCTTATTATTATTGGAATATGAAGTCATATTTGTCTTCCTGTACAGGTCCCTATAGTTAAACCCAGCCCTATTTTAATCAAATGCACTGTCATGGTTGGATTGGAACACTATACATTTTTGGAAGCCAGCTTTGTATGAAGACTTAAGCTTCATACAAAGCTGTATAACACATGAACACAACAGTCAACATGGATAACAAGCTCAAAAAACCAAACCAAATACCATAATAAGTAACACATCATTGCACTGTAATGCAAATTCACACACACAGACCTAGTTCCAACCATGAGCCTAAAGCATAACAATAAAAAGCAACAACGATAAAGGGTCCTTAATAACTTAAGTGTCAATTGAGGGGTAATAAGGCCCTCATGACTCCTTATAAGATGCTTATTATCTTCAAATTAAGTACCACTCAAACTATATCCTTGATCAACGGACATGTAAAAAAAAGAGTGCACATGGTACAGTGAAGGGGGTGACAAACTGACAGTATGTCAGCCCCCTATAGTACCCCCCCTTCACATTCAGTAGACCCTGTGATCTTTTGTAGACAGATGTAATTTCCTGGGGTCTAGTAGGACTATGGCAAATAATAAAAAAATAATTCACTATAAAATTGTGTAAAAGAATACATATTTAGCCCCATGTTCGAATGCCCCGAAAGAAAAACGAAAGAAAGCAGCAAATGAAAAACAATTAACACTCATCTTTTAGTTTCTCTAATAACAACCTATAAAACATGAACCTTGGTTAAAAAAAACTAAAGTTGTCCCTTAAAGGACCACTTCACCACTTTTCAACTTCTCTTCCTATAATTGGTCCTAACTAATGTTCATGATAAAATACCACAATTTTTTTCTACTCAGTCTGTGTCTCATAGGAAGGCTGTGGGCAGTTCAGAAACCCGTCCACCAGTGACTTCATCGATGGTGAATCCAAGCTAATAGAAACGGCAGGCTTTCTTTTCCTGAAAAGTTGCAATGCAAAAGTTGAAGCCATCGTTCTCACGATAATAAAAATCTAAATATATATTTTTTTAAATCGTGTTTAAAAAAAAATCTGCCTAATGATGATGTCACTGGTGGACGGGTGTCCGAACTGCCCAGAGCCCTCCTATGAGACACAGACTGAGTAGGAACTAGAAAAAGTGCCCTTCTGGGCACAGGTCTCCACCAGGAGGATAGGACTGTGTGAGATGTTTGGCAAAATGTTTAGGAGTAATATAAACATGTTTGCCTTTGATGGCAATTGGATGATTTGAGGCATTGTTCCAAAAATGTGTTTTGCAAAAATCAACCTGTTGGTGGCGCTATAACAGGCCAATGTGAAAAGGGTGGGATATATTCCTCAGCCTAGTAAGAAAATGTGTGAAAGATTTCACGTAAATTGCATGCTGCGTTCATGATTTGAGGCTTTTGTTCAAAACGGGGCAATCTTGCAAACTGTGAAAGCCAATTATAGCCAATTAGGATGGAATATGAAATATCGGACAGATCCGACTTGAGCACATGACCATAGAGATACTGTGTAACGATTTGTGAGATTTTTGGACAGAATCTGGAGGAGTAATATCAAAAAATGTGTTTTACAAAAGTCGGCCTCCTGGTGGCGCTATAAAAGGCAGATGCGGAAAATGCAGGTCAAAGGTTTGTCCTTGGCCTCTAGGGAGTGTGCATGCAACATTTCACGCAGATCGGTGCAGTTTTAGGTAAAAAATTAGAAAAGCTGCCTCATGGTGGCGCTATAACAGGCCGTTCTGGAAAATGCGGGGCAGAGGTTCATCGTTGGCATCCAGGGAGTGTGTGTGCAAAGTTTGGCATCGACCGGGTTAACGGTGCCGGAGATTAGCTGGTAACGGACGGACGGAAGGACGGACACACACACGGACGGACGGACACACACACGGACGGAGTGCAAAACATACTCTCTCCCCATGCCTTCGGCCTGGTGGAGACAATAAATGGTGGTGTTTTATCATGAACATTAGTGAGGACCAATTATATGAAGAGATGTTGAAAAGTGGTGAAGTGGTCCTTTAAGCATTTTGATTATCGCAATAATATCGTAAATCCAAATTATTTTTGCCAGTAGGCGCTGGCCTTTTCACTCTTCACTAAATCTCTGGTGCATGTCTCTGTACACACACACACGTGGTGCATTTATAGATATATTTCATCAAATATTATTGGAAAAAGAATGACTATTGATTGAAACCTTTTCTCAAAAAGGTCATAAACAAAACCTATTATGTGCATGTGCTGATTAGTATTTAGTTTTTTTTTGTTGATGTTCACTTGATGTGCTCTTCAGACATCTTTCAGAGAGGTGACTAGTAAATATATTCAACAGCTATTTTTATTTCTAGTCCCAGCAGAGTGCAACATATACTGTATCTCTACTGAATCCAAAACTTCCTCCACGAACTTGCTTTAAACTCAAATTTCTCAACTATCTCAATGAAGAGAAAACACACTCAGTTCCAGACAAAAAAAAACCCTTCTGAAAGTGAATTACCGTCGTTGTGCTTGAGGCGGGCAGGACGTGCGGGTGACGGCGGAACTTGCTGAAGTGACCCTCGTACGGTCCTCTGGCAGTAGGGTTCCAGGTTGACGTGTTGGGGCCGTTTGGGTTTGGGCGGCTGGGGCCCTGTGGGGGGCAGGGGCTTCCTCAGCGGTGGCACCTCCGCTTGGATCCTCTGGCTGGCTGGCAGTGGCCGGACGGAGGTCGCGGTCAGGGGTTTCAGACTAGCCGGCTGGGCGGCAGACGGGCCGGGCCTCTGGTGGCTCAGCATGATGTTCTGAAGCAGCTCCACGGAAGGCCTGATCCGGCCACATGAGTTGGCTGGCCGCGTGGGAGCCGCCCTGACCACGCCTCCAGGGGCCAGAGGTCGAGGGAACACTCCCATCGGCAAGAGTGCAGGTCGAGGTCCGGGGCTTCCAGTTTCCGTCCTCGCAGGCCCAGAGAACCTGGGTAGCCCGTGAGAGGTGGAGGGGCTCGACCCACCAAAAGGGGAAGTAGGAACCATGGGGGAAATTTTGTGACGGGCCACCCCGTTTTGGGAAATACCCCCGTGCTGCCCAGGTCGCGGCAGGACCTCTCTCCCAAATCCAGGGAGGGGATATCTGGCGGGTCCGGCGTCCGGATGGCTGCTGTGGGCCATCTGAGCGCTGGTGTGGAACTTGGCTCTCAGAGCCTTGATGTCCGCACTCTCCCCCTGACAAGGAGACAACGAGAGGTGAAACTCAAATGCAGAGCTGCTGCTCTGTTGCTTGTTGTAGAACGGAAGTTAGCAATGTGACAGCACAAGGCAACCCCCAACTCCTTCCCAGACACAACACATCATACACCACAAACACACAACTCTCTCGTGCACGCGCACACGCACACACACACACACACGCACACACGCACACACGCACACACGCACACACGCACACACACACACACACACACACACACGCACACACGCACACACACACACACACACACACACACACACACACACACACACACACACACACACACACTTTTTAAAAATGGCATTAACAAAATGTGGTCACTTTTAACCCTAATGCCCAAAATAGACAATCTACAAGCGTATAACGATGTGCCGTGTCTGCCTATACTATACAGATTTAGAAGGCATTTGTAGAATTGGCCTCGGGTCTTAATGGTTTAAAGTTAAACTTTAAAGTGGTTAAACTGATTTAGCTATGTTAACTAATTTTTGCCGGGGACCCCCTCGCTGCCCCCTCAAGGACCCCTGTGGTTTCCCCCACTTTGAGAACCACTGCTGTCATTGTGTTTTAAGATGAACACAACCATAAAAAGACAGCAGATGACGGGATGAGCAGGAAGTGCAGTGTGACCACACACCTAGTGTGCTCTGCACCTGTAACCATGGCAACAGCCCTCGCTGTCACACTTTGGACCAATGAGCTTCATGCTCTGCTGAGGAGCGTCGCTCTGATCACAGAACACACAGGAAGTAGATGGATAACCTGTGTGTCTGCTCTGTACCACAAAGCACAATGCATAGCAATAATACACAGACTGATAGGTGTGTAGGTGTGTGTGTGTGTGTGTGTGTGTGTGTGTGTGTGTGTGTGTGTGTGTGTGTGTGTGTGTGTGTGTGTGTGTGTGCTACTACTCACATAATAATTAAATGGGTTTTTTTTAACAAAAATTTGAAAAATGAGGTGAGAGATGCACCTCTGAAAAAGATTAGCTTTAACTGTGGAATTTGCTTAGAAAAGTAAAGTTTAATACTGTTCTAAAAACATGCAATAAACCAGGCACGCACGCACACACACACACACACACATATGCACACATACACACGCACGCACACACACAAGGTTGACTATTATAAGAGATAAGAGGCTAAGGATAAGGGAGGCTATAAGAATGCTGCACAGTAGTGCAGCAAGTCAATGAATAACAGCTGGATAAAGCTTCCTTTTAGCAGTGCTCACTTTCCAACATCACATCATTTGCTTCACAACGGCTGAAATGAGACGAGATTTAAAACAATACTGAACACATTTTTACTGCAACAAACCACGTTTGCTTTTATCCCATAACAGGGTACTGTGAAGTGAAACTGAAGGCTCACCACTGAACTGTAGTTTCACATGACCTGCCAAAATCTGTAACTGTGAGAGTACACATTTGTACTCATTGTTATGGGGGTCCATTGCTTAATGTATAAACCAAATTGGGGGTCCACTGCACTAGGTCCTTTTACACCCAGAAAACTACAATTGACATTATGTAAACTAGTTACACACTTTATAGTATAGTATTAATATATGTATGAGTCTTAAACCATGCAGGCCCCCTCTGGTTTTGACCTTTACCATTGCATGGTTATGGCACGTAGCCTATAGACACACTTGTCAGGGTTTAAATTGGGACTGAAGAAACACATTTGTGATGACGGAGCTATGGCTGTTTTCCTCCCAAGGAGTGTTTTTTGTGCAAAACTAATGCTTGGAATGGATTCAGAATGGATTCATGAAAAACCCCTAGTTTCATATGTCACATGCTACTTAAAGAATGATGAAATTTTGACTTTTTTGCCGTATAGGCCTATAGGATGTAAATGGTATGGTCACATATTATGCTAATAACTCATTTCCCACGGGAGTTGAATTTCAATCTTTTACATGTTATTAGACACCTTTAGAAACATATTGGTGAAGACATTTCTTGGTAACGATTTAGTTCCCAGATTTTCATAGGTTTCACTTACTAACAACCTGATTACATAGAAAAGAATGAGAAAATTCAGATTTGTACTTACCATGTTTGCTTGGATTATTATTCTAGCAAAGTTTGCCGTAAATGAACGTCTCCATGTTCAGCACGGCATGTTGTAACCCTGTAGAGACTGATGTGGCCTGGTTAGCTACTCTCACTGTAAATGAGGAAATAGTGTACTTTATAAATGACTGTGTGGCAAACACATCGACATACTGTAATGTCCACTGTATCCACTTCAGCAACAATAGAGGAACTGTTAAATGGTGGGCAGTAACGAAGTTAATTTACTTGAGTACTGTACTTAAGTACACCTTTTTAGTATCTGTACTTGAGTATATATATATTTTTTGTACGCTTCCGACTTTCACTCAACTACAAAGACAAATATGGTACTTTTGGACTCCACTATGTTACTAGAAGGCACCCCCGGGATCCAAACTTACAAAACATATGTTATTTATAAATCACTTAATTTACTAGAATGTCTAATTTTTTATATAGAATTTTATTTTACATTCAAAAGAAAATGTACTTAAAAGCAAGTACCCCAAGACTTTAACTCAAGTACAAATTTGGCTGAGCCACTTTCACTACTTTAACTCAAGCATTTTTTAAACATTTTGTCCACCACTGTGTGTGCTTACTTGTCCCATTTTTGGAGGCAAGGTTATGTTCTTTATTTAAATTTTTGTTTGTATCATCCATACTCAGTTAAACTTAACAAAACCAAGTTTAGTTAACCCAATTAAGTTACATTATTTATCAACTTTTATAAACTATTTACCAACTACCAAATTTTGGTCATGTAATACGTGTTATTTGAGAATGAATGAATTATTAATGAATTGATAACGCTTTTTTTTTGCGTTATAGGTATATAGGTGGTAGTACCACAATAATATTCAGTCAGATTCATTCATTCTCAGATGATAACAATGAATACATACTGTATAGTCTGTATTGTAACCATCCCTGCAATAATAATTGTGTAGGTAGGGTGAGGGTCCATGTGTACGTGCCTTAACCGCTAGACCAGTGGTGTTGCCAAGGTAAAATAACAATTCTTGTGGTACTACCACGTAACCACCTAATAAAGCCCATGTGTACCTTTATTATAATGCGCCATCCAGGTTAAAGGTTCATGCTAGTGTTTGTGTAGGAGAAACCAAGAACCACCTGGCAGTATATGTATAATAATTTATTAGGATAACATCTTTACAATTAAAATGATCATACTGGTTAATCAGTATTTAATCAGATAGTCTACAGCCAAATAATGACAACGTAACATCAGCTGTACCTGACTTATTGTCAACTTATTTCAGTTCTAGAACTTTCTAGTGTTCAATCTTGACCAGTAATACTTGGTGAATGTGTTAATTAATGTGCTCTGTTCACAACAAATACAAAACTAAAAAAGTAGATAAAAGTCCTTTTTCATCTTCAGTTTGTTTTCTTTAACTATGTTTGATGATTGTATCTTTACAAAACAACCATACAGCAGCTTAATTGATTGTACATATAGTAGGCAAATATTTTCTTTTACATAAGAAAGAAGTTACAAGAAAAAAAACACGAGGACGTTTTAGTGTAAAATAAATGTATAAAACCGGACCACAAAGACATTTGTTCTTCTGAGCAAAAAAAGAAAGCAAACTCATCCTGTCATCATCCCAGGAAGGATTGGTGGAGTGTGGCAGGGGCCACAGGCTGCTGGGGCCCGGGGCCTCCAGATGGAACATGCATGATGGTGCTTAGAGAAGTAACAGGGGTGGCCTGAGCCCACAGGACCCCAGGGTTACCGAAAGGGGGCATCATGCCACCTCCCGGGGGCACCATGCCCGGAGGCATCATGCCACCTCCCGGGGGCATCATGCCACCTGCCGGAGGCATCATGCCACCTCCCGGGGGCATCATGCCACCTCCCGGGGGCATCATGCCACCTCCCGGGGGCACCATGCCCGGAGGCATCATGCCACCTCCCGGGGGCATCATGCCACCTCCCGGGGGCATCATGCCACCTCCCGGGGGCATCATGCCACCTGCCGGAGGCATCATGCCACCTCCTGGCGCCCACGCCGCCACGCCTCCCCCAGGCTGGGCGGGCCACGGTGAAGCAGGGTTGAGCCACGGGCTGGTGGAGCCAGGGGCCAGGCTGCTGCTGAACGGGCCCTGCTGTCCCCAGGGCATGTTGGCAGGAGATGGATAGGGGGAGCCCCCTGCTGGCTGGCTGGAGTAGTTGGCGAGGATCTGAGATTTGGACAGGGTGGGCCGAGGGGGACCTTGGGAGAGAGGAGACAGGAAACACAAGAAGAGCTGGGAGGTTTGTCTATCCTGGTCTCCTCTCCTCCTTCTTATCTCCTTCACTCTTTGGCAGAGGGACACACTATGGGGTTCACGCTGTTTTCTCTGTGCACTTTGCAAGTTGCTCTGGATAAAATGTTCCTTAAAATGTTCCCCTAAATTGTATTTGTTAATTTGTTTACAGGCTTGGTCAAATATACAAACCCTATTGTGGGACATGTTTCTGTAGTGGGGTGTCAAGGTCTTTTAACACAGGAAGCGACTGACATCATAAGATGCAATCCCAGTAGCAGCCATCAAATGCCACATGGCCTGAACTAGCGACTATGTATCTAATCAATTATATGAGGTAAAAGAGTGGTGCCGTGCATGTCACGTGTGTAATATATAATACAGATGATAAGCTTAATTGCCTTGCAGTTTAGTTAAAGGGGAATGGGAGAATTTTCTGGTCCCCGGGGGAAGGATTATTATTATTTTTTTTAATATAAATGTTTTATCCCACAATTTTGTAACCCATTTTTTCACCCAGTGTCAATTATCTAATGTAATCCTGGGCGCTACACTTCCTCTGCCAACCTGGGGGGGGCAGCAGACTGACCTCATGCTTTCTTCTATGCATGAGGAGTCCAAGCTGCTTCTTTTCACCTGACAGGGGGAGTTTCCCCGGCCGGACGTAGTGCGTGGAAGGAACACGTTATTCCGACCAGTTCCTTTCCCCTCCATCAGGTGCCCCGGCTGGCCAGGGGGAGGTAGTTTAGAGACCAGGATTACTGCATGTCTTTGTGAGGGTACCTACCCTAGGGGACACGGGGAGAACATGCAACCTCCGCACAGAAAGGCCCTTTCGCCAACCCCGCCTCGGGTATGGGCACTGATGACGCGGAGGAGGGAACACGCCCCCAGTGCCCACTGCCCACAGGACCTTTTCTTTTAAAGCTTCCCCCAGCTGATGGCTGCTCAGAGGGTAATGATGAGTGCATGCATGGGGGCAGGAGCAGTTAGGGGTTAAGTGTCTTGCTCAGGGACACTTCGACATGTACAGTATGCTGAGACGGCCAGGGGAGTCGAACCGGCGACCTCCCAATACCCAGAGGGCCTCTCTACCCACTCAGCTATACTACATTTATTATGACAGTTAAATATTTGAGATGGGTTCCCTCATGCGTTGCCAGAAGAGGGGTCATGTGCTGTTCTTCCATGGGGGGTGGAGTGTGTGTGTGTGTGGGGGGGGGGGTCCGTGCAGTGTAACGTGGGAACAGGGGGCTTCCTGAGACGGGTTCTGATTAATGCCCAGTAAACACTGACGCTGTCCAAGGACCATGATACCATACTGGACCATCAGCATGGCTTGGACCTGATCCATGTGGTCATGGGAATGCGTGTGTGTGTGTGTGTGTGTGTGTGTGTGTGTGTGTGTGTGTGTGTGTGTGTGTGTGTGTGTGTGTGTGTGTGTGTGTGTGTGTGTGTGTGTGTGTGTGTGGCACTGTGTGTGTGTGTAAACACATGCCATGATTTTGTAAATGTAACCTTACTGCACCTATAATATTTGTGCCCTTGTATGCATCTCCTTTGTGTGGACATAAATGGTTAAAATGTATATCTACTATACAAACACACATAACTGCACACACACACACACACACACACACACACACACACACACACACACACACACACACACACACACACACACACACACACACACACACACACACACACACACACACACACACACACACACACACACACACACACTTCGCAGAGGTTATGTGAGGACGTGAGTCACAATTAACTTACCAACTTCCTGCATAGTAATGATAATATTGACATTGAGGGATGTTGTTCTATTCATTGTTAGATGTTATGCCAGGCAGATCAGAGTACGATGTAAATTATGGTATAAAGCAGGCTGGAACCCAGGCTAGAGAATTAACGTGTCTCCAACCTCCAGCCAAAATCAGATCATTTTTTATTTTGGTTGTAGGTTTGGAAGGTAACCAGTTAATTTCTATTCCTAAAATATATTTATTTATTTAAAAAAAAATCCTTCCCACATAAATGTGACAACTTCTAAGAACTAGTTCTTCACTAGTTATTAACTAACCAGTTTGACTAACTAACTAACTCACCTTGTGGACCATTGGGTGAGGTGGGTGGGGTGGTGATGGCTGGCTGGAGTTCTTCCCCCTTTGGCTCAGAAACACTGAAGATGTCCATCAGTTCATCTCTGGATGATGTCTGTAAGCAGTAAGCACACAACATTATATGGATGATGTCTGTAAGCAGTAAGCACACAACATTATATGGATGATGTCTGTAAGCAATAAGCACACAACATTATATGGATGATGTCTGTAAGCAGTAAGCACACAACATTATATGGATGATGTCTGTAAGCAGTAAGCACACAACATTATATTGCGCTATATTTAATTACCTGCTACATTATATTGGGCTATATTCAATTACCTGCATTGGTGGTCCTGTTGGGGAGCTGGGTAGTGGGCTGAATATGTTCACACCATCTGGGACCTTTATAAACATAGACACAAAATCATAAAATGCATTTCCATGTGGTGTCATGTTTGTTTGTTTTACACAGAGGACCACTTTGGAAATATTAATAATAAGTGCTCATCCTCTGGATCATCTCCTTTTTTTCAATCAATCACTAAATCAATCAATCAATATTATTCCAAAACAATATGAACGTTTTCCCATCCATTTAATTTGTTTTAGTACCATTTTGGAAACACCAGTCCAACCCCTCGACAAATGGGTTGGACGTCATGCTTGTTTGTTTTACACAGAGGGCCACTTTGGAAATATTAATAATAAGTGCTCATCCTCTGGATCATCTCCTTTTTTCCCTTTTTTTCCAATCAATCACTAAATCAATCAAACAATAGTATTCCAAAACAATATGAACATTTTCCCATTTATTTTTATTTTTTTAGTACCATTTTGGAAACACCAGTCCAACCCCTCGACAAATGGGTTGGACTGGTTTAGTTATTTCACATTTGAGTGAAGAATGGGGAGAGAACTCATATCTATTGAAGCTTATTTATAAATGGGGCACAGGGCCGATCTAGACTTAGGTTAAATTACTTCTCAAGCCTTCACTCTCACTTTGTTTATCTTATTAATATTCCTCTATTCTCCAAGAGAGAGAGAGTCTGGAGAGAGAGACTCTCTCTCACTCACACTCACACTCACACACACACACACACACACACACACACACACACACACACACACACACACACACACACACACACACACACACACACACACACACACACACACACACACACACACACACACACACACACACCCCCACCTTTGGCTGAGAATCTGTGTTGTCCTCCAGAAGTAATAAGGAACTGTTCTGAGAGTCCAGGGCCTGGTCGGGCTGCAGGGTGGGGGAGTCAGGAATGGAATGGGATTACAGGCTATTAGGCTAATATTGGAAACAGATTTTTCTCCCTTTAAAGTAAAGACATTGGATGTTATATTTACATTGAATGCTATATTTACATTGAAAGGGATATTGACATTGTCTTGTGTTCCTTCTGTCTGGACGTCTGTGTCTGTTGTCCCAGCTGTCTCCTGGTCCAGACTTTGGCAGACCGTCGTGATGTCATCCAGGACAGGGTCTGCCTGTTCAACAGCAAAACAAAACTCACTTGGTTTGTACACACTGAACATTGCTGCAGTCAGTACAGCACCACTGTGTCCCAGTTCAACAGTACATGTTCCAGTAGCGCACACAGGTACTGCCAGGAACAGCCCATTTACCAGCCACCAGCACACCCCACAGGATTCAAACTAGCAACTGTTGTAGCATAAGCCCATTTCTGTAACCTCTAAGCAGCCTTAAGCTCCTGTCCGACCTGCACTGAAAACCATAAATCCACTGGCAATGTTGCCAATGTTTCATACTGGCATAATCCTGGAAAAGGGCAAGACTTTGTTCTAAGTAACTTTAATTTCCTTGTAGAGGCAAGAAGATACATGCATGTACAGACAGTTGTTTAGAACTATGTTTGTTAACCTACGTACGAGTTCACATTATTTAGATTTGTTTTGACCGATAGCATGTTGTTTAGACAGATGGCAGGTTCTATGTTTACCTGGTATCCTAGTAACTTTGAAGCATTACGTTGTTCTCTTTGCAGTCTACTTATATGTAACTATTTCTTTACCTAGTTGTTTAGAGTTCATGCTTACTCTGCTTACTTTGATCTCACACTTGTCAGTAACTCTGGATAAGAGTGTCTGCTGAACGTGTTATACTACAGTAATGTTGTGTTACCAGGTTGGCAGTCTTGATGTAGAAGAGACAGTAGCCTTGAGGCTGGTGGTAAATGTACGCCAGTGCTCTGGGGTCAGACTCGTCCTTCCTTAGAGAGCTGATCCTGTCACTGCCGTGGTCGTGCTCCACCACCTGACGGAGACAGAAAGGTCACGTTAGTTAAAACACAGACATCTGTGAAAACAGCAGATTTGAATCTAATTTCAAACCACATAGGATTATGGTTCAAAACAGAGTAGCAAACATTTTGGTGTTGTTTGGACTGTTGGACATGATAAAAACTAAGCTATTTCAAATCTGGATAGCATAAAAAGTGGGATTTGGGCAGTAATTGTGATCAGATTGTAGCCTCAGACCTAAAGATCAGATTTGAGGAAGAAGTTTGGATTTGCCTGCAGTCGGAAACAAAGCCTTGAGATTGTGAGGATTGTACTTTCCACCCTGATCTGCGGGCTGAGTGCATACTGTACATAAGTTGGCAAAAGAGACTATGTGGGACAAGATGCAGAGATGACACTATAGGCTAGGGAGATGTTTCTTCTATAAATCAACAACTTCAGGAATAAGACATTTCATAATATTTCCCACAGTTTGCAGTTATTTTATGAAAATATGAACCCAAGTGAAGTCAATCCAAGGGCAGTTCAACATCAGCATGACAATGAGGGTCCACAACCCAAAGGTTTAAAAAACCCACTCCCAGAGTCCCAGCCCTGTAGAGCAGCTTTACATAATCAAATATTATATTTCCCAAAGGAAGCCTCTGTAGAACTATAAACAAGCTTCTGTAGAACTACATTTACTTCAGGGAATGTAAATGTAATGTAATTTTGGTTCACTCACTACTTTCTAAGAAGAAGATTAAAATAGGATCACATCCTCATGTCTGCGGACAAAACATATGTTGAGCATCAGTGCTGCTAGCTACATAGACAGAGTGTGTGTGTGTGTGTGTGTGTGTGTGTGTGTGTGTGTGTGTGTGTGTGTGTGTGTGTGTGTGTGTGTGTGTGTGTGTGTGTGTGTGTGTTTGTGTGTGTCCGTGTGTGTGCGCGCCCGTGCGTGCGTGCGTTCATTGGATATCCTGCTGTGCAGCAACTGTAGGCTATGTGTTGCTTTTGGCTACATTCTCTAAACAAGGGTTTATGGCCTCCTAGGGTCTCAGGGGAAGACCAGGGGGGCCGTGAGGCACTGGGACGTGTTTGGCAATGAGGGACTGGGAGGGAAATGGGCTCCAGTAAGACTGAGTCACTCACCCCAGTCCTCTCATCCACGATCTTCAGCCCGCTGGTGGAAATCTTCAGCCAGACCCTCTGCTTGTGCCTCCCTTGGCTTCTACCAGCTAGCTCTAGACCCTGAGAAAACACACAGCATTGATTGATTGATTGATTGATTGATTGCTGTTTAATGTCTCATTAGGGAATTAATTTTGTGTCAGTGTGTGTGTGTGTGTGTGTGTGTTTGTGCTCGCGTGCAAATACATAGATACACTCACAAGTGCATATATTTACCTTTATTTCTATCTAACTACATCAAAATCTTCAAGCTTATATTTATTATGTTCATTGTGTACATAATGTATTGAACACTTTTATTGTTGATATACTGTTAGTGTAGTGTATGTCCATTTTACTGGTATACAGTACACTGCCAGTGTGCATATCAACAGTACTGTAAAATAACTAATTATAACAAGGGCAGTCTGTTTTAGCCCAATAAGTTCATTACATTAACAATACTACATGAACAAACTAAGCAGGACATATGTACTGCATAAAAAATAAAAAATAAAATTAAATAACGATTACCGTTTCCAAATACAGAAATGCATCATTTACAATGTACGTTAAGAAAGATTTCAAAATTCAAACAAAGTCTGCATATCTTCTTGCTACCTAATTCACACCAGTCCCGGAGGTAGTCACACTACACGAGTCATCCATCTAACTCACACACATTTTACACATATCTAGCTCAGTACTCTGCCTATACATGCACCACATACATACAGTATGAAACTCCATTATTGCACAATACTTAATGCACAATCCCTACACACACACACACACACACACACACACACACCCACAGGGAGTGCAGTGCCAGGTATCGAGTCGGTCGGACCCACGGTTCTCCAGAACCACCACAAAAGGCTCTGGTCAGGCTCTGCCAGTGGGCCTAATGAGGCCAACTCCTTTCACCTGGGCCAGGCTCTGCCAGTGGGCCTAATGAGGCCAACTCCTTTCACCTGGGCCAGGCTCTGCCAGTGGGCCTAATGAGGCCAAATCCTTTCACCTGTGCAATTTCCAGCCTCTGCCTCAGCCAATTGAGGCTCAACCAATCAGGCTCTGCCAGTGGGCCAAATTGATTGCCAAGTACACTTTTCAGTTTGCAGTCTGCAGTCTTCACACACAGATCTCCATGTGGAACACCGGCTGACAGTTAAAACGGGTGCTATGACAACGTATATCATTAGGTTCCCAAGTTGCATCGTTCCCAAGTAGGCCGGAGGCCGACTGCGACGGGCATGTACAGGTCTAGTTAACAATAAAGAGACAATATGACGTAATGAGGAAAAATATGACATACATTTTCCCTTCATTGTCAATGGCGTTTAAAAAAAAAAACATTGAACTAAAAACAAACATTAAACCTGTATATAAGTAAAATAAATAAATTAAATACTATATGCAATATGCACAATAAGCCATAAAAACACTGAAGTTGAGAGAAAGAAGACCATACAATAAAAAAAATTGCATTTTAAATAGCTGACCCTAACCAAACCTCAGTAAAACTATACCTAAACCTTAACCCTGACCTCAGTAAAAGTATGTTTTGGGGGCACGGTGGCACAGTTGGTATAGTGCTGTCGCCTCACAGCTAGAAGGTATAGGTTCGATTCCCGCTCGGGACGCTGTGGGTGCTGGCGGCATGTTTCCTCCTCTGCTTCATCAGTGCCCATACCCGAGGCGGGGTTGGCAAAAGGGCCTTTCTGTGTGGAGTTTGCATGTTCTCCCCGTGTCCCCTAGGGTAGGTACCCTCACAAAAAACATGCAGTAATCCTGGTCTCTAAACTGCCTCCCCTGGCCAGCCGGGGCGCCTGATGGAAAGGAACTGGTTGGAATAACGTGTTCCTTCCACGCGCTATGTCCAACCAGGGAAACTCCCCCCTGTCAGGTGTAAAGGAGCAACTTGGACACTCAGGCATGAAGGAAGCATGAGTTCAAGTCCGTTGCTCTCCCCATGTCCCCCATGTATGGGGACTAGGTTGGCAGAGGGTGTGCAGAGCCCGCGATCACATTAGATAACACACAGAGGTGAAAAATGGGTTACAACATCGTGGGATAAAAAATAAAAAATAAAGTATGTTTTACCTAACCTTAACCCAAAAAGCCCACAAAAGTATATATACAGAGAGGGTGGGGTCCTGAGAGGATTCTCACCCTGGAGAATAGACCTTCAACAACACAAAACAGCCTTTGTTTTTCGGTGAGCGAGTAGCGAAGTACTTTTGTTGGTTATACAAGATTTCCTTACATATCGCCACATACATTTTTATGGAGGTGTGTATTTCTGCATCTTTGTGGGTGTATCCTACATGATGCCCTGACCAATCAAATTAAGCCATGGTAAGGGCCACATCTATAAACCCAGTGTGTGTGACACAAAAAGAAAAAGCCAGAGTACTGCAAGTCTCCATGCAGTCCTTATTGTGAAGAAAGAAGCCGAAATGATGAAGACCTTTTATTGGGCATCCTGGTTCTCTGCTGCCTGGCAGCAGTGTGCCTGACCTCAGGTAAGGACACATATGCAGACACGTTATGCACAGGCTTACAATATACTATACCTGTACTGTACACAGTGATCATCATTAAAATGAAACTGTGTGTCGGCCATATTAGTCCACACCCACGAAACTACTTGCAACTATACTTGCAACCATTATCCCCAAATTGCACCGGTCTGCAACTGGTCAGTCCAGATCGCTGTGATTTCTGGTGGACACTGCTCTGGTTGCAGGTTGTGTGACTAGTTGCATCGGTGTGAACTGGGGCCTGGGATTAACATAGGCTAGGTAAACAATAGGTGCATTCATTGTTTACCTGGTATAGCTAGTTTCATTGAGGCCCTACGAGTACATGCTTACTCTGATCTCAAACCTCTGGATAAGAGCGTCAACCGTCTTCTAAATTCCTACATTTTAAATTACTTGACCACATGCATGACCATACACACATGCACAGTCGTGCACAGATGTTATGTGAGGACAGCCTCAATGCTAGTGAACACATTAGGTCAAGGGTGAGCATATTAGCTGGATAATAATAATATTAATACAGTTTACCCTTTGACCCTGAGCAACGTCAGTGTGTTGGTTCAGCTGCAATCGTAGAGGTCAAGGAATGAAATGTGACCCGTCGATGGTTAGGGTTTCTCGAACCCCCTGAATCAAGCACATCAAATAGATCCCATAACCCTGTGGTTAGTCCCATGACCAGCAGCAGATTCTTCATCCATGAGGTAGAATTAAATTCATCCACTGGGTCCACTAAAATGCATCCCAGTAGAGGCTGTAGCCTCAGTGACACTACACTGGTCATCAAATGACCCGGTCATTTGGTCATCAAATGACCCGGTCATTTGATGACCAAATGACCGGGTCATTTGGTCATCAAATGACCCGGTCATTTGATGACCAAATGACCCGGTCATTTGATGACCGGGTCATTTGATGACCGGGTCATTGGTCAGTAGGACACCAGTTATCATACTATGATTTGATCCCCAGCCGGTCGTACCATTTGATGCATGTCAGTCCCCTACTCTCTCTCTCCACACTATCTGTCAATAAAGGCTAATATAAGAAAAGCAGAACAAAAAATGAGAATGAATTACCATTCCAAGTCCGAATAATGATCAAAGGCAGTATCTATTCTCTATTGCGTATCACTTGATAACATACATTGGTGTCAATATTATTCGTGATCAAATGTCAGCCCTCAGACAGACAGACAGACAGACAGACAGACAGACAGACAGGTTTATTTTGGCAGTGTGGGTCCTTGCTGGCCTCATGCCGCATGGGTTTGTTTTCTCAACAGCACTCAATAGCACCATACAATGGACAGTGATTTGGGGTCACAGACTCATTTTCATGGGTCATGAGTAAATACCCCATTTGTTTAACCATTACTACAAATGATTTTCCCGGTACATATAGGCTACTGTAAATACATCACATTAAAAAAATCTAATTGTAAAAAGAAATTCGAAAAATGACTTCTACACACCCAGTCTCACCTACTGTTTGTCGCCTACACAGACAAACAGTAGGTGAGATTTAATGTTAAAGATGGAGTGCCGTGATTTTTGTATTTTTTCCAGTTTTTCCATGTGTTTATGAGGTGAAAGTACTTCATTAGACCCCTTGGTGTGGTTGTTGATGTTGTTGAAACCTTGACAGTCAAACGTGCCAAGGAAAAAACTATATATAGTTATAGTGACATCACAATATTATCCCTTCCCCTAACTCCTCCCCCTTTATCATAAAACAACAGCTGTGGGTGCGGCTTCAGTTATAGATCACCACTCATCACCACCCACCAAGCAAACTTAACGAACTGGTGGGCGTCTCCACATAAAAACAACATTTTAACAAATAATGGACACTTATTTGAAAAAGTTCTCCCTCCTTAATATTTACTACCTGTTGATCATGTTTTAGGGTGGATCTCAAATATTTAAAAAAAATCAAATCTGAAATTTTCTTTCACGTTGCGATGCGGCAGCCGTGTGAGCTTGTAGATTTGGGTGTGGAGTTGAAACAGAGCATCCTACCTTGAGTTTCATCATGGCGTCCACACACATCTTGTCCCCCTGTGCCTCGACCACCGGGTCCACGCCGATCAGCTTGGCCTTGTAGCGAACGCCGTCTCCATGGAAACGGGAGGCGGGGTCGCCGGGCATCTTGGCTACCGCCGCGGCCGCCCCTGGGAACACGAACACAACTCTTAATGGAGCGTAGCGGCGGGAGCAAGCCAACAGCACGGGTCAGAAAACGCCCACACATGACACATCCCTCTGTGTGTGTGTGTGTGTGTGTGTGTGTGTTACTATACTTGTAAGGGCCAATTGTCCCCACAAGTAGAATTTGAGAAAACATTTAGTTTTGTCATCACAAGTGCGTGCGTGCGTGCGTGCGTGCGTGCGTGCGTGCGTGCGTGCGTGCGTGTCAAAAAATACATTTGACGCATTAAGTTGTCCCTGCCTGCTGAGTCCTGACTCATTGGCTTTTAGTCAATGTTTGATTTCTCTCCTGGGAATTATACAGTCTGTGTTTATGGGAATGTCAATGTGTGTTAAACTGTGTGTTTAGTTGTGACAAAGGTTCTATTTAACACCATTAAATCCACTGTGTAATAGCCACCATCCGCCACGTTTTATTGATGTATTCAATGCTAGTCCTACTGTGACTGCTATTTGTATTTAGATGTGTTTTACATAGATTAAGCTTTAAATGTGGTTTGATGAGTTGAGTTCTATGGCCACTGAAACCTGCACGTTAAAACACCCTCTTGAATGATTAAAAAAATTCATAGCCATCAAGAAAGTAAACATTCTATTTTTCACTACTGAAATGAATAAACATTTTGAAGAAATGCTATTTTTATTGCAGTGGCAGTGAGACAGAGCCTGGCCCAGTTCACACAGAGGTTTTAGATTCAGCCAAAATGAAGTTCAGGGGTTAGGCTCCATTTCTGAAATGAATGTTTCCTTCTTTTCTTTTTTGCATGAGTTTCTTTGCTGATAAGAGTATGATCTTGAGGCAAAACAAAGTTCAAAGGCAGAAGCAACATGGGGCTTTAAAGAGCTTTAACAGATGACATTTGACAATCCTTCAGTCTTTATTTCATCTAGAGTAGACAGTACATGTACTGCTGGCAAGAAGCTATTCTTTTACAGCTGCTGAAGTGGAATTTAAACCCCCGCTAAGAAATACGATTCCCTATAAAAAAAAAAGAGCACTGCTGCACGCACGCACGCACACCCACGTGATAATATACACACACACGCACACACACGTGATAATATAGAGTAGTATATTCAATGAGTTTTACCTCTAAAAGATATAAAGCACATTGGAAAGCCTTCACATGAACAAACCCATAGGTGTAAGAAGTGTTCTACCTTTCTTACTGGACAGCCAGGTTCTGACAGCACTCTGGTTCTGGTTCTGAGCTTCAGGAGCGCTAGCAGCTGCATTCACCTCCTCCTGGACTGTCTCCATAATGCTGGGCTACCTGAAAAAAACCCAGGTTTAGTGAACCTGGAGGAGGAAGAGATGGACATTTAGCCAAGTGGGAAAAGTTTGGTATGTGTGTTTTTTGTTTTCTAAGAGAACCTCGACACTCAATACATAAAATGTATTGCCTGACAAAATGTACGCACGATCGCACTACGCATATATCTTGGTGGATTCTCTTGAAAACAGAAATACTATAAATCATCAAAACGACCACGTATTTTTTATAATTCAAATGTTTATTTATTTTTCAAAGTAGTACAGACGTTATAAAAACTCTCGCTCACCTGTTGAGGATCGAGGCAGCCAGCTGCTCCGTTGTGCTGTTCTCTCTGATTCATAGACATGATGATCCGTGTGAAGATTCTTCAGGCTAAAGGTCAAGATGGTGATTTATTAACCACATTCAACATGCAGGCAACCCTAATTTGGTCTTTAACCACATCTAATGAAATTTAACCACGTCTAACCACAACCATATCTACAATGGTCTATGGTAGCCGCAAGCAACTCTTATCCTATTCTTAATATCTGGGATCTAGAGTTGCAATACCAACCATTGACAGAAAAGTCCAATACCAACCCTTGACAGCCCATACATCCAAACAGAAAAGTCCTATCTGATTGTATTAAACAACATTGTACTCACCAACATTGCAGCTGCAGTCTACGGAAAGCTTGCATTATCTTCTTTCTATCATAAAACCTGATAATTGGTGATAATTGGAAGCACGTGTCTGTTGAGTCATTGTAAATAACTCAACAGACCACCTGCATACCACCTGTTTCGAATTGTACATAATGCAGGAGGCAGCAGGACGTTTTGTTGAAAACGAGCGCATCCAAACTTGAACTCGTATCACCTGCACGGAATTTATGGTGTCTATGGTGGATTTTTATGAAACAAAAGATTTGCTGATAGAAAGAGGATAGATAGTTCAAGCTTTCCGTACAGCTGCAATGTTGGTGAGTTTAATGTTGTTTAATACAGTATACAATCATATCTGTTGTTTCTGTTTGGATGAATGGGCTGTCAAGGGTTGGTATTGCAACTCAAGAGTTGCAAGAGTCCAGATATTAAA
Organism: Electrona antarctica; assembly: GCF_951216825.1. Taxonomy (NCBI): domain Eukaryota; kingdom Metazoa; phylum Chordata; class Actinopteri; order Myctophiformes; family Myctophidae; genus Electrona; species Electrona antarctica. The sequence continues at coordinate 41,098,219 of NC_136812.1, forward strand.
AATTGCGGCTAGGACTATGGGTGATTAAAAATGCATCACAAAATGCATCACCCATTCCAGGTGTGGAAGCGTTTAGCGGATGGGTTATGGATGGTTGGTCATGGTTGTGATGGTGAGGTTAATCAGTGCACATGTGCTCCCTGAAGGGAGTGTGTGGCTGTGTGCAGGGTTGGGTTTTTTACTTTTCTCTCATGGGTTTATTTGTGGTATTTTGTTGAAGTAAATGCAACATTAAATGGCTGACTGCCAACAATTCCAGCTGTCTGACCAATGAACACCAGTGCCTGTCTGCTGTGCGTCTGTGCGTGCACGTACATGCATGGTGTGCGTGCGTGTGGGTGTGTGCACATTGTGAGTATCCACGCTCCTGTGCTGGGAACTGAAACCATAAGATAAAGTAAGTGATATGGACTTCCTCTGCAAGAACATGAATTTAAGAGGTTCAGCTCTAAAGAGAAGTGGAAAATAACTAAGCACAGTTTGAAGTACTGTACTTAAGCCCTATTTTATACTTTGGCCACATGAAAGAAGAGCTGAGTATAACAATAAAACCTACTAAATGCCTGAAAGGTGCAAGCAGGTAATCAACTGGCTTACGAGATTCACAAATATACCAATGTGTACTTTGGTATGCAACACGTATACCAATATATAAAAATACAAAGAGATTAAAAAAAACATTAGAGGGTGCCTTTTGACACACTATAATGAAACTCCAATATGACCTTTTTGAAACTGTTCAAAGAAAGCAGCTTAAAGGACCACTTAACCACTTTTCAACCTAATCATGATAAAATGGCACGACTTTTTTCTACTCAGTCTGTGTCTCATAGGAGGGCTGTGGGCAGTTTAGAAACCGTCTTCCAGTGACATCATCATTAGGCAGATTATTTTAACAAGATTTTTTTACAAAAAAGATTTTCATTATCGTGAGAACGATGGTTTCCATTTTCGCATTGCAACTTTTCAGGACTAGAAAGCCTGCAGTTTTTATTAGCTTGTATTCCCCATCGATGATGTCACTGGAAGACGGTTTCTGAACTGCCTACAGCCCTCGTATGAGACACAGACCGAGTAGAGTCTAAGATTATTAGTGAGGACCTATTATATGAAGATAGGTTGAAAAGTGAAGTGGTCCTTTAATAATAGCGCCTCATAAAGACCTTCAGGGTGTTCTGTCTGTAGTGTGTTGATCCAAAAGGCCTCCCTCTGAACTAACAATCTGTCCCGGTCCCCCACGTCTCTATGCCCTGAAACCTCAGAGTGCAGACATCATGACCAGCAGCATTGAAATGCCCGGCCACTGATGATTTCTCCTCATTGTTTCGGGGGAAAAAAACAGTTTCTGAACTGTGAGCTTTTGTGAGGACCAATCATATGAAGATAAGGTTGCAAAAGGGTGACGTGCTCCTTTACACCCAATATACAACTGTCTTATACCAGGGGTTCTCAACCCGTGGGTCGCGACCCCTTAGGGGGTCGCCAAATTGTTTTGGGGGGTCCCCAAATTATATTAAAAAATATATATTTTTTAATTCTTTTCCAACTGAATGGATGGAAAATGGAAACGAAGAGTTTACATGGTACACATAGTACATGCATACACCTCCCTAATGATCATATCTGGTTTCAGTATTTATTTATGGTGTATTGTCTCTATTATTAACGTTATTGTAGCAGTCAATTTATATTGGGGGTCGGGAGGGGGCGGGGCGGGGCGGGGGTCCCGAGACATTGCCAAAGCATTTCCGGGGGTCCCCGGCCAAAAACGTTGAGAACCCCTGTCTTATACGACAAATATCTGATCTGCTTTTTAACTACATTTTAAAAATGTTAGCTATAATGGCATGCCCAAAATAAGGACACCAGGGTTGATGGGTTACGCTGTTACGGGATCACCACAGCACTGGCCTGCCTTTAGCGGGAAGGATACCTGAACAGGACTTTCTAGAATAATCAATACAAGACCTAGGAAGCCATTATGACAAGATGCTGACAAATATTTAGTTTAGTGGAGCGCCCTGGTTGTATACAATAATACGTGTAGCAAGTGGTCAGACCGTGGTCTGTACGTCATACATTTCTAGTACAGGAACTCTATGGAAATACAGGATCAACCTCAAACTAATTGCAAAAAAAACAAACTCAGTTGATTTTGTATCTTCAATATATCCTGAATAACAAGTTGCCTGGAATTGTCTGAGGGGAAAGTGTTGAAAATGGCCTGTACAGTATGGTCACCATTGACATCCTACAGTATATAAGGCAAATATTTTCTAAATTTCAAACTAGGGGGTTTTCATGATGCTGAATACATTCCAAGCATTAGTTTTGCATAAAACACTCCTTGGGCTAAAAACGGCCATAGCCTTCAATACAAATGTGATGAGGTCAGCACATTTGTGATGAGGTCAGCACATTTGGGCAAGTGGCTATGGCCGTTATTAGCCCAAGTGTTTTTATGTAAAACTAATGCTTGGAATGGATTCAGCATCATGAAAACACCCTAGTTTGACATGTCACATGCTACTTAAAGCAAAATAATATTTGCCTTATATAGGATGTCTATGGTGGCCATACTGTACAGGCCATTTTCTAAACTTTCCCCACAGACAATTCCAGGCAACTTTTTTCTGTTATTCAGGATATATTGAAGATACAAAATCAGCCGAGTTTGTTTTTTTTTGCAATTAGTTTGAGGTCAAATTACATTATTATTGGACTATTCAGCGATGGAGGACATTTCAACGGTAATCATCTGGATACAGTGAGATTATACAGAACATTTCCCAGGAAATTCGCACAAATCCTCAAAAACAAGAAGAGAGGCGTGTATTAGCTGAAGCTATATCTAGAGGGTTTTGAAATAGCCGCTGGTTTCCACCAAAGCTCCTTTAAATTACTTGAGGATTTGTTGACAAAATTGGAATCACATGGAAAACCCACAATATGTGGCTTAGTGGACAGAGCCAAAGTTTGTAGCTGGAAGACTGGAAATGGACTAAACTAATCCAGTTGACTGACTGAAGAATGCTCTCTAAAAGAGAAGTGGCATCAATTCCTGGTGTGGCGGGATGTTGGGTTTTCTGGTTAATATTCACAGTGACACACAGATTCACAAGAACACATGAATACAAACAAAAGCACAGGAAAGACGCGCGCACACGCACACACTCTCTCTCTCTCTCTCGGTACCATATCAGCTACTATGACTAGTATGAGCCTTGGATTGTGTTTGGCCTCACTGTCCTAGAACCAATTACTTCAACACAGGTAAGACCTCTGTGGAATCGGAACTAAGCAGGTCCGTGGATTATAACCTTATTTTCCTTAATATAGCATGAAGTGAGTTGCGATGTCCAGGCAAAGTCCTTCTTTTATTCAATCAAGGCATATCCCATAGTTACATCAAGTTACACGCATCAAGTCATCAGGCATCAATTCCATACAGCATTCAAGCCAGGCCAAGCCTGTCCTCTCCGTTCTCCCACTCCAACCAACCAACCAACCTTTTTTCCTCCCAACTCTTCTGTGTCCCATCTTATACAATTCTAACATGTGGGTGTCACTGTGTGTGTGTGTGTGTGTGTGTGTGTGTGTGTGTGTGTGTGTGTGTGTGTGTGTGTGTGTGTGTGTCAGTTAAGTCAAAGACCCCCATCTGTGACAGGCACTATAATAATAGAATGCCTAGAGTCAAACTGTAGCCTCCTATCATAAAGGTTGGCCCAGGTCAACCAGGAAGCCCCAGGTGGTCTTCCTGAATAGCCTAGGTATTTCTACAGCTGCCGTAAGGCAAGGCTGTGGTCGCTGACCCTACCCACAGATAGCCTTTAGTTCTATGGGTCACTTTGGTAACTTGGCTCTCCCAAATACTTCAAGTCAAGGAGTAAAACCTACAATTTGGAGTGACTGTCTTTCACCCCCGAGAGTGGCTTCCTGCCTGTGGACCAGTTGATATGCAAATAGACTTCAGTTTAAGGCACATTGTTAAGACACTGGAGAAATGGCTTACAGAAGTTATATGTACAATTGTGACTAACCATGTAGTTATGCCTATGTTATGATTCATAATACACCACATATTCCCCCCTACTAATAGTCCTTAATACTATTAGTATAAAATATGAATCATAACTTCTGCCCAAAATATTAATTTTCCAAAAAATGTCCACTTTTTTCCTTTCCCCCCAAAAATCCCCAAATGTTCAAATTAAACTGAATCCCCTTTTGTAGGTACCTCTTCCCCCCTGGACACTATTCAGAAACTAAAACAGTTAACACAAAAACTCAAAAACAAAACTAGTATGATCAAACCTAAAACAAAATGAACAAAATCAAAAGCTATGTTATTTGACATCTGTTAGACAGTGAGAGAGGCTGATCCCTGTAATAAGAATAACATTCCCTTCTCCCCCCTTCTTAGTTAGTGAGCAACTCTCATGGAATAATGGATGAATGGTCCTGCAGAAACCATCCCTCCGACCCCGGAAAGTTGCACACAAACTAAGAGCTAACATGTAATACTCATGGTGAGGTTTTAATCCGTATTAATATTATCCCCATCAGTTCAACATTGTCTGCAATATATTACCGGTACCTAGTAATAGCAGAATAATGGACAGGAGACAAAGTAATATTGGACATACTATCCTATTTCAGGCCTATTTTAACTAACAATTAAACAACATTTGTATTACTAATTAGAATATAATTCTCATTTTTGGATTGGATTTCACTGTAATATTCAATGAAGTTATCTAAAATACTCATATTATTACCATTAACTATTATTTTTAAACAAATCAACCAAAATCTTTTCATTCCTAAACTGAAGTACCCCCTTTCTTTCCCTAAACTAAACCTCAAAGTGTCAAAAGCCCAAATGGGGCGACAATACATTGGGTCAGTGTCAGATGACAGCTAGGTGACAGATCAAAAGCCATGTGCTTTCAACAACACAGAGAGGGGCGTCTTAGCGTGCAGCCTCTCAGAGTCTCTCGCTGTGGTCCCTGGTCACACTGTCCAGAAAAATGACCAAATGTACCACAGTTATGGCAAACTCCTTTCAGTCTCGAAATATATCCTTGCTTTGAAGAATACGGCTGTACTCCCCATGGTGCAGCCCATTGATAGGATGACACCTGTTGTTGACTTGGTGATGCCCTCATTCTCCATGGCAGCACTTCTGACTGCTGCTGCTGAAAAGGTGCAACTTCTGGCTGAATCAGTCTCTCTCCTTGAATCTTTTTCAGCTTTTCTGCTTGTAGTGACACCGTGTTCTCATTCATTTGTCGAACAAGGTCCAAAGCTTTGAGTATTTCGGACTCCTGTTTTTTCCGGAACAGGTCGACGCAGTGAACAATATGGTCTGTGTAGGTCTCCAAAGGCAGGGTTGAAAGGGAGACCATCTCCTCTAATTTAGTCTGCACGGACCGGGGCAAACCTTTCAGAATCTTGTCCCTAACCAGGGCCCGCTCGCGACCTGGACGGCTGGCATCGTTCCCCGTTACATCCATCCACGTCTGGTGCACACGGGCTACATATGAGCGCGGATTCTCGTTGTCAGCCAAAGAGTCAATCAAAATCCTGTCAGGATTGAGGTCTGTGGGGTAAAGTTCCCTTAGTGCACGATCCAGGAACCCCTTGTGTCCCACATACAAATCTGCGTCTCCTACAGTGGTGTTGACATAAGCCTGCATTCCCACACGGATCAGGAGGCTATTCAACTTCTGCATTCCCACAAGGTGTGCTAATAATTGTTTCATATCCCCTACGGTTAGCTGAGAACCCACCATAAGTACGTCGAGTTTGGCCATCCATGCGTAAGCCCCCTCCTGCAGTGGCGGCAACTTTGTCACCAAGTCCGTCATGTCCATATTAGACCATGGTCTGTAGTCAAGATTCTGTCCTCGGACAACCACAGGCAGTATTTTAATGGGCGCAATCATCACCTCCTCTTGTTCGCTTTCGTTGAAGTCCTCTTTCCTCGTCCTCTTACTCCCACTTGTCCTCTCATGACTTTGAATCCTTTTCCTCCGGTCGGTCTGTGTAGGCCTAACCTTCTCGTCAGGGTCAGAATCAGAAAGAGAGTCAGAATCAGAGTCAATGTTCATGTCCGCGCCAGGGCGGGCTGCCCTTCTGTAGATTTCATCACCTCCACGTGAACTGTCTCTGTGGCTGTGCGCAGCCTTGTCACTGAGATCACCGATCAACTGTTTCTCCCTCACTGAAAGTTCATTCAACTGCGTCTCAATCATACGCAGAAAATGTCTGTGTGCCCTCGTCGACACAGTCAATTCACTGATCAAGTCCATTTTCAGGCGCCGGACCGATCCCAGCTCCTCTTTAATACAGTCTGCTTGTAGCCCAGGTTTTGACTGCTCAGATGTTCTCACGTCCCTGTTGTCCACCTCAGTCTGTGCTGAGTTGTTGCTGTGATCCTCAGTGTCAATGCACTGGTTGTCTGTGCTGCAATCAGCGGAAATCTTCTCATCGGGCAGTACTGACACAGGAGACAATGGTACGGACAATTTCCTGCTCATCTCCTCACTGTCAATATGACTCGTTCTCAGCTGTCGACCTATTTTTACTTGAATCTGATGCCATTTTTCTGAAATTCTGGGAATATTCTTAGATGAGAATTTGTTTTGCACAATGTGCACTGGAGTGGAAGCCATAACTACTAAATTGTAGATAATCTCACTCACTGTCATAAATTCTGGGTGATACACTCTGTACTCTGACTGCAGTCTCCTCTCACCTCACACAGACACGCATACTCATTTGCATACTAGCCCCAAAGAATGAGTAGATAGTCTACAAACTCATGTAAAAACATGTAATACTTTCTCTCTCACACCATCCACACAGGAAAATGTAACATGTAACAGACAAACTACACATAAAAATAAACATAGAAATGCCTCTATATATATGTTTTTTAGACTAGCAGCTCACTGACTTAGGGAAGAGACCCCCCTTGAGCATCTCAGTGACTTGACACCAGCACGTCAAATGCACTCAATCACCCATTTACATCTAAGCAATAGGCTGTAGTTTTGTTCCTAAGGTCAACTTACTTATACAGACTATATATATATTTTGACTAAAATAAAAACTTTTAGGCTTAACAATCCAAATGAACCTATCTAATGATTTACAATGAGAAATGTATTCTCATACTAAACTCTAAATTAAGCTTGAACCCCAAATTAAACCCAATTTAACCTGAATTAAATCCCCAATTTAATATCTATATTCCTCCCCCCTCTGAAACATGTTTCACACGTTTCAGAAATACCCAAAAGAAAAAAATTATACCAGAAGCCAGCCCAAATTAAACCACCCAAATAAAAAGTAAAATTCTCCCCACTACCATGCCCCGAGACAAAGGAAGACCCCCCAGCGTGTGTGTCCCCAGAAGAGAAACACACAGACACTGTCCCTCTTTACCGTAAACCAGGAGAGCACCGGTGAACCAAGAATAAATGCCAAATCACCCCCAAAAAACAATTTATACAGCCATGATAACCAAAAGTACCAGTGACCGCACAATTAAAATAGCAACAAATGGACTAAAGTGAGAACTATTTGGCATTCAATCACAGCTCAACGACGACCGACCAGCCCTAACACATAACACGAACATAGACCCACAGACACAAACAGACAGACAAAGCACATACGCCCACAATCATACTGTACCATGCACACACTATCGCTCAACTCAAACTCCTAAACTCCCTAACAGAAGCTCACTCCTCAGTCCTCACGTAACACCAGGCCTCAACAACAGACTCGTCTCAGCATCATTGTCAGTCTTGGGGTCGCAGAACTCACTCCAAAAAAAGAAAAATTTAGGGAAATCCACAGATCCTTCGCAGGTTCGGTTTCCGTGCCGTAGAATATCCCTCCACGTCATCAAGACCACGCCGGGCGCCACTTGTGGAATCTATCCTTAAACAGGTCCGTGGATTATAACCTTATTTTCCTTAATATAGCATGAAGTGAGTTGCGATGTCCAGGCAAAGTCCTTCTTTTATTCAATCAAGGCATATCCCATAGTTACATCAAGTTACACGCATCAAGTCATCAGGCATCAATTCCATACAGCATTCAAGCCAGGCCAAGCCTGTCCTCTCCGTTCTCCCACTCCAACCAACCAACCAACCTTTTTTCCTCCCAACTCTTCTGTGTCCCATCTTATACAATTCTAACATGTGGGTGTCACTGTGTGTGTGTGTGTGTGTGTGTGTGTGTGTGTGTGTGTGTGTGTGTGTGTGTGTGTGTGTGTCAGTTAAGTCAAAGACCCCCATCTGTGACAGGCACTATAATAATAGAATGCCTAGAGTCAAACTGTAGCCTCCTATCATAAAGGTTGGCCCAGGTCAACCAGGAAGCCCCAGGTGGTCTTCCTGAATAGCCTAGGTATTTCTACAGCTGCCGTAAGGCAAGGCTGTGGTCGCTGACCCTACCCACAGATAGCCTTTAGTTCTATGGGTCACTTTGGTAACTTGGCTCTCCCAAATACTTCAAGTCAAGGAGTAAAACCTACAATTTGGAGTGACTGTCTTTCACCCCCGAGAGTGGCTTCCTGCCTGTGGACCAGTTGATATGCAAATAGACTTCAGTTTAAGGCACATTGTTAAGACACTGGAGAAATGGCTTACAGAAGTTATATGTACAATTGTGACTAACCATGTAGTTATGCCTATGTTATGATTCATAATACACCACACCTCCACACACTGGGCACGAATCGGATGCGAATTCGGATTTTTCTCCATCGGTTTTCCGAAAAACGCGGCCGGTGTGCAACCACCTGTACTGCTTACTTCACACTGGGTGTGATTTGTGAGGGGCGCTATCCCCTCCAACGCCTGGCTTTTCATTGTGACGTCATGTGGCAGCCAAGTCTATGGACTCTAGCTGTGCGTGCCCCCGAAGGCGCCTCTCTTTCACACAAGAGCGTTTTTTTTATTGTAGAGTACCCAATGAACGCCCCCATTTAGTCTTATGCCCTAAACATGTGGTGTCACTTGTACCCCACACTGGCCCTCCTGTAAGTGAGGAGCCCACGCTGGGAGGACATACAGGTACGCACTGACCCACACACAGCAGACAGTCTCAGTGTCATGTCCCAGTATGATATTCCCATCTACTATGAACACATTCATTATTAAGTGACGACATTCTGACTCCGATGTCTAAATATGGATCTTTACAGCAGGGGTTCTCAACGTTTTTGGCCGGGGACCCCCGGAAATGCTTTGGCAATATAAATTGACTGCTACAATAACCTTAATAATAGAGACAATAAACCATAAATAAATACTGAAACCAGATATAATCATTAGGGAATGTGTATGCATGTACTATGTGTACTATATGTAAACTCTTCATTTCCACTTTCCAGCCATTCAGTTTTGAAAATAATTTGGGGACCCCCCAAAATAATTTGGCGACCCCTTGTGGGGTCGCGACCCACGGGTTGAGAACCCCTGCTTTACAGTACGAATGTACATGCTGGCGGTAGCCTCTTATCTCAATCTGAAGAGACACATTTCTTTTGAGTCATGGGGTTAAGAGTTTCCCATCATCTGACATATATATACACAGAAACTGATCTTTTCGGGTCCATTTGTACCCTCTCAGAGTTACATTAACCCACCTAAGGCGATTCTACAAATGCCTTCTAAATCCTAAGAGTTTCCTAAAATAATAATTACTATAACAGTGGTGCTCAAACCTTTTCATGTCAAAGACAACCAAAATTATATGTATTTGGCCATCGGCCCCATCTGAATATGGTTTGCTAGGGACCCTGAGAAGCAAATATTTGACTTAAAATGTGTCGCTTTAAAAATATATATATATTCAAAGACGTGCACACATTTTCACAATTTTCCCCCGCACTATGAGCTTGGATATCTGCTTGTATATCTGCTAGCCAAAGTATAAAATATTCTAAATGCCACATGCTTTCCCGGTTTTAATGGGTTAACACTCAGGATTGTACGTCTTGCCTTGAGCATGAGGTCATTGTACTCTGTACCATGTACACTGTATACAGTACTACTATACGAGTGTATATTCCCTGTGGAAGTGTCACTGACTTGATGTCAGCCAGATAAACTCCTGTACACTTACGTAAAGTTTAAAAAGGAATAATGTTTATGCTAAGGCGGTGAGTCTGTCGTATATGTGACGTGATTACAGGCGTTTCACAGGTAGAAACCAACTGTGACTCAAAGAATGTTCTTTTAATAGTGCATGTTTAAAAGTATAATGGAAGCTGGAGCACGGCAACGTCGCATATGTTGTGGCAAAATGCCAAATGGCTTTCTAATCATAATAAAAAGTCTTCCTTAAAAGGGAAGATCGGCACCATACAGTAGCTGTAGACCGAGTTCACAGGGTTTATAGCGTCATGATATTGTATTATGTCCTGGAACAAACCCCTCCATAACTCTGAGAGTGTGACAAATGGATTATGGGTCCATTTGGATCCATGTGCACACTCTCAAAGTTACCTGTAAAGGTCCATTTGGCTCCTATAAGAATCAATAATTCATCTGCCCTTTGGGCACTACTGACTGGCCTACTTGGAACGATGCAAGTTGGAAATGCATGCCCCACCCAGTTATTATGTCTGTGTCCCTTTTATGCCCATATATGGAGTTTTTTGTCAGGCATTCCCAAATATGGAGTCTATGCAGATGTCAGAACAGGCCAGCTCCATATATAGAGAACCATAGATATATAAGAAAGCTAGATGGCTCACCCGTGCTCTGGCCAATGGAGAGCGACGTTGCTACCGTACGTGGCGGCCATCTTACCGAGGGGCAGCATAACATTGTGTCTATGGGGCACGTATTTTTTAAATGAAATGAAATTAAATGAAATGATTACTATATTTACCCAGGGTATCTGGGCTAAGCTCAGATACCTTCCGGTATCAAGACCGCTCCGCAATCCGTTCGGCCACCGCTGCCACTAATTTTCAACCGTTTTGTTATATGGTTAGTTATAAACGTCTGCATACTTATATGCTTTTATACAACGTTCATATAAAAAACTAAATTAAGCGTCCTGAATCATAGCCACGTTGACAACGTTGACCAACCCGTTTGTAAATCCGTCAAGATTTGAGGGAGTTATGACAATTTTTGTTTGAGCTGCCATTGAACATACTGTACTGTAGCCCCTCAGCAAGATGGCCGCCGCGTGAACTACGTCAGACTCCGCCTTGAGCCATCTAGCCTTTATATGTCTATGTGGAGAACTAGCAACTAGGGGTGATCAGGTGTGATATTGGCTAATTTGGGCCCTGTCCAGAGCCTGGGCAGAGGCCTTTTGTGGCGGTTCTAGACGACTCAACACTGGGCACTGCACTCCCTGTGAGGGTGTGGAACGCGTGTATCGAATTTGAAGTCGGTGGGGCAACCGGTTCTCGAGTTACAGTACGTGGATTACAGACATACGTACGTACAGAGATTTGGTGCATTCATAGAACAGTACCTGTTGGGGGCTGTTCAGGTGTGATCAATTGGCTAATAAAGGGAGAGGTCGCGCAGCATTGTGATGTCAGAACATGCCAGCTTCATATATGGAGATCTACACTGTAGGGGTGAACTGGATTTGGGCCCTGTCCGGAGCCTGGGCAGAGGCTTTTGTGCTGGGTCTGGACAACCGGCGATCCGACGGACTCAACACTGGGCACTGCACTCCCTGTGGTAGTGTGGAACGCGTGTGTCAAATTTGAAGTCGTGGGACAAACGGTTCTCGAGTTACGTGGATTACAGACGTACACACAGAGACTTGGCGCATATATAGATAGATATGGAAGGGGGTCGGATTGGTCTGAAACCTTGCCCAGATTTTGAGTCACATCGTTATGTCATAGATGCAGTGCGCCATAGACATGGGAGCCACACTGTTGTCATACGTCTTGTTTTCACTTAGCTCCATCTTTTATCCAGAGTCCCTTAGGGCAGGGTTTCTCGAAGTGGGTGCCGTGACACCCTAGAGTGCCATAACACAGGGGGTCCAAATCTTTGCTTCTGGGGGATCCCTGAAACATCATATTTTCAGATGGGGTTTGGCGGCCAAATACATATTTGCGGTCCTTGACATGAAAACGTTTGAGCACCACTGCTGTTAGGATTTAGAAGACATTTTGTAGAATCTGGTCTCAGGTCTTAATGGGTTAAAAAGCAAGTTGCACAACTGTTGTTGATAAACTCCAGTTGGTTTTAAATGTTGTACAATTTAGGCATTTAGGCAGATGCTCTAATTGCTTTCACAGGAGGAGAAAACGACCTGTTTTAGGTACATACAGTACATACCGTAATGATTTTAATTAAATATTTCTCTCTTACAGAACAGAACAGAACAGGACCACAGTTGCCCTCCACGCTACTCTCATGTAGCCTACAAAGGCGAAGCCATGCAGGCCATTCTGCTGGCAGCCTCCCACGTTTTTCCCCTGTGATAAGTCTGTTTATAGAACATAGCACATCTCTCTCATGCACGTCACACACTAAAGTGTGAGCTTGCTGGGTCCCTCTGATAGACTTTTGAACAGGTTAATCTGTCTAAATGCTTAGCATTTATCCATGAATCATTACCATCCATATTTGTAACTATAAGGTGTATACAACTTTTGTTTGAGAGGGTCTAGATTATAAGCTTCTGTGGTTTCTAAATGTGCCAAGCTGTCCTTCAGTAACATAGACAATTTAGCTCTACTTTTATATAGTTTTGGAGGTGGGGGGGTGGCATCTCTACCTTCCAAAAGTCTGTGAACGCTAGCCACCAAATCAGGATTGTGCAGTACAAGTAAGCGATGCCAAGAAAATGAATAAGTGCTACAAAGTAGCAGGTAGACATCAAACCTAACATCTATCCATAACAGGGTTTCTCAAAGTGGGTGCCCTGATGCAAGTCCAGGGGTGATGCAGGATACTTTGATCATTTGGAATGCATAAATATCACTTCAGTTTAACCACTTAGAATGTCTATACTTATTACTTGCACTGTACTTTTACAAACTACACGAAATCTCTTCGCCAAAAATAGCCGATCTACAAGCTCACAACATGTAACATTGTGACATGCTGTGAGCTTGTAGATCAGCTGTTTTTGGCAAATGTTATTTTCCATAATGGCAATACGTTTTGCTCATGACATGCTGTATTTTAGGGGGAAATATTTTACATACCGTAATATAACATAAATATAAGGTGTTGTAAAGTAACAATGTAATTCAGGGGTGTCATGGATGAATGAAAACATTATTTACAGAGGTGGAAGTATCGTGGAATCAATTAGTAATATTGTTGAGGCACTAGAAGTACAAGGTGATGGTGGTGACACTAGTTTTGGGGGAAAGCTGGGAGAGGGAGCCTAGTTATGCACAAAGATAAGACAAGAACTGCGTGTGTCACGGGATCATGCTGTACTAAAATTAAATAGATATCAGGCCTGTGCCATGCAGGTCAGCTTGACTTCAGATGGTCAGAACATATAGCATCAATCCAAGATGTCCATTACTGTAAAAATGCCATATAAAATTATAGTGACTTCCAACTTCCATGTTTTTTTAGTTTTTGTTTTACAATAGTGGACATCTTGGATTGATGCGAATTAAACATACTTATTTTAGGACTTTTAGTATGTTGTTCTGGATACATAGAAATTATGTATGGCAAAAAGACCATGCAGGGCCACACAGTCCGCCTCTCCTGAACTACTCTGCCGGGACTGGGAGGTCTGGTGCGTGGAAGGACTAGGCTCTGTGGGTTGACTCCTGTCCGGGCCCCTCCTACGTTTCACCAGGTCCACTCCTGCTCTCAACAGGCCCAGGACCCGAGCGTTGCACCAGCCAACCAGCACCAGACACTTCATTTAGTAGTGGCGGATTCTTGCTGGCTCTGCTTGCGGCTTGACTGGCCCTCCTAAAGGCCTTACCGTGGGCTGTTGGGCCTCCTCACGGAAGTCAGTCTGGGGCGCCAACCCATACTGCTCCCGGGTGCCGTCTACATTCCGGCTGTCACCCGTCTCTCCGGTGGTCACCAGACTATACCTGGTTGTCACATAGTCTATTCCTATGAGTCACTATAAATAGAACTACTAAGAACGAAAAAACATCACATGGATGCACCTGGGACGTATCAGTGATGTATCCCAAGGTCATCAGGGTTTCGGGTCTCGCAACATCATACCCCTCACTCAGGTGACCCAGCTGTTTACAGTCCCGACTTACGTCCTAGTAGCTACCCACGATCAGTCCCATTAGGGAAGACCAGGGCCACACAGTCCGCCGCTCCTGAACTACTCTGCTGGGACTGGGAGGTCTGGCGCTTGGAAGGCTGTGGCTTCCAAGGCTGTGTGGGTTGACTCCTGTCCGGGCCCCTCCTACGTCTCACCAGGTCCACTCCTGCTCTCACCAGGCCCAGGACCTGAGCGTTGCACCAGCCTCCCAGCACCAGACACTTCATTCAGGAGTGACAGCCGCAATGGTTCCACAGGCTCCACCAGCAGGGAAACGGTGGTGCTGCAGGCTCTGCTTGCGGCTTGAATGGCCCTCCTAAAGGCCTTTCCGTGGGCTGTTTGGCCTCCTCCTCACGGAAGACACAGGTAATAACATCCTGTAGTTATATTGGTTAAAAAGGACAAAAATGAAAATTGGACTCACTCACTATTTTCATATGGCTTTTTGACAATAATTGGTGGCCATTTTGAATTGATGCGAATTAAACATATTTCCGCCAGTAGGATTTCTTATGACTTTTAGTATGTTGTTCTGGTGACTTCATAGAAATGGTCTGTGAAGAAAATAAATCGGTTACCATCATATGACTTTTTGACAATAATTGTCATCAGTCCATTTTGGACCGATGACAATTAAAAATAATTCCAATTTCTTAGGATTAGTATGGTGTTCCGGACACCTCATAGAAATGATCTATGGTGAAAACAATTCTGTTACAATTACTTTGATATGAAATGACTAGTTTGCCCGTTTGACTTCAATTGGCTGGAATGATTCCGAATGAATGATCCTGCAAGAGTGCCAAGGTAGGACACAGGATACAAGAAAGAAAGAGTTGAATGATGTTTTAGTAATTGTTTGCACACTGCCAACATTGCTTGTTTAACTGCCCTAAATGGCCTGTACTCTCTCACTGTGCAGCCTGGTACATAATATACACAAACCCAGTGGAACGTGCCTGGTGCCTGTCTTTATATGATGCCAATCTACTTATCCAACACGATGGCACTATTTACTAACAGTGCTGGTGGGTTTATTTGATTTTGTCGAACTCTAGACTACGCTGCCAAGTTCACATGGAATTAAATCATGGACAAACTTCTGCTGTAGACATTCTTTTGACAAAATGGTGAAATCTTATTCATTTAATTGCTCCACTGCTGCACTCCAACACTTGTTGTCATGAGCAAATGCTCATGACAACAAGGGAACATAAGCTGTTGAGAAATGTTTCTGATGAACAATGACATTTTCATTGCATCCTCTGCATGATGAAACAACATTTTTGCCATGCAAAGATAGTGAATTGAGGCCTGGGCCATGGCTCAGTGGTCCAGGCACCTTGGCTGGTAATCCAGTCTGGCAGTGTGCCGCGGGTTCGACTCCCGATCCCGACGGCCTTTACTGCATGTCTTCCCCCCATCTCTCTCCCCATTTCCTGTCAGCCTACTGTCTGTCCATCCATGAAAAAAGCCACACAAAAAAAACATTTAAAAAGATAGGGAATTGAGAGAGAAAGAGAGAGATACTTTGAATGACTCACTTTATTTTTCAGGCAGCATAATGGCACAGGAGCAACTGATAATAATTACTGACAATATTATATCATGACCAATTTGGCCAAGTAGCTATACAATCCAAGATTCTACCAAAGTTCAACAACAGTTTAAGAACCAGGGAGCCTGGGAGGAGTGAGATACGGAGGACGGTTGAGGTCTAATCGGGAAGTCCTCTTTCCCACTTGTCATTTTTTGTAATTTGACCATCCTGCATATTTCTCACCACTTCCTGGTAGTCCACGACATTGGGGTGAACCCCTGGAGATATGTAAATAGAACTGTACGTATACGCCCATTACTCATTCCATGGAATCCCCTGCCAGAGAACCTCAGGATGGCTGAAAGTAGACACATTTAAGCTAGATCTTAAGACTTTAGTTAATTTTCTTTTAATCTGGAGATCATTGGAATAGCATTTACTGTATTGGGTTCCAGTTACAATTGTCTGCTCATTGAATAAAATTGGTATCCCAACCTGAAAATGTGTTTTCTGTTTAGTAAAGAGCTGATGAGACAGGGAGACCCCTGTTTACTGAACAAACACTCTTTAGCAGTGATTACTAGTATCATAATAATTACCAGAGTTCCCAGAAGCTCTCGCATAAAAACAGGAGGGGCGAGAAAACTATCATAATATAATATATATACTATTATATAGAGCTATTCGACACTTATTTCAACAGGAAAATATCACACCACCTGTAATAACACAGTGGAATTCACTGTTTTAATATTATAAGCAATGACAATAATCATATGAATCACAATTTCCTCTCCGTTTACGGTTGTACATGTGCTTGTAGTGACAGTACGGTTTAAAATTAGGATATAACAACAACATAACAAGTATGTGATTACAATTTTTAGGGGTTTCCCTCTTGGCCAGAGAGACTCGTTGTGAGCATCTCTAAATGTTTACGACCTCATCACAGAACACCAATGTTAAGACATTTGAAATGCACCCACTACACATTTAACTGCACAGCAACGAAGACCATAAAGTAAGCATTAGCAGATTGTACATCCTGTGATTCACTCACTAAATGTCCTAACCATGGTACAACAAACACTAGTCGCCTCATCTAAATATTATTATGTTGAATTTTATGAGCCTTGGAGTTGCACTTTGCCTCCAAGAGTGTGTGTGGGCACGCGTGTGTATACCATATCCATGTTTCTGTGTGCAGGCGTCTATATGATGATGATACTTTGTCACACACACACACACCAAGAGTGTGTGGGCGCATGTATGCACACGTGTGTACTGTGTATACCATATCCATGTTTCTGTGTGCGGGCATCTATATCATGATGATACTTTGTCAGATCAAGTACTGCATGTGTTGATCTGACAAAAAAAAAAACTAAGAAAAGAAGCTACATACATTTAACAACATAGCCTACTGTAATTACAATCACAGAACTTAGTCAGAAGACAATACGCATGTGACCCTGTGCGAGTGTGTGCGCGCGTGCTTGTGTGTGACTCTGTGCGTGCATGTGTGTGTGACTCTGCTTGTGTATCTGTGTGTACAACATAGTGTACCTGTTTTGGGAGCTGTTGTGAGCTAGAGGAGGTCTGCAGAGAAGAACCCCAATGTAAACACCAGCCGTCTGCTAATGAATTAAGTGCACTTTGACATTCAGCACGTGTTCTGTCCAACACACCGCGCAACTCCACTCCTTACAGCCATGTACAGTCATCTGGAACAAAGCAGTGGAATGTGTATACAGTCAGTCTGCATGACAGACAGACACACACACACACACGTTCAGTGAAGAGCTGTACAATTTAAAACATAAACAACACACACACAAAAAATAACATATCATATCTATTGCGGTGGTTTCCAACCTTTTCAGGCTGTGACCCCCCCACCCTGACAAGCACTTGGAATTGTATTTGGGCCCTCCCAAATCATGTGGACCTGACCCACAGGTTGGGAACCACTGGCCTATTGGACCTGAACTCTCATGATTTGTTCTATAAAACAAATCCCTGCTCCAATGGCATGAACTATTAAACAGTGTGATACTGGTATTGTGAATAACACACCCAGGCTGACACTGGAGGGGTGCAATACAGATTATTTTAGTGAATCATTTTAAACCCAGCCCGACATACATAACTTTGTTGGGCAATACAACTGGAATTTGTGAGGCTAGTCGTTGCACTGCAGTGGGATTCCCTAATGGATTGGGGCTCCTTCTTCATTCCTTCTGGAGTGAAATTAATCAGCAGGCTAGCCTAAGCGCTTTTCCCGGCAGGCACGTCTTTCCGGAAATTTAGTGCAGACGAAAACCCCGACCCCTTGAATGTTGTTGACCTCCCCGACAGCCAGAGCCCACAGCTCCACCGTGACGCCAGAGAGACGTGAAGAGGAAACCCTTCTCCTCTATCGCTCACACACCATCCATCCTCCTGTCCTCTCCTCTCCTCCAGCCCCCTGGTTGACTGAGGGGGCGTCGCTATATCAGAGCAGCAGTCTGAGCAGTGTGCTCAGAGCTGTGCGTAATGCTGGACGCGTCCGAGAGCTTGGAGATGCCATATACGCTACAGAATATGTCTTTATTATTTCTCCTATAGTGGATCCAAAGGGGGGTGAATTCTGAAATCATCATCTAACCAAAAGGGACCACAACCAGGGATTTACAACCTAACCGAAGGGATATATAATATATCTTACGATGGAAAATGACACTAATTTTACGCACAGGTCTATCAACGGAACTAGGTCGACCGTTGTGCCGATCCTCATGTTCGCCGGCGGCGCCGTGGGGAACGTCATCGCCATCGTGGTGCTGTCCGTGTCCCGACACAGACAGGGACGCAAGTCCTCGGCGTTCTACAGCATGGTGTGCGGCCTGGCCGTCACCGACCTGCTGGGCACGTGCCTGGCCAGCCCGCTCACCATCGCCAAGGACGTGCTGCAGAACCCGCACCTGTGCGCCTTCCAGTCCTTCCTGCTGCTGTTCTTCGGCTTGGCGGGCCTCAGCATCATGTGCGCCATGTCCGCCGAGCGCTACATGGCCATCTGCTGCCCCTACACCTACCAGCGGTGGGGCGTGAACCGCCGCTTCGCCCAGAAGGCCCTGCTGCTCATTTACGTCTCCAACGTGGCCTTCTGCGTCCTCCCCATGATGGGTATAGCGAGCAGCAAGCTGCAGCCGTCGCGCACGTGGTGCTTCATCCACGACTGGAAGCGGGCGCCCGGCGTGCCCTCGCCGGCGGCCGCGGCGGCCTATTCCTTCCTGTACGCCGGGGTCAGCCTTGTGCTGATCTTGGCCACCATAGTGTTGAACTTTTTCGTGTGCGGGACGTTGCTGATCATGCGGCAGAAGACCGTGCAGCGGCCGGTGACCCGGGCCAGCGTCAGGGAGAGGTGGAGAGCGCTGTCCTCCGCCGCAGAGACGCAGATGATCGCTGTGCTGGTCATGACGTCGGCGGTGGTACTGACCTGCTCCGCACCGTTAGTGGTAGGTCAGAAAAAGAAAAGTAAAGAAATATATTAATAATAATTAATAAATAGTAGGCTACCCAAGATAGGAAAGCCATGTTTAAAGTGGTTGATTAACTCATACTAATATATCTGCCCCTATCTATCTAGTAGGCATAGCAAGGGAAATTCACTCGTAGCAGTTGGTGTTTGGGGAGAGAAGACAAACATTGTGGTAGAACATTGTGGTTTAAAAAGAAATGTCAGTGATATCTGGAGAGAGACATTGGTGTTGAGTTTTTTTTTTCAAATGTAATTTTTGGGTGCTTTGAGCCAGTGGTTCAAACATTTTATTTGTATTTTTTTATGTCAAGGACCCCCAAATTGATGTTAGGCCACGGATCCCCATTTGTAATCCCCTGGACCCCACTTTCAGAACCAGGAGTGATACAGAGCACTTACTCCAGAGAGGACAGTAATGCCGTGTTCACAATGGGCAGATGCAAAATATACAAAGATGCAAAGCTACACAGTGTATTTGTAGCTGCTGTAGCTTTTGCAGCAGCTACAAACGTTGGATGCATCTTTCCATCTTCATGTCGCTGGCTTCCATTGACAGTGTGAACGCAGCGTAACAGTGATGTATAACAGATGAGTGCCATCTGACCTCCAGGGGTCACGTCTCTGCCCCAGCCAATGCAAGTGTGACACACACCTCTGGTTCTCTGGGTAAACTCATATTTTGTCCAGTACTCAGGGACCCTGACCGGGCAGGTCGAGGCAGGCCTCACAAGCTCACAACGTTGTGAGCTTGTAGATAGGCTGTTTTCAGCAAGTGTAAAATCAGCCATTATATGATGCATCAAGGCCCACCAAAATACATATAGTCAACTAAATCATGACTAAAATGTGACTAAAGCTAAATGAAAACTATTCAAGAGACTATATGACTAAAACTAAAATCGAAATTTGCTGCCCAAAACAACACTGCAGGGAAGAATATATTGGGGATAGCATGGTAATTTTAGATAGGCTATAGTGCTACGAAGTACGGATGGCAATGTTTAACTTGCAATCTCTGCATTACAATAAGGTCTTGATGTCATGTCAGAATGGTTTTGGGTACCCTAATAGGGATTTATTGCATTTGTAAACAAAATATTTAAAGCAACCTATTATTTAATGGCCAAAGATGATAGGGATTTGTCCTGATGAAGGTCATCGGACCGAAAGCTTGGCATTTGTTTATTACAAGAAACTCCTTCTAAGAAATTACCTCCTTCTCTTATTGTGCATGGCGCTTAAAAAGCATGTAGAGATGTACACATTTTAATCGTTGCCATGTTGTTTCCAGGTGCGTGTCTTTGCCAACCAGCTCACGCAGGTCAACGACATCGGAGCGGACCTCGCTGCGATCCGGATTGCGTCAGTCAACCCCATCCTTGACCCCTGGATCTACATCTTGCTCAGAAGGACGCTGTTTCGCAGAATACTCAGTGTGTCCAAAACCATCTGCCAGACGCGCAAGAGAAGAGTGGTGACGACGCCGCAGAGGCACCTGCTCGGCCCAGAGTTCACCAAGGACACTCACGTTTTCACACAGCTTTTGTGCAACACAAACATCATCACTCAGCTTCCGGCCGCAGTCACGTTGACGAGCGACGACAGCGCAGAAAGCGCTCAGCCGTCATAAACAACCGACCACCACTACTACAGACTTTTGTAAACACAGATGGACAGTACTGAAATCATAAGGCATGAAGTCAAGAACCATGACCAGGCTTGAACCAGACTTCACAGAACTTCACTAGTTTTACTGAATTAATAACCAATGTGCGTTACATTTTCTCACACACACACACACACACACACACACACACACACACACACACACACACACACACACACACACACACACACACACACACACACACACACACACACACACACACACACACACACACACACACACACACACACACACACACACACACACACACACACACAAACACACACACACACACGATGGTGGACTAAACGCACCAAACCTGCTCATTGCGAGCATAGGGGTTCAGTGTCTTGCTCAAGGACACTTCATCACTAAGCCAGGTGTGGGGCCGGTGATTCAATTTCAAACTAGCGGCCACTCTACCTCCTGAAGCACTGTTGCCCTGAGTAGGGCCATTACAGGGCATACTAGCTGTACGAGAGTACTGTGCAGAACCCACTGGTTTTTCCATTTCAATCCTGCTATGGTACAGTACTGTTTGTATGTTAGAAAACAGTGCAATATGTTCCTTAACAGGATGCATCTATCGTACATACACGTACTGAACAAAAGGCTGTGCAAAACATGCCCCAGAATGAGTTTTGTATGGAACACTTGGAACACTTGTGCACTAGTGGAAAAAGATACCGTGGCTTCGAACCGAAACTGAGATGGGTGGTGAATGAGCACCACCTGCAGGCTGGTTCTGGCCTCACAGCAGTTCGACACAATGGAGGGCGTTGGTGATCAACTGTTGGAACATCAACAACAATCTTAGAGAGACGGTGGCTCTTTCAAATCAATATCAATACCTTCATTTTAAATCAATGCATTTATTTTCTACTAGCAGGACCTTTCTCTGTCTTCTCTGGTTCCGGGTCAGGTTTTCTAGAAATGAAAAGGCACTGAACTTAAGCTAACTTATAGGTCATGGTAGACCAAAAGTTGGTAGGCTACACCACTACAGTCAAGTATGTGAGCTGTGTAAAGGCTGTAAGAGCATAACATGTATGTTTTCCCTCACTACTCATGTTCATGAAACAGGACTCACATTCTTAATGGATGTGACATTTCATCAAGGCATTTCTTTGTCTGTCTTGTGGTCAACATAAGCTAAAAGCAGCACACTGACATAGGTGTAGGCCTACTGTGGAATACAATATGTACAGGTTTCTGAATGTGTCACTTTGAAACATAACATCTCCATCTAGATCAGTGGTTCTCAACCTTTTCAGGCCACGACTCTGAAAAATAATTATAACATTAACATAATTAATAAGCCTATCTCACAGAATTTCCCCGCCCCCATTAGAAAATGTACTTAGATTCTCCAGAGAAAAAAACGTGTAAATGCTCATGTTAAAGACACCACTATTTACCGGAAGTGGGCGTGGAAAGCGGGCTGTGAGATAGGCCTATTATAACATTTAGTTTGACTCGCTTCCACAGATAAATAGTGTAAATACTTTAAAAAGGTTTGCCATTTTCTTATATAATTTGGCCAATCTTTGACCAGATTTTTTGTGTGAATAAATGAACGTTTTTCATTTATTTCCTTCTTTTTTTTATTAAGCCCTAACCTAACCACACCACAAGGGTCAAGACGGTTTTAGTGTTGTCCCTGCGGTGTGATATGTCTTGTTGCACGTTGACCCATGTTGACCCTAGTGATTGCATGGAATTCAATGGCCCAAACCCCACCAAAGGGTCGAGACGGTTTTAGCGTTAACTCCTTGCAACCGTTTGGACCCAAGGAGTTGCATGGTGACCCTTTGGTGTGGTTAGGGCTTTAATTTAAAAGTCCTTAATGGTCACTTCACTGTCACTGTCATCTGGGACCCCCCAGATGACAGTGGGGGGGGGTGGTTGAGAACCCCTGATCTAGATATACAATGCAATATGCATATGACACGTACTGTACAGTTTACAGAATCTCAGTCCAAGGGGCAGCTGTTCTGCTCTCTTTGGATTCTGAAGAGAAGAGAACGGCATTTTACTTGTTAACGTGAAGTTGATTATTGTGGTTTTGAGAGTATTCCAAGAATCAGGTGAAACTGGAATGCCTGGTTTGACTTCAGAGTCCAAGCTGCACAAAGTTTAGTACCATTTTAGTCAGTTAGAGAATACATGCGTTTTGAAGCCACAAGCGTTACGTTTGAAATAATTGCTGTTCGAGTTGCCTTTAAAAAGCATCATGCCAGGTTCATGTCATTTTCCATCGACAACCTTAGCCACAATAAAGCGCAACCATAATTTCCCAAAGAGTCTTTAGGTTTGAGATAACGTGCTTGTTCACGTTTTCTTCATATTCAATAAACATTAGAGATGGTTAGTTGAAACTCACTGGATCGTTGAATGCCCTCTGCAAGCTAATATTTGAGCTAAAAAAGCAGCACTTGTAAGGAACTATTCCTCCGGGTGTAATAAGGGGGAGGCGTCATAAGGCGTCCTGTGGCACTGTTAACAGTTAACGCATGTATTAGTGTAAAACAGTCATTTTAGATCAAATAAAGTGTAGTGACTTTCATAATAAAAATAAAAACGTCGGTTTCCGAGGCTACCTATACCTAGGAACTTCAATTTACACTGTAGACTAATTTTTCCCAAACCTTTTCAACATGAATGGCAATGAATGATGTTTAAAAAATATTGGCTACTAAAGTATACAGTACATAACATTTGTTGAAGACGGGGGCCGTCTCTGCTAATGGCAAAATTAGACTGGTGTGGTCCTTTAAATCAAATTAGTATGTCAAATTGGAATAATCTTTCATTATATTTCAAACATGTGAGTGCCATGCGAGTCCAAAAAGTAGTATTCCTAGCGGCTGAAATCTGAGACCCAGAGAAACAAACCAGGCATTTTAAATTCTCCTGTTTCTCACAAGCTAAGCCACTATCTTGATATCTGCCAATAAATTATGCATTTTTCATACAGGCGTTTTCAGTTTGTATTTTAAAAGGGTACTTTGAAATGAATGATTGTAATCCGTGTCAAGATTACTCGCTGATTACGGTACATCTCTCGTCAGGTTGAACTTGGGTGGAGCTACGGTACACAAAATGTATGTCATAACAAGCTGTGGACAGTGGGCCATAGGAGAATGAGAACACAGTAAACTGGCCTGCCCTCAGAGGTACAGAACACAGTAAACTGGCCTGCCCTCAGAGGTACAGAACACAGTAAACTGGCCTGCCCTCAGAGGTACAGAACACAGTAAACTGGCCTGCCCTCAGAGGTACAGAACACAGTAAACTGGCCTGCCCTCAGAGGTACAGAACACAGTAAACTGGCCTGCCCTCAGAGGTACAGAACACAGTAAACTGGCCTGCCCTCAGAGGTACAGAACACAGTAAACTGGCCTGCCCTCAGAGGTACAGAACACAGTAAACTGGCCTGCCCTCAGAGGTACAGAACCCACAGCGAGATTGGAGACCAAAATGCTTGATTGTGTGATTTGCTTAGTCCTCCTTTAGTTCCAGTTCAATCTCTCTGCTGTCTTGGAAGAAACCCAAAATAAACTTCAATTTGTTTCAGAAAATGAAAAATATATTTTTCAGGAAATGAAGAAAACCTAATATTTTGAAAACAAAGCAATACTGCCTCATCAAAGTTGGTGTTGTGACTATATAATATATCGTCAATTACTCACATGAGAGGGGGAGAGGTGGTGGAGTTAGCCATTTTAGCAGACAGTTTGAGGGTTTGAATGGAGTTAAGAGGTTTTGTCCAAAGCGCTTTTTAATAATTTCCTTTGGTTCAATATGGTCCAATATGTTTTTTAACCAGACGTAAAGGGTGTTCAATAGCACTGATTTATGAAACAAAAAAACCCCTCAGAAATGGAGTTAGGTTGTTTCCTCCCGACAGCAACAATATGTTAAATCGATTCAGAAGTGATGATCATATAAAAATCATTTAAAAAGTGGATCACACTTACCCAAAAACATGCAGTAATCCTAGTCTATATACTGCCTCCCCTGGTCAGCAGGGGCACATGATGGAGGGGAAAGGAACTGGTTGGAATAACGTGTTCCTTCCACGTGCTACGTCCAACCGGGGAACCCCCCCCGTCAGGTGAAAAGAAGCGGCTTGGAGTTGGACTCCTCATGCATTGAAGGAAGCATGAGGTCAGTCCGTTGCTCTCCCCAGTTTGGAGGGTTGGCAGAGGGAGCGTAGAGCCCAGGATTACAAGATTAGACAAATTGGGTGAAAAAAACTGGGTGAAAAAAAAAGGGTGACAAAAAATAAAATAAAAATAAAACATTGGTCTGTTCTGTAACTCTGCTGCATTTTGTGTCTTCCAGGAACTATTAGAGGCTGCACGTTACACCATTGCTGTAAAAAAAAGTTGTTCCATTGGAATACCGGTAAATGGAGTTGGTGGCACTCTCTCCCTCTATACACTAAAGGTCTTCAACGTTTTTCAGGCCAAGGACCCCTTAGCTGAGAGAGAGAGATGAAGCAGGGACCTCCACTACATATTGTATAAGTGTGGCACACTTTTTCATAATGTCATAGATGGCTTTATAGACATCTTCTCTATTAATATGTTGGATAACCCTGTAATTACTCCGAGAAGCCCCTAGAGGTCTCGGAGCACCTGCCAAACCAACCGAGCCCACACAGACACACACCTGAGGAGTCCACTACCAATTATCTGAAAACATAAGTTAATTTATGGGTTGAGATTATTACTAGAAAACATACTTTAATAAAGTAAGGCCTATTTTATGTTTTGTGTATTCGAACATTCAGCAAAAATACTATAGCTGATCTATTAGATAGGTTATTGGTTATTTTTGGCAAAGAGCTCTGGTGTAGAGGGAAATGCTAGCGAACCTAGGGCTCCATTTTCGTCACCGCTAAACCCCTTATCCCTAAACTTCTTTGCCTTTTTTTTTTTTACTATTTTGCAAAACATTTTTGAATAGTTTTGGCTAGTTGAACTATTCAAAAATGTTTTTCAAAAAACAAAAAAGGCAAAGAAGTTTAGGGATAAGGTGTTTAGCGGTGACGAAAATGGAGCCCCTAGTATAGAGCCTTTGTCAACCCCGGTTAACAAAGTCATATAGGGTTTAAGACAAGTGGCTAATGATAAAACGGACTGACCATCAAGACAACCACGTCATCACATTGGTCATAATCCCACAATGCATTTTATTTTTTATGACATTTAAAAATAGCATTTACTAAACATAAAGCAGACAAGACTGTGCTTAGCTGCACCTCTATATACAACGTTTCTGTACCTTGACTGACGCCATAAATAAAAATCTATAAACATTGGTTCAGTAAAAAGTCATCATCCTTCACACACGCACGCACACGCAAAGTTAACTGAATTTGTACAACTTTTACACAAAGTAGTCCGTTTCCCCTCCCTCCCTCTCAACACATTTTACTACATTCCAGTTAAAGAGCTGCACAGCAAAACAAGCCAGTGTCTCAAATCTTCTACAGACTCTAGTTTCTGACTTTAAAGAGTGTCAACCATTCTCTCTGCATACAGGAAAGAAAGAAAAGGAAAAAAAATAACAAAGATAAAAGCCTGATGGGGCTGTGTCCACAGAAAACATATTTTTGAGCTGCCAGTGTCAATATATGAAGATAAGGTTTCAGCCCAACAGCAACGATATGCATTTCTATGGTAAAAGACACGGACTCTGCTCAGCACACTCTGGCCCCCCCAGAAGAGATTTGTTTAAAAACAAATCGAAATGTGTGGCAAGAAGTAACAAGCGGCTGTGAGCTTGTAGATCTGCTCATTTTGAATTGCCAACGTATTGAATGATTGTTATGTACTGCATTCCTACTTTTGCTGGGGATCCCCTGGACCCCAATGCTGTTGATTTGTTATCCAAGGGGATCCGTCGCTCAAAAATGTTCTCTTTGTGGACATTGCCCCCACTCGGCTCGTACTTCATCGCACAACGTTGTCGTGTGCCGAATATAGCATCACGAAGCGTTGTGAGGATGTACATTATTTAGTCACGTGTAAATTTAGCACAATACCATGCTTAACATTTAATTCAAAACAACACAGGATTTCAGACACTGTACTACTGCAATCAAAAGCCAGGCTTCCACCCTGTGGTTGTATAGCATAATGGAGGCCTTAACAAAATGCCCATATTACCTTCCATGTTGAAAGCAACGGTTGCAATGTGTTGATTTGTGATATCAATAAAAATGGCTTGGCGTGTGATTAATGAATGTTAATGTAAATGTTAATAAGTCAGTGGAACTGTACTTTCACGCTTTTCCTATCTTTTCTCTGCTCTACCACTGCACATGAATTAGCCTTATTATTAACCACCTAGTGTCCTAGTCCTAGTGTCCCTGTTCTGGGGCAAAGACATTTGGTGTAGCGGGAAATACTAAATGATCTAGTATAGAGCCCTGGGGACCCCGGGCAACCAAGTACAACCAGTACACAGGGTTTAAGTGGAACGGTTTACAGGCAGCTATGCTGGATGAACTATACAGACATTACAGTATGTGCAAGGCCTCTATTAGTACGACGAGTCTCTTGCCAAATAGAACTTTAAAATAAGTTCTTTATATGGCAAGCCACACCGTCCTGAGATGGAATATAAATTAAACCGAGACAGATAGACAAATCAAACTGGCTTTGCGTCGCTCAACATCAGGCAAGACATGAAATCTATAGATTAACATGAATAAAAACAGAGAAAAGACATGAAAGGTGGTAAAGGACAGTGTACCAACAATGACACTTCTGAATGTGACTTATTGCACTTACTGGAGCCCTGTGTAGGCCTCAACATGCCTTCCCGATTAAGGCCTGGCCTCACTGAGAAAAAAAACTAACAAACAAACAAAATTGCATTGCGGTACCAATCCAACGTTTTTTGGGTGCTGTCCTTCACATTGGAACGGTGATACGACTGGTTTTCAGAGCAATGGACAGGTTTGATAGTGGCCGTTGTTCGCCTCTGTTCTAGCAACTACCTTATATTTAGATGTCGGTAGACGTAGGCCTCCGATTGTCTCCAACCGGGACTACATTCCTGTGATACTTGTCCTCCCCATCCTATCTACATAGAAATATGACTGCTTAAACAAATAAAGGGAATTTCAGGGGTTCGAAAGACTGCTCAGTAAAACATCAGGACACGGGTTAAATTCTCCAACAACCGATGAGCTTATTGACTAATGTGTAATGACTAAATGTAGACCAATATAAATAATTCCTGGACTGGCTAAAGATTAAATCTAACCAACCAATTGTGTCAGCCAGAGAGGCTATTATTTTACCACCAGGGAAGGAAATTTGGAATTTGTATAGCGGACACTACTAGTACCAAAACACATTACTTAAATGATCATACCCGCCTTAATAAACTTTCAGAATCATCTCCATAGCTTGCTACTTGCAAAGGTGCTTCTGAGAGAGAGAGAGAGAGAGAGAGAGAGAGAAATAGAGAGAGAGAGAGACGAGCACTCCCAAATTCTGACACTTAGGAAAACATAATCCTACCACGGGCACGGCCCACACCAGCTGGCCCAGGGGCTCATGCACCCATCACAGAACCAGTCCAAACCTCCATTGCTGACCTCTGGCATGCATGGATAGGGTGGGGGCTGTGTGTGTGTGTGTGTGTGTGGTACTGGTAGTCTCTAGTTTGACTGGGAATACAATTTGGCTCCTGGTATGCTGAAGCACAGATCTGTGGATTAGCTCTACTTCCTTAACCACTGTGGTTGTCATTTCCTTATAACGATGGCAGTTAGTATGTGATAACTGGCTATGTTGGAACATGTATAATGGATACCATTTGTTGTCAGACAAAAACCTTGTACAACCCCCCTGGATTGGATTTCCTAAACTAAATTATCCCACTGTTCCCAACTATCCCACTGTTCCCAAGTGTTAATAAACAGTTATTTAAAATGTCAGCTCATGGCAATCCATTATGGTCGATTTACTGAATGATCAAGTCTAATCTGGACTATTTGATGCAATTCGTTTTTAAATCTCTGGGACCCATCAAGCATTTTTCTGAGGACCCCTGGGGGTCCCCGGACCCTACTTTGAGAACCAGTGGTTTAAATCACAACGAGTCAGATTATTTAACTCTCCCAACAATCTGTAGCTACTGTACTGTGTATCAGATCAGTTTGTAATATGTCTATACTTAGAACACATATCAGTAATCACCGGATATTGTCTTTAAACTCTATGAATTATTTTGGTGAATGATATTCATGACAATTGTCTATTATATCAATCTGTTATTGGCCATCGTCACAAATATTTTAATGGTTAATATCATTTCCTTTCATATCGAGGCTCCACAATTTAGGGACATTCTGATATCTGATATCAGAATGTCCGTCAGAATATCTGGGGGGGCAGAGAGGTTATTTAATGTAGAGCGAAAACAAGAGGGAACCTAGTACAAAGCCCTGGAAGACTCCAGTCAACCAAGTATAATGCTAAGAGTTGTTTTTGTTCAACTAGACAGGTCATAGACGGCATCAATGAGCGTAACTCGTCTCACTGTCAAGGTATCTGCGGTATCTCTATGAAGGTGCTGCTTCCCGGAGCTGGGATACGTTTCAAAAAAGTGTCTTCATCACCGTAAAAGTTTGAAGACATTCATTGATAAGATGCCAGGTGGCAGTAACAATCAATCAATCCTCATGAGGGGGAACATTGCCCCATTGAAGTTATTCAACGCATGAGTCACACTTCTCAGAGACGCGGTTAACTATAAAGGAGTGGACATTTTGAAGCTTATTGGGGATGATTGTTCTGAATAGACAGTTCATACAGCTCCTCCAAACCTGTTTTAAAGGCATGTTGTTTAACAAGATTTCCCCACAAAAAAGAAGAAAATAAAACATAACACTTAAATGGGACTGACTCTGGAAGCACATACCCTTAATGACCATCTAACCCATTTTCCAAAAAGCTTTTTTTTTTTTAAGTGCCTGCTGATGACAAATCACTGAACTAAAATTCAAAATGTCACAGGGTCCCTTAAATCGTCGTTTATTAGAAATAGAACCACTCTTGTGGTCAAAAGCTCCTTTTCCCATGCCAACAATACCCTCACAGTAATTCATTAACAGTAATGTTACTTCCCTCTGAAAGTAAACGAAAAACAAACAAGCTAAAAACAAAATAAAAAATAATAATCTAAAAGAATATTAAGGTATGGCTTGCTGTGGAAACAAAGGTTAATGAGATGCTTTCAGGTGGGTCAGTGAGGACCATTTCTATTCTCCACGTCGCATTTACACAACATTACTGCTCTGTCTAACACCTAGGGCTGGGCAATATATCAATGTTATATTGTGATATGAGACCAGATATCATCTGGGACTTTTGATTTGTAATAGTGTTGTCTTTTCCTGGTTTTAATCACTCAAGCCTTATTTTTTTTTTAAAAAGGCATTTGAAATGAGCAGATGTACAGGCAATGCGTCACAATGCAAGATATTTGGTCAGAAATCCTGATATTTTATTTTGTCCATTATTGCCCAGCCCAACTAACACCTTATAGCCTACTACTGAAACCAGCGGTTACCGTGACCGTCTCTCCTCCTCCACACGACCAGCCCTAACAGTACATCCCTGGAAATAAATTAACAATGATATGCAGCTGTCGGAAAGCAACGTTAAGTAGGAGGAAGGAAGCGAGGTAGGACCACACTGGCTCCCTTTCGTAATTGACACACATCTCATTGTAGGCTAAATTAAAATCTGCACACTAAAAAGACTCCCGTCTGCCAGTATTTGTTAGAGCAACGTTTCCACCGGGCTCCAAGCATTTGTTTTTTGGTGTGCAGATTATATATATGTCAATCACATGACAAACTACCGGACACCTTGCCTACTAGGTATGTGACGTGCGTGTCTTCTGCACCGTTTGACACGTCTCATTGCCCCCGCGGCCCTTTACCGACGAGCACTTGCCTTTCAGTCTCTTCAGGCATGGTGAGGGAGAGGGGGGGGTGGGGGGGCGAGTGGGTTCACGGACCCCTCCCCCCCGCCCAGGATATACGTACAGTAAAGTCCATCAGAGAAGGCTGGGTGGGTGGGTGTGCGGGGGGGGTTACACCACGTACTGGTGGTTCCCTGCTCCATAGTTCATCGTGTAGGCCTGTCGGCTGTACTGGAAGTGGTCTGTGAGCACGGAGCTGCGGCCATGCTGGAGGTCCACGACGCCATTCATCTCGACCTTGTCCAGGTTCAGGGGCGGCTTGTCGAAGGACGCCAGGTCCTGCTTGCTGGACGGGAGCAGCTTCTTCTCCTTGTTGGCGTCGTACTTGGCCTGTTGGCAAAAAGGAGCCGGTGTAAAGTTATACACACACACATCATTAATGTATAAACACACACAGGCTGACTTCAGAGCAGTAGCAGGCCGAGCAGTTAAAGACACTACTGGAATAAGACATTAGGTATTAGTTACACAACAGTGCCAACATGTTCCACTCA
Organism: Electrona antarctica; assembly: GCF_951216825.1. Taxonomy (NCBI): domain Eukaryota; kingdom Metazoa; phylum Chordata; class Actinopteri; order Myctophiformes; family Myctophidae; genus Electrona; species Electrona antarctica. The sequence goes on from NC_136812.1 coordinate 41,129,730, forward strand.
TGATTGACTCAGGATTCACATTCTTCGCAGTCTTCGGTCTGTTCAAAGGCAACAACACATAACCATAAAGCACAAAACAAATGGAGCCAGTTGCACCACCTCACACTAAGTTCAAACTAGTTATAGCTTAAATGGCTTTTAAGTCAATTACGCATTATTAAAATCCATTTAAGCTATAACTAGTTTGAACTTAGTGTGAGGTGGTGCAACTGGCTCCATATCACCAAGACAATACATGAGGTCCCCACTGTACACAGAAAAACATCCTCGATGTGGCAATTTGTTTAGTGCTGGGCTGAGGTGACAAAAACCTCTCACGTGACGTCATTTGCTGGTTGGGAAGAAATGTCACCACAACGTGGTGGCATTTCATTAATTTATCTTAATAGCAAAATGGGCACCATGTGAATATGGTGAATAGAAAGTGCTAAGCGTGTGATGGCCTTATTGTTCATATCAGAAAGTGTGTCCGATAACCTTGGAAGCAATAAGTCACATTGATATCATAGTCTACCGTGAATGACTGCAATAAGAAATCTAGGTTTGATTAATCAAATAATAGCTTTAATACCCAAACATCTAAATCTGGTCCACTCGGATAGGTATTAACCACTTAAACCCCAGCATCCATATTCTGCGGAAAACGCACAGAAAATAGACGATCTACGCTTGTAGATAGGCTATTTTCAGCGACGGTATTTCAAGTCGAGCGAAATACAGAAAGGGTTAAAAAGGTTTTGGGCCTTACTCATCAAACAGAGTCTTACCTTGTTGTAGAGGAAGACACCCACAATGGCGGTCATCATTCCCATGAGGTTGTAGGACGTGACTGGGTTCCTGAGCAGCAGCAGGGAGCAGCTGATGACCATGATCCTCTTGGTGGCGTTGGCCACGGCGTAGCTCAGAGGACTGACCAGGTTCAGCACGCTGAAGGCGACCACGTTCTGCGCAAAGTTACAGAAACCGCTGACCAGCAGCAGCAGGAAGGTGCCCCCAAAATTGGAAACGTCCGCCTGGGTGGGAAGAGAGTGAGACGGGACATCACGGCACGGTCAAATCATCAGCTAGCACTCTGGGATTCCTTGTGAATGAAAAGTGCAATACAAATAAAATGCATTATTATTATTTATCAGCTACGGCAGCACTGAACCACTGTATCGATTACGGTCTTTCACACATGATCATGTTTTTATTTATTTATACACACGATCATGTTTTTATTTATTTATTTGTACATTCTATACCAGGGGTCCTCAATAGGCAGACCGCAGTCCACGACCGGACCGCGGACCACCTCTCTGTGGACCCTGGGCAAAAAACAAAAACATTTTTTTGGAGAGGAATATTTGTGAAACATTTTATTTCCATACACCCCAGTATTGGTTGGTTGGGAGGGGATCCGATTTGTATAAGCTTGCCTTGGTGTGACTGTACTAAAAGATATAGAGCCCGCTCTCCGCTGGCCGCTGCGTGGCCCGCGCTGCGTGGCATGGGACCGGACCTTAGTCTTTTTCAAAAATTATTAGTGGACCTTCAGCATTTCTAATTGAGGACCCCTGTTCTATACCATGACGACAGTCTTCCTGGTCCAAAACTGAATACCACTAGACGTCTATCCCCTACAATGTCTCCCTGCAGCTTTCCTACAGTCTGTCTCTACTACAATGTCTCCCTGCAGCTTTCCTACCATCTGTCTCTACTACAATGTCTCCATGCAGCTTTCCTACCATCTGTCTCTACTACAATGTCTCCCTGCAGCTTTCCTACTGTCTGTCTCTACTACAATGTCTCCCTGCAGCTTTCCTACTGTCTGTCTCTACTACAATGTCTCCATGCAGCTTTCCTACCATCTGTCTCTACTACAATGTCTCCCTGCAGCTTTCCTACTGTCTGTCTCTACTACAATGTCTCCATGCAGCTTTCCTACTGTCTGTCTCTACTACAATGTCTCCATGCAGCTTTCCTACCATCTGTCTCTACTACAATGTCTCCCTGCAGCTTTCCTACTGTCTGTCTCTACTACAATGTCTCCCTGCAGCTTTCCTACTGTCTGTCTCTACTACAATGTCTCCCTGCAGCTTTCCTACCATCTGTCTCTACTACAATGTCTCCCTGCAGCTTTCCTACTGTCCGTCTCTCCTCCAATGTGACTGTCGCATCTTTCCTACACGCCTTCCCTCTTAGCTGTTTTTTCCATCCTAACAGGAGGGAGAGACGGGGAACGGGATGGGACAGGGGAGAAAGATAGAAGGGAAGAAAGAAAGAAAATAAGCAAGAAAGAAAGAAAGCAAGAAAGAACGAACGAACGAACGAACAAACAAACAAACTCACCATATCTCCATTCACTAGGAAAGCAGACAGGTCCACCAGCACCCATGTTGGAACCATAAAGATGACAGCATTAAACCCCAGAACGTTGAGGAGCCTCAGATGATGAATCTTTGTGTCTTTCAGCACCTGAAACACAGCAAGCGACAGCTGCTCGTTACCTTTTTTGAAGGTTTGTTTTTGTGTTTATGTAATCAGAAAATGAAATCCGTAAAAGCTTAGTAGTAAGAGCTATATAAATTATATAAATACACCTTGCAAACAATAAAATAAAAAATAAAAACATACGCTCAACAAGGACAGACATCCCATTATGAGGAGACATAATGGAGATAACAGAAGCAGCCAGGGAAACATGCTCAACAGACCATTGCAATACATTCTTTCAACGCAGACCAGTAAATAAGAAGACGTTAATGTCCAGATTAATAATTCCTCTTTGGCAAGTAACCTTGTTCCCAGTTTTTTTATTTAGAGAAGCAAATTATTTCTTGAACCCCTTTTTTCTCCCCAATTTAGTCGTTATGCCAGGGTATGTATGCGCGTGACATCATCATCATACCCAAAGTTATGCGGGAACGATACAGAGTGGCAAAAAAAACGACTTTCTGGCCTTTACATCCCATACATCCAAACAGAAAATTCCTATCTGATTGTGTTAAACGTTAAACTCGCTTTGCCACTCACTTTATGCATGCGCATACTTTCTTTTAATTCTTCCCCACACATATTTCTGTGTTGTCACTGACTCACCTGGAAGTGAGGAGCCCCCACCAGGAGGAAGTAGAGCCTTCGTCCTACTCCTCCCGCCCCAACACTCCATGCTGACAGGTGCCGCCCCAGCCCGTAGAAACGCATGCAGTGACAAATATCACCCTCCCCACCCGAACACGGGCCAATTGTGTTCGCAGACGCCCGACAAAGCCGGTTGCACCACAGTGCAATCGACCCCACAACCTCTGTGGTGGTGGGCAGGGACTTTACCACTGCCGAGTGCTTGTTCCCAATTTAATATCCATCTGACAAGACGATAAAGCCTGGAAGAGACTACTGCCAAAGGAATCGAACCATAAATACAGCAAGTACTAAATGCTGTCCAGCCTACCAGAACTTCATGTACAGTAGCCCTGTACTCCCCGTTAACTTCATGTACAGTAGCCCTGTACTCCCCGTTAAGACATTTTTGGCATTAGTTCTTATCTTGTCAACTCAAGGTTCCGAGATCATGCTCTCATGATCCCTTCAAAATATCACAAATGAAACCCAGAATATTTCCATTATTCTGGTAAATGTAATGGCTTTGTCTACTGTACATAGCATTTAACTCTTGTTGTCATGATGCAACTTCCCACTAAATTACATTTAAGATTATGTTGGATGTACTGGTGTTTAAAAAAAGAAAATGCAGAGGAGCGCTTTCATTTTGCCATTTTGTCTTTGCCAACAAATAAATAAATGCTTCAGGCCGTTGCATCTTATCTCCTGCTTTGCAAGTACAGTATCCATTCTGAATAAACTCAAATGTTCACATATACAGTTGATAAGGAACTAACAATGGAAAGGTTACATTTTCTAATGCCAAATTGCCAGAGCTATCCACACATGACCTCTGAACTGAAAAGAGATTTTACATTGAGGCTGTGTATGAAAGCACCTCTGGGCCAGGCTCCATAAAAATAAATATGACAGTTTAGCAGTTCCTCATGTTGAACACCCAGCACCAACAGATCACAATGTTCTATTTTTACAATCATGGCTCGAATCAAACCAATCATATGATCATTAAACAGAGTACCCCCACCCTCCATTATTTATTCATGACATTTATTTATTCATTTTAATTGGGGTTAGATTAAGGTTTTAATGAACCCTTTAATGTTTTGCATTACACTGATATGAACTTGTAGTCTCACATGGCTGTAAAAGTGGTTGATTGCTGTAATTATCTGCTGGCCAGGGACTATGAGACGTAGTTCTGTGGCTAATTCTGGGATGGTCGTTGAGCTGCCCTTGCTAAATAAATAAACTAATAAATGTGTTGGTGCTGCAGTGCTCTACCCAACCAATAAATGAGATGCCATCCTTCACTGTAATTGCTCCATTTTTTAATAGGGTTTAAAGGGGAATACCACTCATTTTCAACATTTTACTACACAGAATGGGGGGGACTTTTTATTATTTCCACACAACTCTAATGTATATTAATGACATAGTAAAATGTTGAAAATGAGTGGTATTCCCCTTTAAATACATTTAATTCTAGTTAAATATTCTCAAACTTCTATTAGAATTGATTAGAAAATGTTGCACTTTTTCCACACAATGTTTAGACCTGAGACTCAAATTCTTATTCAAATGTTTTAAAACTAATAATACTAATTTTATTGCTACATGTATAGCAACAACTAATGAGACAGAGGTAGCTCCCAGATTGAAATGTAGAAAGTATAGGTTGCAACAGGTCTAAATGGGTTAAAACCAGGAAAGCGCACCCATGTCATTTTAGATTTTTTGCGTTGGCTATTGCGTTGGCTGTATCCAACGCTATTGCGTTGGATACAGATGTGCTGCGCTGCCAGCATGCACATCCGCTATTTTTTTTTTTTAACGTGTGAAAACCAAAACCACAGATTTAGAAGGCATTTGTAGAAGCGGCTTTAGGTCTTATTGGCATTAAATATATTGTGTTTTTCTAAATTGACCAGAAAACTTTGCACTTTTCACAAAATATTGGTCACAACATGGGTAATCTTGTTCGGAGAGTCTTGGACTCTCCGAAAGTGGGATCTACTCAAACTGTTGGCATCGATCTGGCTCAGATTCAGAGCATGTCGTCTTGTGATGCAATCATTCATTCATTCATTCATTCATTAACTGTACCTTTTTAGAGAAGATGTTCTGAAGTGAGAAGCAGAGGGTGGCGGCCAGAGCGCTGATCAGTCCAGACAGATCAAAGGACAGCTCGGTCGCTGTGGCCAGCAGCACGCCTCCAATGATGGGGATGAGAGACACGTACACCTAAACGGAGAACAGCAACACAAGGGGGAAAGTAGGCCAGTGTCAGACAGCAAGCGCAAGCAGCCACAAGACAAATAGCATTCCCATGTTAAGTAGGCTGAATCTAGAGCACACAACAAGGTTTTTTATTAACCAAGGTTTGGGTGGAAAAGCATCACCTTGGCAGGTCCCACAGATAATCAGGGGAAGATACAAGAACCTCATGAATATGCAGCGCAGTCATTCCGTTAAATAAATCCTCCTTAATAGACAGACTTTTTCCAGACGTAAATAAAAATAAATAAATGCCGGCCTGGACGGCTGGCGTAGCCGTCTGGGCGCCTAGGCTGCTAATGCCACCTGACAGCGTGTCACGGGTTCGACTCCCAATTCCAACGAGCTTTGCTGCATGTCAATCCCCATCTCTCTCTCTCTCTCCACATTTCCTGTCAGTCTACTTTCTCTATCAGTGATCCCAAAAATATAAAAATAAATAAATGCCTGTCCGCACAGAGCACAGTCATTTTGGGACAATAACTTGCACAACCCATATATATATATATCTATATCTCTCACACACACACACACACACACACACACACACACACACACACACACACACACACACACACACACACACACACACACACACACACACACACACACACACACACACACACACACACACACACACACACACACACACACACACACACACACACACACACACACACACACACAATATTTTAGTACCTTACTTGTATGATAATTTATTAATAGATTACTTGTACTATATTTATTATATTGGACATTACAGTACTTGCAGAGATTTCTGCACAATTTCACGGCACATACATGTCATGAGTATGTGACAAATACAGGTCTTTGAAATCTTGTAAACCATGAGACCTGCTTCTCTGAGAAAATGTCATTAAGAAAGACTGTGCTCTGACCTCAAGAGTTAGAGAAACACAGGAGGTTTGCATCAACGTTGACGTACGCACAGCACAACTCAGTAGCACTGTAACACAAGGTTTAGCAAGCATGCCGAAAGGACTCTAGATATAACAGTACCATAGAACTATCACACAAATGTCTAAATGCCATAAAATACAGCAGACCTAATGTACAGTACACCTCCAGAATGAAAAGAGTGTAGTAAAAACAATAAAGGGTGGAGAGGAAAATCAATGTCCTAAGCAGACCAACTTGTTTGGTTAATTATTTAACCAAGGTTATTCCTAACAGGATGCGACTTAAGGAAACTGAATGAATGGGCTTGGCCACACTGGCAATAACCGCTGTATACACCCGCACCGTGTTATGTACACATACCTAAAGAAAATATACTTGAGCACTCAACTGGTCTGCACGTGTTTTATTGTTTTGTCAGCATGAGCACACTGGCCCTCATTTATCAACGTGGTGTAGACCAAATAATGGGCGTACGTACACCGAGATCGCCGCAATTTTCGTCATTTTATCATTCTAATGGGACTTTGACGTACCTCACGCCAAAGCTCACCGTGAAATGTACACTCCATTGATAAAATGATAAATGAGGGCCAGTGTCACCAGACCCAGATGTGCCTGTTTGATCTCAGTCAGTGCCATTGTGTATTTGAGATATCCTGACTGAAGATTGATAATAAAGTGTTTCTGCACACAGAGCTGGACAGAGCGAAAATAAAGGCCTGGGTACCGAGGCCAGGACAGAGCTGACCAACATCATAAACGATGCAAACATAACTGAAGAGTACAGCGAGTGCGTGCATTGCATATGTCTTTTGTCAATATACCGGTACTTTGATTCTTAATCAATTTGAATGTATAAAAAACCTTTAGTGTGAATTGCTGTACTTTTTACAGCACGTACCCTTGTTTGGATGTCAACATCTGAACATCTTGGCTTGCGGATTTCATACTTAATTCCAAATTTTTGTTAAAGCATACTTCAACACAGCATTCCATGTTGCCTCCTAACAGTGCAGCATGCCAACAGACACAGTAGCACATCTCTGACATTTGTCCATACCCTGCATTACGACCAAGCCAGACCCTGCACTGTTAGTGTTAACTAAACATGACAGACTGAAGCTAGACTGAGGCTGGGACTCCTAAAGGCGGCATTTCAGCCAAAGTAGAAATAAATAAACCAGCCAATTCATTGCCATTGATCAGAAACATTTCTATCTGAAACATATCTACCTTGAAAATACATCTGGCTAGCACAATGTTAAAAGCGACTAGTGATTTTTGGGACGCACTGGCTCCACAAGTCATTGCAGGACATTAAGTAGGTTAGTTAGACTACTAGTACTTACAATGCACATGGTGATTTGTTAGTTGTGGATGCCAGGTTGGCCGGTAATGCTGCATAACATTTGTTTCATATTTTGAGTTTACTGCAGTTTCCAGCCTTGCACAAGCGCACGCATGGTCATGGCCGGCTACTCACACACACACACACACACACACACACACACACACACAGTCACTCACAGTCGCGCACACACTCACACACACACACACACCCAGTCGCATGCACACACACATACACACACTATATAGGACAAAAGCCTCTACAGACGAAAGAAATACGAGATGTTGTTCCGGCTCAAGTTATGCCACATCACCACTCCGGCACACATTCTATAACACTTCCAGGTACAGTGCAGGTCCTGTGCCAGATTTCCCAGATTGGGCCCACTCACCTTAGTCGTCTGCTTCTCTTTCATGATAATTCTTGACAGCAGCACGACCCATATCGGCATTGTGGCTTTGACTGTGGGGGTTAACAGGGAGAAGGGATCACGTCACATTTAAAATACACACAGCGACCAGTTTGTTTACTTGAGGTTGTTCTGTGCCAAAGAATGTTAGAAAGCGGACAAGGATGAAAGGAATTTTTAATCGCTTTCAAAACGTAGGAGACATACTTTCTTTTTAACATGTACTACAATAAAGCCCTATGTCGTGATTTGAATGTCTCAATGTGGTGTGTCAGAGACACACACCCTTGTCAAACAGCAAAACGTGTCACACTTGAGAATTCTCCTAACCCTAAAGGCATGTCTGCGTCATTAACTACCGCACCGTTGATAAGCAAGATTCCACTGTGTCTTGACGTGTGCGTGTGTGTGTAATGTGTAAGAGCATTCTACAGTGTTTTAAAAGACACACAAAACATTATTTAGCAGTGAAGGTGTAAGTCAGTCACATAATGTCTTAACAGTTCATATGTATCAACCTAAAGGGCTGTCCACACACAAAGCACTACTACAACCATAAATGTAAATATATCATTCACCACGGTCATCATCATAGTTGACTCTTCCATCCACTACTAAAACCATATGTTCATGTTTATAGTTGTTGTGGTTGGTGTGGTGGTGGGCCCTTTACAAGTAGGGTAAAAAGAGAAGTGGAGAAGTGCTGTGCTGAGTTTTGAGTGACACAGCCCCCTTGCAGGACCACACAACATCCTGAGTGGTAGTTTAACCCTGAGAGAGTCTATTAGCTGGAAGAATGTTCTTTCAGGAGTTAAACTAAGACTTTAGATTTTGCTGTGTGCTAGACAAGTTTAGGGACGTGTGTTAGCCCCCCCCCCTGCTAACGGTCCCTAGCCCTCAGGAGCTATTTAGTCATCTTAAAAGAAGTCACAAGCTGTCCCGTTAAGAGTAATTGAAGTCCACGCAAAAGGGAATTTCACACCAGGCGTGCTTTTAATTATGACTTTCGGGGAAACTAACCCAATCACATCGTTGCTGACAAGAAGAGTCGCTTCTCTGTTGGCACTGTGACTGATCGGGAAAACTGAGCTAGCCTAGCTGGCATTAGCAGGGCCGTTACCTCAGAATTGGTGACCCATCCAATTCGGTGACTCGGTGTGCACTAAGTTGAATGAGTAGCAATTTAAAAGATAGGTTTTATTATTACAACAACAATGGGAAATATGTTGTATTTTTAAAAGGTGCATTTTATATATCTTATTTTTTATGTCAAAATCGAATTAAATACATTTGAATGTTGTGACGTTATGTATTATTATCCGACTGCTGCAAGAGTCAAGGGACCAATTTAAATAAAAAACGAGAATTCTACTCTATTCATAACTTATATTGAATTATACATTAGATTTTTTTTAATCTAAATATTGACATACCGAAAACATGAACTGAAGAGTCACGGAATTCTCCAAGTTGCCAATGTCCGTGTAACCAGCGTCTAGCTAACATCAGCTGGCGCATTAAAGGGGGGTGGACACATCAGCAAAGAGCTTCTCCTCCGCTCCGTCCCCCACCGGTGGTGCTTCTTCACACAAACAGTGTAAACACACACCTAAACAAAAATGTCCCTCAAATAAAATCAGTCCCACGTACTCACCGGTGTGCGCATACGAAACGGGAACCTTCCATATGCTGAAGTGCGCCGAGACGGACGCGAAATACTTCCCGAACGCCAGCGGGAGGATGTACCAGCGGTAGTAGGCGCGGGGCAGCTCCAGCTTCGGGACTCCCCATGCCCGCAGCAGCGGCGGCAGGAACACGACGATGGAGAAGATGTGGAACAGCGACACGGTCACCGGGTACGGGAAGCCGTTCAGGATGATCTTGTTGACTATGTTGCCGCCGGAGCTCACCGTGTACCAGCACGTGCACAGGAAGAAGATGCGGACCCCTTCTCTGACTGGGGGACGCTCCTCCACCGCAGCCATCTTCACGTTCCAAGCCGAGGAGGACGAGACGAGTCACCGCACCACCGGCACGCTAGCTAGGCTGTGTTGTTGCGTGCGTGGTGTGTGTGCTGGTGGGTGGTGACCATACGTGGTGAGTGCTGTATCGAAAGACTCCCATAGCCCGGACGAAGTGAGCACTTCCATTGGTTGGCTGGTTGTCAGGGCTAACGGGGTTTAATTGATTCTTAAACTTTTAAGCTTACTTTTTCTCATTTTGTAATATGGCACAAAGAAAACGACACGTTTTGAATACGTACACATGCAGCACAAGATCCATTTTGATACTAAATTAAGTAATTTTAGGTAAAATTAAATCATTCATTACAATGTACCCCAGTCCACAGCTACCTTCAAAGATCTACTAAATTAAACTGTTTTGAAGCTAAACTCATGTCAGATCAGAGATTAGTTATTACAACTACGGTATGTACAATGCCTGATGTGTATTGATTAAATTGTTCCTATGTCAAATGTTATTTACTGTTTTCTGGATGATGTTGGTTCTCAAAGTGGGGTTCAGGGACCCCCAGGAGGCAAAATTGGTTAATATTGTAGACCTATATAAAAAATCTCTAACTACTTTAACCCAATTTTATACTTTAATAGATCTACAAGCTCACATCATGGCACATTGTGATGTGTTGTGAGCTTGAACATGTTTGAGAAGTGGAACCAGTATGCAGCCAACCTCGCGTCACCAGGCATTCCACCTTGGAGGAAGCTGCTGCTTTAGGCCCCAAGGTTAATTAAATAAGGTTAGGCAGCGAAGACCGTACGGTGGACTCCATGTTGCTCCCTGGAAGGAAAGAAACAAAGGAAGCTGAACGCGGAAGTGTTGGCTGTATATAGCCCATTGCACATGTTTCTTTCCTTCCAGGGAGCAACATGGAGTCCACCATACGGTGCACGGTCTTCGCTTCCTAACCTTATTTAATTAACCTTGGTAGGCCCTAAAATTATGATCACGGGAAGTATTTTGGGTAGTTCTGATTCCGCCTTGTGGTTTCCTGCCAGATGACTACAAATCATTGACTACAACATGACGAAAGTTACCATCCACTCCCGACGGACCCGACCGGATCATGAGCCCAAAATGGAATGCTGCCCAGGCTAGTATGCAGCTAGACCAGTGGTTTTCCACCAGTGGTCTGGGGACCACCGGTGGTCCTTGAGGGGGTTCCAGGTGGTCCCTAGAGTAAATGATGGAGTTGGTAACCAAACGTATAGATCTTTAACTCTCGAGTGTAAAATGAAACCAAATGGACTCTTACGGGTCCAGGGTCCATTAGGTTTAATTTTACACTCTCAAGAGTTAAATTGTTAAACATCTGCATTAAGTTAATTAGACAAAGTGATTTTGATCAACATTTGCCTGTCTTTTCTCCTATGGTACCAACATCAATACAGCATGGAATAGACGGTATGCACATGACATCATCATCAAAGCAGGAAGTTATGCGGGAACGCCTACGGAGTGCCAAAAAACTTTCTGGCCTTGATAGCCCATACATCCAAACAGAAAAGTCCAATATGATTGCATTAAACAACGTTAAACTACATTAAGCTCACTCGATTTGCCATTCACTTTATGCATGCGCATACCCTCTAATGTGGACAATCTTTTTCCAACAACAAAAATATTAAAAATGTTGGGGCTGAGAGGCTAAATGGCATCAAATGGTGGTCCGTGGCTCAAATGCTGAATGGACCTTGATATGAAAAGGGTTGAAAACCACTGAGCTAGACAACAAACCAATTAGAGCAGTAGTCCCTCCAGGTGATGGGATGTAGAGTGAGAACACAACGTCACTTCCTCTATTCAGGCTTCACCACCCTAGACATGTTCACCACAGCCCTCAGTGAGACAACAATGGATTACATTCTTACAGAATATGAATACAAAATTCTGTATCAGAAAATGTAAAAGACAGCCAGTTTCAGCATTTTTTTTATTAACACATATGAACATGTCCACTTAAAAGGACTAAGTAGCAAATATGTTCCCTTCTGCATTCGACTGAACACAAAAGGCTAATTTCTGTACATTCACTAAGGCTCTGTTTTTAGGGAAAACACAGGTTTCCATAAGGCAAACAATATCTAAAGGAATGGTAATAAGTACAATTTCCAGCATGTTAATTTAGTTTTCAGTTTTCCTCACAGTACAAAAGATGCCGTGTCACATGATCTGCTCTGCCATTTGTCAATTATTTTACAACCTAAATACGGGGGGGGGAGCAGAAAAACAAAAAGCTAGAAGTTCACATTATCAAAATGTGTCATTCTGGAGATCATTTACCTGTATAAGATAGGTTGCAGTTGGAATGTTGCTGTTGCACCATCTAAGATGATCTAACCAAATCATTGTAAATAACAGGTTTAATAAATCTAACAGAAATGACTGAGTTTAGTATGAACAGATTATGTAAAACTGCAAAATGAAGAGAATATGCAAAGTTAAGATAAATAAAGTCATACATGATGGCCTAAACCCCTCTGTAATCAGTATGTGTCCTGTGAGGCTATGAATGAGGAAAGAATGTCATGTCAGTATGTGTACTTGTACAGTAGTTACGTATAGCATACGTATTCATGGATTCATGTAATCATGTTCTTTCTTTTTCAGCTTTCTTTGAAAGCTGAAATTGTTACTGAACTAAGTGTTGTTCAGGCATTGCCAGAACTGTGGAGTGGACCCTAAAACGAAAAGAAATAAAGAATAGAAGTGATAGTTTGAGGTATGCATGTTTCCTATTGGGCAATGTCAACGTGCATTCGGACATGACATTTTCTCCTGTACAAAGAGAGAGAGGAAAGCCCATATCGGGGCTTATATTGTCTCAGACTACCAACAGTTCGAAACATCAACTCTGGCAGCTTATGCATATCCTTATACCTTTTATGTCCACAACTACAGCGATGAATTAGTTAAGATAACTTCCCATCAAACACTGATCAGCAACTGCTATTATGACAGGCAGCGTGTCGTTTTAGGCTACTTTCACAGACCGTGTCAAGAAGCAGCACAGGCCTTCCTGAACTGCCTTGACACATCTCAACCTCGGCCCTCTCAGACATGGCTCTTTTCGACTACAGGAACTAAAAGAACCGTAGCATGGAACTTATGTCACAGATTCTGGACTTATTTCCATACACTACGGTTGGGTTTCAGTCAGATGAGGTTCTCAGAACCTACTTTGGGGCCTGCTCAGGAGGTAGTACTAACACGGAGTACTGGGAACCCAGAACTCACAACTTATAGGTTCAGAAATGTTCTAAATAGCAGATGTACATGCTCACACCACGTCGCAATGTGTTGTGAGCTTGTATTGGCTTTTTTGTGAGTTTCTCGAAAATAGGTGATCTACATGCTCACAACACACTCTTTGTGCGCGTAGGGCAGCTATTTTTTGTTTGTTTACAACTCCTTCAGGAGTGGTTCTGGTAATAATAGAAATGTGAACAAACAAAAACACCATCACAGAACTTCACGGTTCTGGAAAGTTTCATGTTCTGGGTTAACCCTTCGTAGTCGAAAAGAGTCAGGAGATATGCGAGGTGGAAGCGCTTCATAAAGGATTTTTCAGTCGATACACACATATGGTAGTATGTTCAGCTTGCTCTCATCTCCGTGCGGCTCTAGAGATATGCACTCTGTCCAGTCATACCAATTGTCCTTGGTGTCGCGGCAACCGTTAACCCCGGGCCAGTGTTGTGTGTGTAACCGTTGCATGTCGTCGTCTGTGACCTCTCGGCTGACCCCCGGTAAGTCAGTAACAGGGAGGTTGGATGCCAGCACGTGCGTCTTCCTCGCCTCCTTGATGTGGTGCTCCTCTTGTTTCAAATACTCGTTCAGGAAGAAGTGGGCCCCGGGGGTCTGGGCCCCCGACGAGGTGAGCACGTTGCTCTGCTGGCTCAGGTACGACTGAATGATCTCGTTCCTTGACAGCTCTTTCCAGTTGGTCTGCTGGAACGGACTAGGGGGAACAGGCACGTTTTGTTTCAGCGCTTCTGTCCTGTGTGGTTCAGAGACCTCCGCCTCCTGTTGGCAAGACTCTTTATGGATGGAAGTTTTTATCTGACCTGTGGAGGGGTCATAGGTCAGTCTCCTGTCTTTTAACCTGACTGGTTTAGTGCTGTCTGCCGTGCTCTGTCCGTCTAAGTTCACCACATAGTCCTTAGGCCTGTATTTTTTCCTTTTCTTTTTTCCTGTTTTTCCTATGGTGTCTGCCTCGACGCTCACCCCCTCGATGTAAGGGGAGGCGGGAGTGTCAGGAGGCCTGGATGTCCAGCTGCTCTGAGAGTCCATATCTGAGGGGTACCAGGAAGTGTCCATGGTGTGCAAACCCTGAACAGAAGCAGTTAAAGGCTGTGGAGAAGGCAAAGGAGAACATCCCAGTCCAGAGCTGTCCAGAGACACAGCGCTCTCGGCGGGGCTCAATAGAGTTGACGCTTTGGCCACGGGCGGTTTGATGATGACGACTTCCTGCTTTGGAGTTCGAGGGCTGTGCGAGGAGCAACGAGGGCTCCCAGTCCTGGGGCTCTTGGGCAGGTGTGGGACCCCTGATGCAGCCTGTTCCAGTCTGGCATGCTGCTGCAACACTGACGTTTTGAGTAAGGAGGAAGTGCTCGGGGGTCTGCTGAAACCCGGGGAACTCGGGTGCGGTCTGACGGCATTGACGGGAATCTTGTTGACCCTGTCGTTGTCCGGATGCTCAGATATCTCCCGCTCTGGAACGTCAGGGACGGCAGAGATTCCGTTTGACAGCGGTCGCACCGAGTTCTGGTTTTTATCGTAGGCTGCCGTCTTGGCGATCTTCGCTGGCAAGCGCGGCCCTTCCTTCTGTTCCCCTCTCCGTTTCTGGCTGCTCGGCGGCTTCTCTGCTTTGGGGGAGTGACGGTTGTTGAAGTCATTTCTGCTCTTCAACTCCGGAAGCGATTTTGCTGATGGTAGCGCTTTTGCTGATGGTAGCGCCTTTGCTGAGGGTGGAGTGGCAGGGGCGGAGAAATCAGTCCGACAGGGGTGAGAAGTGCCGTTGGAAGAACCTGACGTTTCCGTGTGGCCCTTGGACAGCACCTCGTGACCCGGGCCCGGCTCAATCAACTTCTGCCAGGTCCGCAGGAGCTTCTTGGCCCTTTTAGCCAGGTCTTCATTCTTGGTTTTCTTCCGGACGTCATTGATCAGCTTTCCCAGACGGGTTTCCTTTAAAGACATAAGCAACAGCACTAAGCGTGAAACACATGATAGTTACAGGTAAGAATAAAGTGAATGTTTAAAAGAGCTGCCAAAGCAACACAATTTGAAGAGCTGAGGTACAAAACATGTTTGTTTTATAAAGACATTAAACATAATACAGTTGTGCCTAACTAGATTCATTAATTGATGTTCTTGTTTGATTAAAAACAACAATTCTTAAAATAACCTACCTCAAGTGTCTCTTTGGTGATGGGATATTTCTCCAGGTAAGAGATCACTTCCAGGACCATCACCATGTTGCGGATCTGCTCAAACAACATATTACATTAGTAAATGGTGCATTATTTAGTATCACCTTTATCCAATTCCAAAGTACTTAACAATGTGCATTACATTCACCCAGTGTTGCCAGGTCTGCTTATTATAAGCAACTTTGGGCTTATTTTCCTGTAAAGTCGTTTAAATATTCATAGTTGTGGGACATGGGTTGCTTTTGTATGGGCTTGTTTCTGAAGTTGCGTATTTGGGCTGGTTTTCATAGACCTGGTCACTTGTTTCACTCACAGAATCTGGCAAATATTTGCCTAGCTTTGCTTTGAAGTTGATCGATTGGTATAGGAATTGAGAGTTGAGAATATGGCATCTAATTCAAATGTGCTTCTGCACCAATAGTCAGCCCTGAATCATCATGACTAGCGCTGTGTGATCCATGGCTACACCAGTAGCACACTAGAGGTCCACTCTACAGTGGACCTCTAGTGTGTCAATACTATCACACAGATATCGACGGCTACCGAGGTCGGCAACGACAGAACATGCTCAGTTCCTCATCAACGGGTTCCGACCCGGCGGCACGGCAATATCGACGGCAGCTTGTCGGCAGGAGACGCTTTCCGACTTCTTCCGCCGGCGAGTTGGGACGATATTGGCATGGTGGAGAGTTGACTTTAGGGAAAGGCTCTGATGAAGGGAAAAGGGGAGTTTTTCCTTGCGCATGTGGGAATGTTGGGTTTCTAAGGCTATTTTCAGACTGTCAGCCCAAATAATAAGATCTTTGGCCAATCGAGATTGGTCCCATCAAGTCTAGACAGACATAAGAAGTCTGATTCAAATCAAAATTCTAAAGCAGCATCCGAGACACACAAGTCACTGAAGTCTGATTTATACGTCATCGTATGACAGTGTCACTCGTGATAAATGGAAACAAACTACAAACTCACAAGCCTTTTGAACTTGTAGATTGGCCATTTTCAGCGAGTGACTGACGACGCGTCATGAATCTATGATAGTATAAATTAAGCACTACTCAAGACTCATGTCTTTAACAGAACAACTTTCAACCCCTGAATTCGCCACTAACTATTTAATTCACAATTTTGAATATGTTATTTGGATGACCCTAAGGAGTAAGGATCATAAAAACCTTGAACGATTACTATTGCAATTTATTTTGGGTCACGCCCCTTTTTAGCGTACTGTAGATTGACTGGCCTAAAAGCCTACGATTGTGGTCTTGACCTGCTCTATATATGTAAAGTGTCATGAGATCACTTTATTGTTTTGGCTTTCGCCTTTATCTTATATTTTGTATGGAGGGACAGACAGTAGGCTGACAGGAAATGGGGAGAGAGATGGGGGGGGAAGACATGCAGTAAAGGCCGTCGGGATCGGGAGTCGAGCCCGCAGCACACTGCCAGACTGGATTACCAGCCAAAGTGCCTGGACCACTGAGCCCAGGCCTCATGAGATAACTTTAGTTGTGATTCAGCGCAATATAAATGTTGACTACACAGCCGAGATCCGACATAAGTACTACAATCATACTGAGAATGGGGACCTGATTTGTCATTTTTATGGTTTGAAGATGAATATAAATAGATTCGACTGCGCATACAATGGGGAGATGGGACCTGGCTGGGACCAGATGGGGGGCTAAAACGTTATTTGAATGAACTTTCATATGTGCACCTGCACAAAATGTACTACCACTGCTGGTTTCAGACTCAAACTGAAAGTTCATACAAATGTACAAGTTTACCCATTAGTGAGACAGTATGTACACATGACTCTGGAGCAGCAGCGTTAAAATAAAACGTACTCTGAAAATGCCCGCGGCTCTGAAACTGTGTATGGCCGCCGTGTTAAGTGGTCAGATGGGTGGGTGAGTTTTTCAAGTGGAACCTGATCCAGAAAAGGTTGGGAACCACTGCTCTGGAGAACAAAATAATAAATCAACCAAACAACTCTCACAGGCCTGAGTTGGAGAAAGAATTGGCTCGGTGAAAACAAGTTTGCACAGAATTTTGGCCAACTAGTGGTGGCCCATGCAGGGGCCAACTCATGAAGGCCAATGTACATGCTCAGACTTTGTGCAAACTAAGCTCATTTGATGTTTGACATGTCATTTTTATGTCATGAAAGGTGCTATAAAGTGTATTATTATTATTATTATTTAGAATATAGATCTAAGATTGCAAACTGTAACAACCAGGGTTTGGTAGTAACTGGCTTCATGTAATAACTACTTTATAATCAGCTCTGATTACAAACTGAAAAATGTGTAATTAGATTATATAGTTACACTGTCAAGGAAACTTGATTACATCTATACAAGCTCGACAGCACTGTCTGCTGTGAAGGTGGTTTCACCAAGGTTGTTGATTGGATAAACAATGCTATTTACTTGTGAAAAGCACAACTGCCATACTGTGTTTCTCAGCCCTGTAAGGACCAGCTGAGTTGACAGACAGGGTTTCTCAGCCCTGTAAGGACCAGTTGACAAGTAAATCACATCCACAGTCAATGAATGGCTCCTATTGTTTATCCTGACCTGTGTGCTTTAGTTGCATTAAAAAAAAAATGAGATGGTTGGGGGGAAAAAAGAAAGAAATTGTTAGTTGAACTCAACTCCCTGTGCCTGCTGCCATGTTTGATTCCGCAATAATCCAAATGTTTTAATTAATCCAGTTTACATATTTTGTAATCAAATTAGGGATTACATTACTAATTACAATGGCTTTGTAATTTGTATTCAGTAACGGACTACATTTCAGCAATCTGACCCAACCCTGAACTTCCAATAATGTAAGGGTTATATAAGTCATTTACTTTTAATAGTTAACAAGACCTGCCATAAGTAAATGTTCTAGGAACTTAAGTTAACTGTAATAACCAATGACTAAACTTGTAACAAACGTATAATTAGCCTCTAGCCTCTTGGCATCTTGTCTGACATTGTTCCCAAGTAAGCCTCCATTCATTTCTACCACCACCAGACAGTACAAGTGACTGACTAGCTCATTAGCTCACTAGCTCATTAAACTGAATTGTAATCCTCAGTACAGTGGTGTCGCTGACTCGCTATCCGTCAAGAACAGAATCTACAAAACAGTTGTCAGCTCGCAGGAGTTAAAAGGCTTTCATTAAAACACGTCATTTTGTTTCAATATACATCGATGTTCGCCGTCAGGTTGTGATCTCGTCCAAGTCAACAACAACACAGACACTGCCGTTATTCATCTGACCAACTCTTCTTATTGACACTTCATATTATGCTTCTACTACACTCCGCTTTGTGTGGAGTGTCAGCCTCTGGGGGAGGATTCGGGCTCGGCAACAGCCTTCTCTGTGTGTTTTTTCACTCTCTAAATGTTCGTCAATAGCAACGGTTCTGCTGGGGTTCTGGTCGGGTTCGGGTCAGCGGTGTTACTCACGTTGCTCTGGCCGTCGATGGCCGCCAGCAGCCGGTCTCTCATCTGCTGCGGGGTCGCTGTCATCCTCCAGCCTCTCGGGAGAGAGAGCAAACAGCGCTTCACTACGGGCGGCCTATCGGCGACAAACAACCCGCCCCGAGGAGAGCCAGCACCGCACCATAGTGGTATGATGCCCGGCGCGTCGCTCCCACGTTCCCCGGAGAGCGCCTGTTAGACTTTAAAGTGAGCGAGCAGAGTGAATAATCCTCTTTGGGAGAGTTGTTGGGCTTGTCAGACAGGCTTCATGGCCTCCATCATCACGGTGCTCCTGTTCTGCCCTCTCTGCTCTCTGCTGAGCGCTCCTCTGAGCCGCGCTGCATGACGGGACATTTCTCCGCTTCTTCTTTGGTTTTAATGTCTGGGTTGCAAACCGACACCGACACCTACTGTAGTATGTACTATATAATGTACCTCAGGTTTTGATTGATTGATGCTAATTGCTTGAATACTTTATTAACAGTTTGCAAAACAGTACAGTGGTACGATTATACAAATGGTAAATGATAACACAAAAATCCCCACCGAGGGCTTGTTCCATTGTGGTCCTGAGTTATTTCCAACATCCCTATGGTTCAATCATGTCAACTATAAGAACCAACAGTCCCCCACTCTGACATTTACAGGATCTTCTTGTAAATTATGTTTTCTTTAAATGCACAAGCGTTTGTCTGGTAGATGTAAATTCTAAACTATAGCATTGTATTATATTCAGTTCATTTTCTATATGTAGAAGGATAAGAGGACATCTACAGTATGGTTTTCAGAGTAAAACTTTATTACAAAACTGGCTAAGGACAATTATGCATCATTTTTAAAACATCTCAGAGGGTTATGCACTTTTGCAATTCTGATTTACTGTGTAAGTAGTATATAAAACTCATATATCAAGCCTATAAGTGATTTGGTAAACACCTGAATGTATGCATCATGTAGGCCTATATCTGTCAGGTGAAAACCTCATATGTCCAAAACTGTTACTTTTCAGCATTCAAATTCAAAAACGGCAAAAGTAGCAGATGTACAAGCTCAAAATGCATTGCCACGTTTCCAGCTGTTGGATTAACTACTTTTGATCATTTTGTGTGACGTGGTATGATCAAGTAGGGCGTCAATTTAGGTTTCTGGCTGCCCGACATCAACAATGTTTTTCACCCACTTCCATCTCTATGCTTCTCCCCTTTCCTGAAAACTACAAAATGATGGCGCTAATAAAAATAAAATAATTTCACGCCTAATTTTTTTACACCTGTATTCTTGACAATATTTATTATAAATAATAATACAAATTGATTCAAAGCCTAGCAGTAATGATGGAGATCACAATAATTATAGGCCTACATTTGAGTTTACTTGCATTTTGGCAATTTCATGGGTCCAGTTGACTCTGGATAGAATGGATAGAATCGTTGCAAATAGATACACATACAAATGCAATACAACAAAAAAGAAAATAAGCGAAAAACTAATAATCAAAAGGTGAAGCTGGAGACTTTTCTAAGTGAAGCGATGCCCTGTAGCTACGCTACAGTATGTTAAGCATTCAGGCCCGGAGAGAATAGGTGTGTACAAGAAATACCACTGATGTCAGGGAAAACGGTATATTTACAATCTAAAGAAAGAAGCCCAAATGTAACAGCATTCTATAGTTCTGCCTAATAACAATTAAGACAAAATAAATATATTGGTTTTGTAAACATCTATTCTAAACCATCTACACCAGGGGTCTTCAACGTTTTTCAGGCCAAGGACCGCGTTAGCTGACAGAGATATTTTTAATGAGGCTTTCAAAGCTAGTTCTTCAATATTTAGCTGGTTGTCTCATCAATGTGTTGACCGTTGAGAGATCTGAGTAAAGCTAGGAAGTATTTCCAAATAGTCACTTAATTATTTTAAGTGACTATGGGTTTCCTCCAAGTGAACTGATTTGATGGCTTCATAGATTCGTTTGACTTAATTTTTTTTGTCTGTTTGCAAATTATTTTTGCTAATCTGTTGGATTCATGTTAATGTGTATTATTGTATTTACAAACGTAAGTTTGGGGACCTGCTAGGGGTCCCGGACCCACTTTTGAAGACCCAGGGTCTACACCAGTGGTTCTCAAAGTGTGGTCCAGACTCCAGAGACCCTCAGGGTTCCTTGAGGGAGTTCCAAAATCCAAATGGACCTTTACAAGTCTGGGGCTCCGTGGAATTAAAACCACTGGTTTACACCATTTGTTGATACAAAAAAAAAGAGGTCAACAGTTGAGGTTAATCAAGTACATGTAATACAATGACAGTTAAAAAGAGCCAAAAAGAACACAGCGGAATATTAAAGAGAAGCTTAGTGTCCATCTTTGATTTGTGTGCATGTTGCGTCCTTGGAAGACCCCAGGCTCCAGATGGGAAATCATGACCCAAACAATCTGCAAACATTAAAAACAAACATGTAGTGTCACTTAATATCTATACTAATAATCTGGACATATGTTTGTACATATCATCACTGTCTGTCCAAATTCCAAAAGCATTACTTTTCAGAAAATGGAAAATGGAAAAAACATGTAGATATTATTTAGTCACAAGCTCTTGTTAACATAACACGCACGCGCACGCACACGCACGCACGCAATTAAAAGCATGAAAATGCACCAACTCACAGGATCATGCAGAACATCATAAAGATGTTCCACAACGCAATGAAGATCCGAAAGTATCGTAAGCTAAGCAGGAACTCCCTGATATTGTCACCTGAAAGAAAAAAGAAAAAACAATTAAATTAACCACTTGAACCACAGCATAGTGTATATTCTCATTATTCTGGAGGTAATGTTTGCTAAAAGTAGCAATGCACGTTGTGATGTGCCTTGTAGATATATGCCTTGTAGATCTGCAATTTAAGCAGTCCAAGAGTACAGTTTGATATGGATTAGACCAGCGGTTCAAAACGTTTTTCATGTAAGGACCCCCAAATTGATATGTATTTGGCCGTGGTGGTCCCCCATCTGAAAATATTTTGCTTCACGGACCCATAGAAGAGAAGATTTGTTTTGTATTACTTGTTTCTTAGTAAGTTCGTATAGCTTATATATGTGCTATTTAGCCAAATTATAAACTATGCATAAAAGGGATTAAAATTGTGAATTGTGATGCTGTAGTAACACATTTAACATGGGATGTCTCCAGACCCCCAGTTTGAGAACCAAACCACAGAACCCCATTTGATGAAACTATGTATATTTATCCCTGGGACTACACACTGTACATTTCTCAACACTTATTTAACTCAGAGTGTACAAATGGAACCATTCTCAAGGACACAATGGACAATATAGTCTACAGTACAAGACTAAACCATAAAACAAACAGTTGTCACATTCTTGTGGCACACACACCAGTTGTCGGTCCTCGTTCTTCTCCAAATCCTCCTTGGTGTGACTCCTTCCTCTTCCTGCAAATTTAAATATTCGTTTGTACTTGTTTTTTATTGTGGATTTTGCTAATTGATATTTGTATAAAACTATTTTCTCAGGCTATAACGTATACTAAGTACTTACAGTTTGAAATTCAACACAGCTCCTGCATTCACAAGCAAAGTCCTGCAAGTACAATACAGAGAAATACAGTGTGAAAATAAGGCATGCAACAATGAATCAAACTAATCGATTTAACAGATACAATAATGATCAATAAATTAATAACATAATTGAATAATGGATTATTTCCTATCTGCTATTTTCATTATTTGTACATGTTTGTTGTGAAAGGAAGTACAATGTTGATATATCAAATGTTTAAAAAATAAATATAGATTACAAAAAAACAGTTTCTCTATTCGATTAATTAAAAACATCGCTAGAATAATCACTGACAAAATTACTGATAGTTATTAGTTACACAACCTTGGTGTTGGTGAGAATATTTGTTTGTGTTGTTGTGTTTACAGCTAAGCTAACGTGGTGAGCTGGCAGCTTATTGTCATCGTACAACCACACATTTTACATTCACAGAAACACGACAGCATACATAATGTTACATTAAAATACATGTCTAAAGTAATGCACGGCGTCTTTCTGAATGGATTACAATTCAATTTACCCGAATATCAGCAGATCCCCCAACATTTTGTCCACATCACATTAGACGCCACACATCCGTATCCGCATACGTCATCAGTGCATCTGACCAATAGGTGTTTTGATGAGCAGGCTTTTGTTTTCGGAATTTGGTGACCTGGGCTATACAATTATGTGACGCCAGAGGGCGCTGTTACGCCATCTTTGCAAATGTATATTACGCACTACCCTAGGAAAGTGAAAGTAGATTACATAGGGCACTGCAGGGCAGGCTATGGCTAATTGCTAATTGGCTATCTACGCTTTATTCATGCGATTCACGGATTCATGCCACAATACACAATTACACATTATCCTATTTTCTATTCATTAGTTGATTTATAATTGTATTGGTTTATTTAATAGGCTACAGCTTTATTGTTTTATTATTTTTATTATCATGATGATTAAGTGAAGTCTATGCACCCCTTATAAATGAAATGACCAACACAATAATACCTAGCCGGCTCTAGCTTAAAATATGTATACTACTACTACTAATAATAATAATAATAAACACTATACTATATGTAGCCTAGTTTCACAAAAATACAATTGTACGCCTATACTACTTGATTTTAGCACACATAGGCATACGGTCTTGGCATTTTAGACCTCCAATATGTCTGCAGTCTGCACCTTTAATGGATGGGGATGGATCATGGATGCGAGTTTCATGGCCTGGAAAACAACGGCCTATTCTATTGGACGACTATTCATTATTTCATTATACTAATTTCTATTGGATGCCATTGTCAATGACTTTTTGTCACCATGCAGCAATAACGGTCCAGCCTGAAAGCATTTTATTTTACAGGATCACGCAGATATAAAGATGTTTCGGTTGTTTTCTAAGCCAGAAATGTAGGCTGCTACGATCATCATATCAAGTTCAACATCAATCGCATCATAGGCTATGACTATGCAGAGACTGACACAAGCCCGGCCGTGGTACGACAGCGGCTCATGCGAGAATGCCGACAAAAGTTGCGCGCTTGCAGATCGGCTCTTGTTTGCAAGCGACAACGCGCACATGTAGACATTTCACACAGCGCTGTGCAGATGTGGGTATAGCCTATTAATAGGATTGTACGGCTGTGCAGATGTAGCCTATATGTCTGTGGACTGACTGGTGTATTAATAGGAGGCTTGAGTGTCACTGTTGTGGAGGACTGGTGAAGAAGACGGGTGCACCAGCGCGGCGACACGCACGCCGGAGAAAAGGGGGACAGTCAGGGATAATAATCATTGTAATTATCAACAAAACTACTACATGCGACACTTGTAACAGACGCTGAACACCATGGAAGTACTGGCAGCTCTGAATTTGGGCGATCTCGCCGCCACTTTCTCAAAAATGGGAATGTTTCCCGTTTTTGATGTTGCTTATTATATTGTCTCCATACTCTACCTCAAGTATGAACCCGGTAAGTGCGCAGTTCTTCCTCTTGTCAGTCTTGTGCGTGTTTTGGTCTACTAACATTCTTCATGCATTAGTTTGTGTGTGTGTGTGTGTGTGTGTGTGTGTGTGTGTGTGTGTGTGTGCGTGCGTGCGTGCGTGTGTGTGCGTGTAGTGTGTGGACTATATTGTTCAATCATAACTATCTCTCATTTCAATTCATTAGTTATTGATTAATTAATTTGCCATTATAGGCCTATACACAAGCATGAGGGAACCCCTTCTGCTGCACAGGCTGCGTACTGTACCAACACGATATTTCCAAAAAAGGCAATCTTCTTTTGTCCTATTTTAGCAGTCATTATGCTCTTATAGCAGCAACATGAACTACTTTACACAGAGGAGAGACTTGTTGGCCAACCACTGAACCAGTCCCTGCAGGGGATTATCTCAACTAACTTTATTACATAATGCTTTTAAACATAATGCTTTTATTCATGATTTGACTCTGAAAACTATAACCAAGTGAGCTGCATGGAGGAGCAGCATGAAATCTGATAGACAGACAGTGCATACCAACAGCTTCAGACTGCAAATAGAAGATCCTTAAATAGACGTTAGAGGGCCTCAGACACACACACACACACCCCCACACACACACACACACACACACACACACACACACACACACACACACACACACACACACACACACACACACACACACACACACACACACACACACAGAGAGAGAGAGAGAATAGCTGGACATTTTAAATAGAGTTGAACGGCCCCCTTCATACAGTGAAGGCGTGAATCCTTTTATGTTTCTCAATATATGTCCCTTCTCATAGTAAATAAATCTGCATTGTTAATTTAACTCCAGGTCAAATTGGACTCAAATTGTTAATTTCTACACCCTCACACAGTCAGCAAATTTAACACCTGTGATTTTGCTGTGTACACATTAGTTGATCACTGTGTTTTGGTTTTGGATTCATCCTCCAAGCCTCCATGGTTGGGTGAATTTGACCCCGTAGCCACACTGCCACTGTTGCCAACTCTTGTGAGAGAAAGCCAACCCACCTCCAAAAACAAGCCCAAAACAAGCCAACTCTTAGCGAGAGAAATAAGCCAAATCTTCTCTCGAAAAACAAGCCAAAACAAGCCCAATAATATTGCCATATAAATTAATAACTAAATATTTGATGCATTTATCATTATCAATTCTATGTATGTCTATAATTATGAATGTTTTGGTCATTTATTATACTATAACACATAGTAGAGACACCTACCTTCTGTCACTCAATGTGATTCATACTCCTCCAAACCTATGGGTATTTAAATAGTATATACATCAAAGAAATGTTGGCTTGTTTGATATTCAAAACAAGCCACCGAATTTTTTAAACAAGCCCAAAAAACCACAACCCGTGACTCGGGGGAAAAAAAACGCAACTCTGGAAAAAAACAAGCCAACTTTGGCGGGGAAACAAGCGGACTTGGCAACCCTGCACACTGCACATGCACTAGGCCTGCCTGAAGAGACCATTTGTTTTGCAAATGAGAAACCTGTTGCTTTGCAAGAGCAGCTCCGGCCGGCACACTGAGTTCACCAACATGTCACTGTAGTTTCCTATTCACTTCACTGACTCCAGTGTAGGATAACACATCACACACATGAATGAGCTTTGAGGAATATAGGCTACACAGCTTTGAGGGACTTGATGTTGAGCAGAGTGAGAGAAGAGAGGAGAGCTAGAGACAGAGAGAGCGAGAGAGACAGAGAGACAGAGAGAGAGAGAGAGAGAGACAGAGAGAGAGAGAGAGAAACCTTTCTTTGATCATTTCATGCACAACTTAAACCTTCGAGGGAGTTCGTAAACGGAAACAGAGTTGGCTTGGATCTGCTTTTTTCTGTTTACATCAAATCCCGTCACCACAAATGGCCGATCCGTTGTTGTGAGCTTGTAGATCTGCTATTCTTTGTCTAATGTTTCCACCAGAATATGGTATAACCAAAAGAAAGAACTATGGGACTAAACAGACTAATTAAACACTGAGAGAGAGAGAGAGAGAGAGAGAGAGAGAGCGAGCTAAAGCACAGGGGTCAAAGTTTAAGTCAGGCCCAACAGTTGCAAGCAGGGAAGCTGCATGTATTTATAGGGTGACATTCCTTAGGATCAGATTGCTCGACTCGAACCATGGCGCTAATCGCACCACAACCCCGATACCCCCACCTGTTGTTGGGGGATCTGTAGTACCCTTGGAGGCTTTTGAATAGGCCTATGTTCACACAGTCTGTGTAGTAATATGTTAGGCTACTTGTTGTAAAGTGTGACAAGAGAGAGGGTGTGAATTGTTTTGTATTTTTTATGTTCAGTCAATATTGGGTGATGACGTGGTTGCATTACCTTTATCAGGGTGTGCACCAACATGCTCAACCAACCGTGTGGTATAGAGATTAAAAACACACACACGCACGCACGCACGCACGAAGCAGGCAGTATGGTGATAGCATCACCAACTGCTGTAACTGTCACAAGACAACATGTTTATGACAGTAAACTATTTCTTTACCGGTATATTCTCAAGTCTTCATTCATCTCCATGCATTGTCTAGATTCTAGACAATCTAGAAGCTTATCCTGAGTGACTTTCTGTCTTTGTGTCTCCACTGCATTGTTCCTCTGATGACAGTGTGCCGCTATTATAAAATAGTTCTGTTTATGTTCTCATAAACAGAAGACCAAGCATATGCAGACCAAGCAACACGACAGCTGCACCTAATCAAATTAATACTGGGTGTGGGTGTGTTTGATTTGTTGCTATGCTTGCACATTGACACACCTAAATCTAACAAACCTATTATTACCGCACAACTACAAATTTAGCCTAGGGTTTCATGACCATTTTAAAGATAATTAATTTAATGTTCTAAATTGAACACGCCTATATATATTGTACAAGTATGAATTAAGGTTTCTTCATTTACGTGATTGTAGGCCCTTAGCGCTGTGCCTCATCAATGGATGTATTGAGAAGATATCCATTGATAAGAGAGATAAACCCATTCATCAGCTTCAGTTTGATAGTGTTCCAGTTTTGTTTGCTCACTCTCTTTGTGTCATCACTTCCAATTTGACTTGTTTATCCTGTTATGTATGAGATAAAAATTGGTAAGAATAGATGTCTTATCAATAGATGTTTATCAATAGATATCTTCTCAATAGATGCTTATCAATAGATGTCTTGTCTTATCAATAGTTGCAATGCAGACTAGCGGACACATGGATCCCTGCCCTCCACTCCCTCCTAGCAGGGTCAGGGTCATGGTCAATAGACCATCAATAGTGCAAACTGAATAAAAGAGCTACAACAGAATAAAACAAAGCAGGCGTAAAATTGATAAAAGGAATACATTTGGGAGAATGTAGGGATTCAATTTAATTCATTGGAAAGGATTTTTTTTATTGGATAATATTTATGATGTATACAGTTATATCATACATGTTTTCTACAGCTGTAGCTATTATTTTATTTAGCTATTGATTCAAATTTTGATTAAAGATGCAGTAAATGATTCAGATTGTAAATGGTTTTTGTGTTTATGTGTTTATTCCCTGTCTCTCCATCTCTTTAGCAAACAGAAAATGGCCTGGATACCAATTTTTATCTCATACATAAACAAGTCAAATTGGAAGTGATGACACAAAGAGAGCAGACAAAACTAGAACACTATCAAACTGAAGCTGATAAATGGGTTTATATCTGGTTATTAAAGAGCTGGAGAGACAGGGAGACCCCTGTTACTGAACACTACCCTATACGAATGATTCCTTTTTTATTAACCCAAAAATAGCACTTACACTACCATTAATATCTAATATGTGATCTACAACATCTACAAATGAACAACATTTTGATTATTTGATTGAAAAAAAAAATCAATTCAATTAATTAGTTGTATTAACTGTTCTGTGCAGGCGCTGTGGAAGTGTCCCGTCGGAGTCCGGTGGCGTCCTGGGTGTGTGCCATGCTCTACTGCTTCGGAAGCTACATCCTGGCAGACATCATGCTCGGCGTCAGCCCGCTCGACTATTTCCAACACAACAGCCACATCCTCCTGGCCTCAGCTGTCTGGTGAGAAAGTTCACAGAATGCCTTTCTTGCCCTTCACCGAGGAAGAGATAAAGTTTCAAGTTTGTACATTATAAAACTTAATGGAACATTTGGCGATGAGGTTTCACCTTCACAGCTTTTTGTTTCAATGTTGTGATGAACCACATACCTTCTCTGGATGTCTGTGTCCTTCACCAGAATGGGACATTAGCGCGAGCCATTTACCTTTGTGTTGCCTGCGTTTTTAAAGCAAATGTACGATCGATACGTTTTCTGTTTCTCTCGGTGGAGAGAGTTACAGTAGCTACATTCTACTTCTACTTCTACTATCGAGATGTTCTGACGAGTCAAAGTAGTGATTTATTTAGTATTGTTTCCACACTCCCTGGCCTAGCTTCATTCTGCCAGCAGTGAAAGCGGCGATCATTTTGAAGAGATGTTGTCTGAGGAGAGGTGCTAGTCTCACGAGCCAACCTCCAGGAAGCACCTCTGTAATCCCTCTCTGAGTGACCGTGCATAGACACAATCTGTCGCAAGAAATGTCCAAACCTCAGAACTTTCCCAAATTTCACACAGCGTGTTGGAAGGCAGATCCAGCATCCGTCGCTGCACTGGCTGTACACAGCGACAGCCAACATTAAAATGACAAATGAGTCCCGGATTGTAGATTTAAGCATGACTCTTCAGAATAAACCAGGATACTCAAATGGGGATAGAATATACAGAGTAGCAAAGATAAACAGACCACTGGTCCTCCTGGTCTCCAGCCACTTTGGCAAATGGCAAGTAAGCAAGCCAACTACCATTTAGAGCTTCCCCTCTATTCTAAAAATTACTGTATAAGGCTGGTATAATAAATTGAATTCCCATAACACTGTGACCAGAGGACAAAACAATTAGTTTCCTGGCTTGATCCACACAGAGAAAGATAGAATGTGTCAGCTTCTGCCAGCTTTTTCTATCTGGCAGTCAGGTTATTAACATTATAGCTCAGCAGTAGAAATGTCTTGAGCGGCCGGAGCCCGAGTTACGGATTAGTGCTTTAAGAATATAGATTCATAAATAATCTATATATTTTTCCTATTCTGGGATGAACATTTGGCAAAATATGCTCACAACAGGACTCATTGTAAACTTGTAGATTGGCTATTTTTAGTGAAAATATTTAGTGTACAGTAGCACAAAAAAGGGAGTAGGCTATAGAGCCCTGGAGGTCAACTAAGTGGTTAATAGACACACAGTACTGACATTCTTTACATAAAAGTATCAATTCCATAATGTAGAAACATTTTGTTACAAGTAAAAGTCTGGAATAAAGTACACAAATATAATAAAAGTTAGTAGAAGTACTCAACACGCGGAATGTCCTGTTTCACAAGTTTTGAAAATGTATAAAAATCTTTTGAAAATAGCAGATCTACAAGCTCGCAATGTGCAACACATTGTGAGCTATTTGTTCTGCTATTTTCAAATAGTCAAAGTATTCAAATAATTGTAGTGGAGTAAAAGTATAATATCTCTCTTCGAGTTGTAGTAGTTTAGTGGAGTAGAAGTAAAAGTGCAGAAAATGTACATGAGTGAATGTAGTTATACTTTACACCACTGGCTAGTGGCTACAACAACATGTCGCTGTGAAGAAGTGGGATGTTTCAAACAGTGTTTCTGTCTCCCCCACACACCCCGTCAGGTACCTGGTCTTCTTCTGCCCTCTGAACCTCTTCTATCGATGTGTGGCGTTCCTGCCCGTCAAGTTGGTGCTGGTCGCTCTGAAGGAGGTGGTCCGCTGCCGCAAGATCGCCGCAGGCGTCCACCACGCCCACCACGCCTACCACCACGGCTTCTTCATCATGGTTATCGTCGGCTATGTCAAAGGTCAGTGTCTCCCATTCTCCGACTATGCTCCATTTTATCCTACAACCTGGGACTTGTCTGAAAGAAACTCTTGATATTTTAGCCCCTCCAATGCATGGCTTTCAGAAATTACATCATGTGGCAGCCAAGTCTATGGACATTTAATGTTTTAGAGCATTAAGGAAAAAACGTTTGCCAGCCTAGTCTGGGTGCATATCTTTGGTCCGACGTCCCAACAGTCCGACACACAATAGTCTAACACCCTACCCCAAACCCTAACCTAACCCTAACCGCACACGGAAGCCACGGGTGAGTCTTAACCGGCCACGCATGTGTCTTAACCGGCCACGCATGTGTCTTAACCGGCCACGTATGTCGGACTAACTTGTTTGTTTAGGGCAGTTATGATGTAATTTGTTTGCCAGCCAAGTCTATAGAGTTTAATGTTTGTTTAGTGCAGTAAATTACAACGTAAGAAGTCATCTGGCTAATTATCTTGTAATAAATGTGTTGCATAAAACAAGCTAGGATGGACAGGCAATAAAATTACTGCATCTCAGGAATTTCTCAGTGAGTAATTCATTGTGGCACGGACATGAGAACATCAACATGCCCCCAAAAATCAGCACAAGCCCCACCACGTGACGTCATGTGGCAGCACCAGTGGGTGTGATTTTTAATAATCTGTATGGTAGAGAACGTTAAAGCAGCACTATGTAGTTTGGGGTAGGTCTTTGACTTCTTTACATAAGAGTCTCTGTAAGCATGTCTGGCGAGGATGCGCTGTAATTGGCCAGTCTTTGCTTTGACGGGCAGTTCTGCATTGGCAAATGCCAGGATGAAACTCATACTCATACTGTACGTACTGGCAGGTGCCCCCTGTCTCTATACATTTATGGAAGGATGTATGTTATCGCTAAAACATGTCACTTTATAATGTTGTGGGAAATAAATGCAACTATGGAACATCCAGACCCCCAGGAACGCACCCAGGGGCCGGCCCGGTTCCAGCGAGCCGGCCCGCGTCCGAAACGGTCGAGAAATGACAGAGTTACCGCGTGGGGGTCCCCGGGGGTCCCTGGAACATCCAGACCCCCAGGAACATGCCCAGGGGGCCGGCCCTGTTCCGGCGAGCCTTCCCGCGTCCGAAACTGTGGAGAAATGAGTTACTGTGTTGCAGCTTTCCGTGCTCGGACACAGGGACACGTATAGGGACACATATAGCTACTCTTCCATTGAGACATTTTAACCCTGGTGTCGGGTAGGACACCTATGGTCGATAATGTGAATAAAGTTATGTGAAGGAGGAGATGGTGCATCATAGTTTATTGTAATTCAGGGATTGTTGCACTCAATATTGTAGTTTGGGCATCGTTGCAATTACCTCTTAGTCAGGAGGAAGAAAATGGACATAAAATACAATAAATGGATCGTAGCTTGACTAGCTTCAAACTAAAGACAGGGAAAGCAGGGGGGGTGGATTTGTTTAAGAGAAGGTAAAAGCGAGTCCGGAGGCAGAGGTTTTCAAGGCCCTGTGAGATCTGTGAATGCTGCGACAATGCCCTATGATATGTGAGATTTGTGAAGAATGCTGCTTGCAGAATGGCCTTGCAGGTCCATTTTGAAAGTGGGTCCAAAAACTAAAGAGCTACAGTAAATGAAAGCGGTGATGCAGCGAGACGCAGGGGGTTTCTGTCCTAATTATTTCCACTTCCTATGTTTATCCCGTCTAGGATCTGGAGTGGCTCTCATATCCAACTTTGAGCAGCTGCTGCGTGGCGTGTGGAGACCAGAGACCAATGAAATCCTCAACATGTCATTGTGAGTGTGTGTGTGTGTGTGTGTGTGTGTGTGTGTGTGTGTGTGTGTGTGTGTGTGTGTGTGTGTGTGTGTGTGTGTGTGGGTGGTGTGTGGTGTGTGGTGTGTGTGTGTGTGTGTGTGTGTGTGTCAATCTCCCAGAGGCCCGATGACTGTCGATGTGTAAATGAAGCTGTCACTGTCTCTTCAAGCATGGAGGGTTGTTAGAGCTGAGAGAAAACAAAGACTAGACTGTAGTTACCAGGACAGACATGCTACATGCTGAATACTTGTGCAATTAACATTGGCCGTTATAAGGAAATGGGTTCACACAGCTGTGTGTTGGATAACAGCACAAGGAATGAGATTAATTTAGGTAAACAGTGCAGAGCTTGTAGATCAGCCATTTTTGTTGTTTGTTTAATGCTTGTTTTATGATAATAATAATAATCTAAATTTGCAAAGTAACTTGTAACAAAAGTTTTAAAATAAAGTTGTGGGAGAGGTTAGTTGTGAAAAGTACAATAGGCCTATACTTGCTTCTGAGGTGTGGAATAGAAATATAAAGCATTGACAAATGGAAATACTCAAGTGAAATACCTCAACATTGTACCTAGTTTAGTAAAACGGAATTTCAATTACACACCTGTTCTAGTGAATTTAATTAACTAGGGAGAAAAAAGTGTTCTGCATAAAGACTTGAAAATACTGAAGGCAAAAACTGAGAAGTTCTGAAGCAGCAGCAGTTGGTGGTCAACCGCTGAAATCATACTCTTAAAAGGGACAATGTAGGCTGTCTCAAAGGTTCATGTATGAAATATACTTCACTAGCTTTTTTAATTAGATTGCAGCAGGAGTGAAATGAAAGGTAAACGGTGAGTGTACTTTCAATTGATCAGAAACCCTGAGGAAGTTGTTAGATGAATGGTGATTGAGAATATAATTTTTTTCTTTTTTATATCCTTTTTCAACGGTTCTATTACAAAGTGAGAATTGTATATTATGATCACCCATTCACCCTATAACTTTACAGATTCTGTCATGGAACTTTTGTCCTCGGAATATCTCCTGAGTGCCTGCAGCAATTTATCTGAATTTGCATACATGGGCATTGGCCATTAGCTTTTTCACTTTACCAAATTGTACCCTGTTCATTATCTTTTTTGTCAAACTATGACCGGTTGCCAGGTTAACCTTTGTGACAGAAACAAGCAATCAGGTCTATGAAAACAAGCCCAAAGGCCTGTGTGCTGCTGACTGGTGCCAGGTTATGCGTTTGTGACAGAAGTAATACAGCCTGCATATGTGTCACTTTGGCTGTTCTTAAGTCTTAACCCTCAACGGGTATGGACTAGAGTTACTAATTTGTTATTGCTCACTCAGTCAAAATCCTTTCGTATGAAAACACACTTACAACAATCAGGTACATAGAATTCGGCTTAATAATATCGGCCACTGGCTTGACCCAATAGCCAATAGCCGAGGACCTCCTGGGTGCATACCACATGGATGCAATGCAATAAGCGATTCCCCTTGTTCCATTGCTAGCCGGACAAACCATTTGCTGAATACCATTCCCTTACTCTCTTATACTGTCACTGTCAACAAAGGCTAAACATGAACGTTGTCATGTGTCTCTGCAGCCCTACCAAAGCCAGCCTGTATGGAGCCATACTGTTCACCCTGCAGGAAGCTCACTACCTGCCTGTGTCCAAGGGCCTGCTCATTGTCCTCTTCACACTGTTCATGGCCACGTCCAAGGTGAGCTCCTTCACCAAGCTTATCTCGTGTAAAATAGTCAATAAACGTGTGCGCGCGCGCACACACGCACACACACACACACACACACACACACACACACACACACACACATCCACACGATACTGTTATCCACCAAGCAACTCGGTGGGAGTGGTTAGTTGTTAACATCAAGGTGAAGTTTAGAATGTGTTTTTATAATTATTTTAGAGCACATACCTATATATATATATATATATATATATATATATATATAAATATATATATATATATAAAAGATTTACATATTTACATATAATATGACTTAAATCAGAATCAGCTTTATTGTTAGTTACACAAGTAAAAAGTGAGTGAAATTTGTTTCCAAGAAAACAAAGAAAGGGAAGAAGAGAGGGGGGGTAAGGAGATCAAGGCAAGAAAGAAGACATTTTTGGCCCAGGCGGTGGCGTAACCGTCTGGGCACCCGACTGGTAATCCAGTCGCAGTGTGCCGCGGGTTCGACTCCCGAGCCCGACACGGCCTTTACTGCATGTCTTCCCCCATCTCTCTCCCGTTTCCTGTCAGCCTACTGTCTGTCCCTTCAAAAACCAATAAAAGGCGTAAGCCGCAAAAAAATATCTTTAAAAAAAAAGAAAAAAGAAAGAAGACATTTTGAGCTCTTTTACCACAAAAAAAGTACAAGTAAAGGATTTCAGATATTTAGAAGCTTGTTTCACAAACAGCACACTCGTAGGGTCTCTCTTAGCTTATTCAGTGGTGCAGCCACTCCAAGGAACAACAATGTGTGTCCCTATGTATGTATGAATGTATCATGTCTATTTAGGGTACCAACAGGTGACAAAGTGGCGCTGACTGTTGAGCTTCACACTGTGCACAGGTGCATGATGATGGGAAGATGAGAGATGAGAGTTTTTAGTGTAATACCAGCACACAGCACAGTGCGGTACCAAATTACGGTGTAGCTGTAGCACATGCACAGGTGCATGATGAGAGGCAGTACAGTACAGTACAGACTACATAGTCCGACACCAATAGTCCTACAGCCAATAGTCCTACAGCCAATAGTCCGACAACCAATAGTCCGACAGCCAATAGTCCGACAGCCAATAGTCCGACAACCAATAGTGCGTCCGACAACCAATAGTCTGACAGCCAATAGTCCGACAAATAAGGGGTTTAAATGTAAGGTTCTATAAAGTAACAACGTAATTCAAGGGTGCCTTGGATAAAAAAAACCTTTGAGAACCACTGCTCTAAACCAGCACGTTTTCTCTCCCAGGTGGCGTTGACCGCCCGCCACTCCCACGCCTCTCCCTTCGCCCTGGTGGAGTCGTGGGTGTGCCACCTGCTCTTTGGCTCCGCTCTGGGCGGAGGCGAGGAGGAGCACCACGGCGCCGCGTCCTCACCCGCCAAAGCCAAGGAGGAACTGACCGAAGGCACTCGCAAGAGGAAGGCCAAGAAAGCCGAGTAGAACGCCACCCTCCACTCCCCCCTGAGATGAGACCACCAGCGAGAGGAGAGAGAGACACCTCCTCTCGTGGCTCACACACATGATGATGGGGCTTTCCTGATCCTCACCGAGGGAACAGGGGAAGTTTGGTGTATGCCAAATGAGGCCCTTTCTATTCAGGACAAATGGGGCTTTCTGCATATTTTACAGTATGAGGACTCAACACATTGGAGACATCGAGCCAGCCAGTACTAATGTTTCATACCATAATGTGATAATTGGAAATAATGACTGCTAGCATGAACGTAGACGCTACTATAGAATATTATTTTTAAGTGATTTGAAAAGGTTAAAGCTCTATAGTCTGATAGTAATTATTGCTATAGAGTGCTAGTGAGATGGATTGCCAATTTCAGCCAATCAGGAGAGATAAACCATTGTTTCAAGCTTCAATTCCAATTGCAATCTGCTCATTTCTTTGTGTCACCACTTCCAATATAATTTATCCTGTATCAGTTCTCTTGTGATTGGAAGAAATTGGTATTCTGACCTGAAAATCTATCTTCTGTTTACTAAAGAGAGACCGAGAGACCCCTGTTACACTCTATATAGCAAATACCATACGAATATAGAGCTATTCAACACTTATTGGAAGAAAACTACTTACTCCACCTGTTTTTTATAGGGTGCAAAGCTGAATTAATAAATGCATATTTATTAACTAATTCATAATTTAATTTCTGCCATCAGAAAGAATTTGTTTTTTCACACTGGATACATCTTGTTTTGGAATGAAACTGTTCATATTGACTTATTTATTTGTGTATTTATTGTTTAGGCCAGTGGTTCTAAAAGTGGTGTCCGGGCACCCCCGGGGATCCCTGAGGGGGTTCCGGGGGGTCCCCAGCAAAATTATTTAATATAGCATCAACATCAGTTTAATCATTTTATATTTCAGCTATTTTTGTCACAAAGTCACAAAATACTTTCAAATGGCGGTCCCGCGGCCAAATACATATCAATTTGGGGGTCCTTGACATGAACATGTTTGAGAACCACTGGTTTGGGACGTCTTCTGCCTTGAACACGGCCCTCCTTCACCGGATATCTGTGATATAAGTTTTATTTCTGAACAGAAACGCATTTTGGAAGAAAAGCACAAAATCTGACACAAAATCAGAAAAAATCAATAAAGCAACAGATGTGAAGAAACATTGCTGCTTTTTACACTGGAGAGGAAAGACAATTACACCATGTCTTTGAATAAAGTCATGTTGAAAACCTGTTGCTTTCACATTCCATTTCATCACCAACGTTATGAAACGCAACTGTTCTTGTCGGGCACAGGGTTATAGTTTCTGGAGACTGAGGCTCAAAAACCTTAATGTTGACTCTGGATTATTATAGCCGGCATACCTACTAAACTGGGAGTAAAAAAGAAAGAAATACCAAAACGGTTACACACAGTTAACACTGTTATACTGTGTACTATTTCTGTGATGCTAGAACTTTGCTGATCATATGAGACAGTATAATAAGATAAATAAGTAGCCTGGCTCCAGCCCCTGAATCGCTAGCTTCGTGTAATGAAACTAAATAAATTTTCAGGCTGAGTGTCAGGCTAATAAATTCGATGAAAGAGACAGCAAAAGACAGGGACAACAGTTTAAAATAAAGTTTAGTTTAAAATAAACAAACAGTAAAAGCTACAATCAGCACTATTGGGAATATGTTACATTACTTTCACAAGTAACTTTTACAAATGTTGTAATATTACTCAATTTGTAAAAGTTATATCATATGCTAAATTGATATAGTAATTGATATAGTAATTGTAAAAATATATCAAGCATCTTAGCTTCATACTTCATACAAAATGTATACCTAATTACAAGCAGTTACCATTATGTTGACTTGTTAGATTTGCCTGATCTCGAGGTGTGCATATTTGGGTTGTTTTAGCAACCTCTGGTGGACACAGAGTGACACCACTGCCAAACAGACAGACCACCTCATCATTGCTCATCCTCTTCATTCGAGTGCCCTCGAGATCTGCGACACAAGTTGCTCATTGCCACACCGAGTTCATTCACAGTCAGTCCTGTGTCCCTACTCGGAACATCTGGAAATGTGAGCGTTCTTGTTCCTCTTGATGGGCAGGGTAGTCTCCACAGAAGAATCTATCCATATGCACCATGTCTCTGTGTGTACGCATGTCTGTAATCCACATAACTCGAGAACCGTTCTTCCCCCCGACTTCAAATTCGACACATGCGTTCCACAACCCCAACAGGGAGTGCAGTGCCCGGTGTCGAGTCGGTCGTTCCCACGGTTGTCCAGAACTGCCACAAAAGGCCTCTGCCCGTGCTCTGGACAGGGCCCCTGGCCAGGCTCCATATATGGAGCTGGCCTGTTCTGACATCACAACACTGCAGAATTGGGCATGCCTGACACAGAACTCCATAAAGGGAGACAGATACAGAAATCTTCATATATGGGCATAAAAGGGACACAGACGGATGGGTGGAGCGGGTACTCTGACACGGATAGAGCGGGTATTATAGCCGGATGGGGCATGGATCTCCAATTTCCATCGTTACCGACTTGGTGTTCTACAGCCGGGCACCGGCATAGTATCCAAAATGACCTGGTCTTTTGCTCTGTGGCAGTGTCCAAAGTCTTCTTTGTGCCACAACAACTGAGATGGGAGGGATGCCTCCATAAATCTGAGCTTTAGTGGGATGGTCCCTCCATGAAAGGTTCTGGACACGCATGAGGAGTCTTGTGTATGTTCCGTCATGACGATCCCGAAACTCCTTATTCATTGTCCATGTTTCAGCACCATAAAGAAGGATACTTTCCACACAGGCATTACTGTTATCATACAGGCAATACTGTCATCATTACTGTTACAGTATTTTAGAAACAGTTGTTTGGGTTTCATCATGGTAGTGAAATAATAGGCTGCTAAAATATCATTTAAATACTACCAGAAGTCCCTTGTGCAAAGCAGTTAACACCCAACCAAAAACACCCAGCCTTGTTGACACAAAATGACACATTTAATTTGAAAAAGTCACCAAAAAAGGCTGTGATTGATGACATGATCAATAACTGACACGGATGCCATCTGAACCATTGGCTCTTTCTCTATAGGGGCCCCACTTCCTCTAGGGGCCCCTCTTCCTGTCCTTTGCACCTGTGCTTGCTTGATCTCTTTACTCCATTCTTGGCAGAGGTGACTCGTTTATGGATAAAGATTGTTTGTGCAAAGAGGTTTGGCATACATGCAGATTCAGCTGACAACCAATGCTTCAGTTTAGTTTGACATGATTTACTTAAAGGGATAGTTCAGATTTTTTTAACTTAAGTTGTATGAAATACTTGCCATTAATATAGTGGTTGCAACTGTATTAATTGATTGCCCGAGTCCCATGGTGGGAGTTCTGCTCTGGTTTTGGTGAAATATCAAGTAGTTCCGGTCATTTTGTGGGGGGAACTGGGGGCCACGCTGTAAAAGTAAATTAATCCACAAAACTAACGTAATTTGTATTGTTGACCTATTTCTAAAATATTAGTGCAACTTTCGTTATTTATTTACCCCTCTATCACACAGAACTATGTTTTTTGTGTCCATATCACTACGCCCAAAAAATAGTTCCATGTGATAGAGGGGTCAAAGTTGAACGAAAGTCGCGCTAATATTTTAGAAATAGGTCAACAATACAAATTACGTTCGTTTTGTGGATTAATTTACTTTTACTGCGTGGCCCCAGTGCCCCCCACAAAATGACCGGAACTACTTAATATTGACCAAAACCAGAGCAGAACTCCCACCATGGGACTCGGGCAATCAATTAATACAGTTGCAACCACTATATTAATGGCAAGTATTTCATACAACTTAAGTTCAAAAAATCTGAACTATCCCTTTAATAGATTTTTGTATGGAATACGTTTTTACTGACTTACAAAAATGCAAAAAAAAAGCATATTGTTGTGCTCATTTATGGTTGGGTTAGGGTTATAATTAAGTGAATCAGTTTAAGTGACTTATGCTTTGTGGTTTTGCACTTAATTTGAAGATGTTAATAGTAGTAGCTAATACACTACATTTTGAAAGTAATTTTACCCCCAATAGTGGAAATAATGCCAAAGAGTCTGCAATGTAACTAAAGTTACAAAATCTCACAAATGAATGGTTTTGTCAGGCCAAGTCCCAAAACAGCTTATATACAAGCTCACGTGTCATGGTGACTGAGAGGTTAGGTGGCCCTGTGGTTAGAGAGTCCACCCTGAGATTGGGAGGTTGGGGCCAAAGATGATAAAAATGGTAACCAATGCCTCCCTGCTTGGCACAATGGCACTTAGTCAGCATAAATCTTTTCATTGTTTTTTTTTTTATTTAATACTTTACCAGTATGACGCCCTGAGGGCGAGAAGCGATATCGCCCTAAAAGGCGAGGTCACGTGCACGCATCCGCCTGGGTGACGGCAGATTGCTGGGCGAGCGCTGGCGCTTTGGCATGGGGGGTCAGATCAACATATGGAATGAATTCTGTACTGGCCATAATATGGTCAGTACACTCAAGACACACTCCATATTGTGTCTTGAGTGTACATTAGGGTTTGATGAGGTCAGATCAACATATGGAATGTCAGAACAGGTCAGCTCCATATATGGAGATCTAAGGGTGGCAGCTCGGTCCATTGTACTCAATTAATCAACAAAGACATACAATACATTGAGGGTCCCTGCAACATACTAGCGTCATGTCCAGGCAATGTACACATCAAGCCGCCTCACACTTCAGAAACAGGAGATTATAGGCTCCTGGCCTACAGTATGGGCCGCATGGCTCGGGAACGGTTGGCTAGGCTACTTATTAGCCTGGGTTCCAGCCTGATTCGCTGCGTTCCGCGCATCTGAAAATGTAACTGTGACATTTTCAGATCCGCGGAACGCAGCAAATCAGGCGGGAACCCAGGCTAGCTACTTATCTACCTTCTAGCTCTGAATCATGTTGGTGGAAATGTCAGTGTGAAGGAACTGGGCCATAGTACATCAACATCTCCATTACATAACCCACAAGCTGTTATAGGAGGCCTACAGCAGAGGTCAGAGGTGAATCCGGGGTCGTATGCCCTGAGAAAGAGAGTATCCTTTTGGCCCGAATGGCCTCCTGTCCAACCTTTGTAAGAGCAAGCAATAAACCATCGCTGATTAACTTAACAGGAGGTCACCTGACACCTAACCCCTGCTCCTTACAGTCCACACAGCAGTGGAAGCCATCATCATGGAGTTAAAACAATCATCCCCTGTGGTTTCTCCGCTTTAAATTGAGTTAAAGACATGCAACAGAGGCCTCCAGCCAGAATCAAAGCGGGACATTGTTAAGTATTTAGTTAATAATTAGTCAGTATTTTAATACTATCGTGTCAGCTTCCAGTGCGGCCCCAATCACTTCCTTCTATAAACAAACATTACTGTGTGGCCTACTGTGGACAACCTCACTCACTGAACAAGCACCTTGATCAGTAGTGTACACTGCACTGTCCTAGAATCTGTCCCAGACACTAGTTTGTAATTGAGGAGGTGGACGCATCTTCCCAGAATAAAACTTATGGTGCTAAAACCCCCAAAAATGTGCACAGGAAATCTATGGAAAATACAGGATCAACCTCTAACTAATTGCAAAAAAACGAACTCAGCTGATTTTGCATCTTCAATATATATCCTGAATAACAGAAATTGTCTGAGGGGAAAGTGTTGAAAATGGCCTGTACAGTATGGCCACCATTGACAT
Organism: Electrona antarctica; assembly: GCF_951216825.1. Lineage (NCBI taxonomy): Eukaryota > Metazoa > Chordata > Actinopteri > Myctophiformes > Myctophidae > Electrona > Electrona antarctica. Next base: position 41,171,023 of record NC_136812.1, read on the forward strand.
CCTATTATAAGGCAATATTTTCTAAATGTCCTTATGCTTTAAGTAGCATGTGACATATCAAACTAGGGGGCTTTCATGATGCTGAATCCATTCCAAGCATTAGTTTTGCATAAAAACACTCATTGGGCTAAATTTGGCCATAGCAAGCCCAAATGTGCTGACATCATCACATTTTGGCAAGCATCATGAAAACCCCCTAGTTTGATATGTCACATGCTACTTAAAGCATAAGGAAATTTAGAAAATATTGCCTTATAATAGGATGTCAATGGTGGCCATACTGTAAAGGCCATTTTCAACACTTTCCCCTCAGACAATTCCAGGCAACTTTTTTTCTGTTATTCAGGATATATTGAAGATGCAAAATCAGTTGAGTTTGTTTTTTTTGCAATTAGTTAGAGGTCAAATTACATTATTACTGGACTACAACTGAAACAAAACAAAACTAGAAAAAGTGCCCTTCTGGGCACAGGTCTCCACCAGGAGGATAGGATTGTGTGTGATGTTTGGCAAAATGTTTAGGAGTAATATAAACATGTTGTGTGTGTGTGTGTGTGTGTGTGTGTGTGTGTGTGTGTGTGTGTGTGTGTGTGTGTGTGTGTGTGTGTGTGTGTGTGTGTGTGTGTGTGTGTGTGTGTGTGTGTGTGTGCTACTCCTGAAAACTTTAGAAGCCAATCGTAGGCAATCAGGATGGATAATTATGAGAAATCAAACAAATCACATGATCACATTACTATGGAGAGCATGTGTACCGATTTGTGTGAAATTTGGATAAAATCTGAAGGAGTAATATTAGAAAATGTGTTTTACATATGTGGGCCTCCTGGTGGCGCTATAAAGAGCAGATGTGAAAAATTCCAGGCAAAGGTTTTTCCTTGGCCTCTAGGGAGTGTGCATACATGGTTTTACACAGATCGGTGCAGTTATAGGTAAAACACAAATCGGCCAGTTATAGCGCCACCATGAGGCCGAGTTGAAAATATTCAAGTGGCATTTGTTCCTCGACCTAGTGGGAATGTGCGTGCCAAATTTCACGGAAATCACACCATGTGTTCATGATTTGCAGCATTTTGTTTGAAACGGAGCACTCCTGCGAACTTTGGAAGCCAATCTTAGCCAATCAGGATGGAGTCTGAAAAATCTGAAAGACCCGTTTCGTTGAATGGCTCTAGAGAGACTGTGTACCAATTTGCGTAATGTTTGGACAAAATCTGTAGGTGTACTGTCAAAACATTTGTTTTGCACAAAGCGGCCTCCTGGTGGCGCTATAACAGGCCAATGTGAAAACTTTGGGGCAGAGGTTCAGCTCTGGCATTCAGGGAGTGTGTGTGCAGAGTATGGCTGCGATCAAGCCAACGGTGCCAGAGATTAGCTGTTCACAGACGGACACACGGACGGACACACGGACGGACACACGGACGGACGGACGGACACACGGACGGACGGACGGAGTGCAAAACATACTCTCTCCCCATGCCTTCGGCCTGGTGGAGACAACAAACTAGATAAAGTGCCCCTCGGGGCACAGGTCTCCACCAGTGCAGGTCAGGTTGTGGCCTCCTGGTGGCGCTATAATAGGCCAATGTGAAAAGGGTGGCATTCTTACGCCTTGGATGGCAATTGGATGATTTGAGGCATTTCGTTCCAAAAATGGGTTTTGCAAAAATCCACCTGTTGGTGGTGCTATAACAGGCCAATCTGAAAAGGGTGGGATATATTCCTCAGCCTAGTAGGAAAGTCTTTCACGTAAATTGCACACTGCGTTCATGATTTGAGGATTTTTGTTCAAAACGGGCCAATCCTGCAAACTTTGAAAGCCAATGTTAGCCAATTAGGATGGAATATGAAATATCGGACAGATCAGGTCTTGAGCACATGACTATAGAGATACTGTGTAACGATTTGCGGGATTTTTGGACAAAATCTGGAGGAGTAATATTAAAAATGTGTTTTACAAAAGTCGGCCTCCTGGTGGCGCTATAACAGGCCGTTCTGGAAAATTTGAGGCAGGTTCATCGTTGGCATCCAGGGAGTGTGTGTGCAAAGTTTGGCATCAACCGAGTTAGCGGTGCCTGAGATTAGCTGTACACAGATGGACGGACGGACACACACATGGACGGACGGAGTGCAAAACATACTCTCTCCCCATGCCTTCGGCCTGGTGGAGACAACAAACAAAAAAAAGGGACAAAAATGTGCTTTGGCTGTGTTGGCATACATCAGAGCATGTTAGTAGTTTGTTTTACTGCTTGTGTTTCCAGTTTTCCTTGAATGCGGTGGAGCTTCTGGACGAATGCACTGTTAGCCCTGAGATCTTGTCAAGGTGCTTAAGTTTGTACCACAGCCTCCTGGGTGCCGCAGTGGAATGTTACCAACATCTGCTGAACCAATCACTGGCAAACATACTAATCATGCACACACACACGCACACAAACATGCATGAGCGCATGCGCACACACACGAGCATGCACGCACACACACACACATGCAGTCATGCACAGTTGCACACACACTCACAATGATACATGAGCCACTAGTGAGCCACCGACGCAACTGCAATGTTTTCATCTGTTGCCAAAAGAACTAACATCGACTCCAGACCACCATATCAGGATTTCGTCAGAATTCCTTAAAACGGGGCGACATGATGATTGATAATTCCCAGTAGCCAAGTGGTTGTGGGTTGAACTCCCTCCCTGGGCAGGCTGTATAGTGATGGGGGTGGGGGGCGGGGGCTATAAGAGCCCAGCAGGAAAGGACTGGAGGCACCACAGTGTCTTCTGTAAGGAGATAGACAGACAGACCTGGAAGAGGAGTTGTCTCCATGAACTGATCCCAGGCCAGGATAGAGGACTGGACAACATTACAGCTCTGCAAACTGCACAAACTCCACTCTTCCTTTCGTCTGTTTCATAGGTATGGCTGCAGCTATCCATTAGTTCCTTACAAAGATTATTCTGTCATTACTTAACCTTTAATTAATTAACCAATCGAATAACCGAGAAGCATATTTTATTGATATTTTTTTATTTAATATGAAACAATCAGTATTGACTTTTGTTAATCAAATAAGTCGATTAGTCTGATTAGCCACGTATGCCCTACTTTTATACATTCTACGGATGTTGTGTGAAAAGAGTCGATCTGCAAGCTCACAACTTGTCACATTGCAGGTATTACAATATTGATTTTTTTTATAATGAATTCAATGAATTTGTTTGCTTAAAGGACTTACGACATGAATTTAAACTTATTTTTGGTGTTTTTTTGGGCTCCCTACTGTTGCATCGGTCAGCATTTCTGAGTCAGCATTCCTGACTAGGGGTTAAAATTAATATCAACAACCATTCTATTCATTACAGTATAACAACTTTAGATGTTGCAATATGCATTTATGTAAAAGAAACCTTCTTTCGGCAGGGCAGGAGATCAACGTCTTCAGTGGTGTGAAGGCTGGTGGTCTCTGTAGGACAGAGCAGAGCGGCGGGGGTCTCGGTCTTGTCTTGGGTCATTGTTGGGGGTCATCTAGGATCATGCTGTGGAGTCTGGTGCTGTTTGGGGTCCTGTGTGTGGATAGACTAACCGCAGCGGCACAGAGCAGGGGTGAGTGCAACATTTCACTTCATATTGCAGTGAGAGATGTTACTGTATCAGATGATAATATAAACACAGAAATTAAAAGAGCATTTATGTTGACTAAGAGCACCATGAAGATGCTTGAAAAACTATGTGATGTTTTTTCTGTTGTGTCATTTTTATTTACACCCTCAATTTCCCGCTGGGAGATTTATAAAGTGGCATCCTCTCCTCTATCAAATTATTATTTTACTAATAATAGTAGGAACAGCAGGTTTATTTTTTATTTATTATCGACTACTCTCTACATGGAGACTTGAATTCATGGATATTGTTCGTTTTTTGTCGCATTCCTAAGCCAATAATTGGATGGCCAGCAGTGGTTCCCTATGGAGACACGAAGAGTCTCCTCAAATGAATGGCTTAGGAATGCGACAAAAACCAATGAATATCCATTAATTCAAGTCTCCATGAGGTGAGTAATCGATAGAAAAAGGCCATTTTGCGGGTGAACTATCCCTTCAAATGTGGTTAAAAAGGTGGTCAGTTATTCACCTCAGTGGCTGTGTGAGTGGATCGGATCAGATGTAGTGACTCCAGTACATTCCACGTCTAGAAGCTCTCCTCTTCATGGAATTCATTCAGAAAAACAGAGATGCCCCTGATGGAAAGAACACACTTATTTTCCCTTCACACACACGTCCCTGCACTGCTCCCTGGAGGGCGTGTGTGTGTGTGTGTGTGTGTGTGTGTGTGTGTGTGTGTGTGTGTGTGTGTGTGTGTGTGTGAGAGAGAGAGAGAGTCAGATAGGACAAATATCTATCTTTATACATTTTTCTCCTATTATTTGATTACTGCCATTTATCAATACACATTTTTAACCCGGCAATTACAATTTACAATTAGAATGTAGGCATTCCGCAGATGCTCTGATACAGAGCAACTTACAAAGTGAAAGTTCAGAATCAATTAAATATAGTAAAAAAATAACAGTAAATGGTCGTGTAAATAAAGGAAAGCAAAGGAAACAATTAAGTACCTTTTATTAGGTGCTAAAGTATACAAAGACTAACGTTTAGAGAAACGTTAGTCTTTGTATACTTTAGCACCTAATAAAAGGCTCTAAATGTCCGTGCTGCTCCAGTCTCTTCTCCTTCTGCAACTCTTGTCCTTGTACCTGTGAAGCACCGGATCAGCCGCTTTAGGCTTGAGGCGCGTTGGTAGACTCCCTTTGAAACAATGAAGTACTACTAAGTAGTAACTATGATGCTTGGTAAACATAAAACCTAGCGTCTGTACTGAATAACATTCTTTGTGTCTATCTAAATAACATACATAACGTATAAGTAACCAACATACATATGTTTAGTACATCTTCAGTACATCAATAGTAGCCCACACATCTGCAATAGGTATTGTACAGTATGTGATGGATGTACAGTACTGTACTTTCATGTTGTACATAGTTGTAAACGGTGCACAGCTTGTAGGATGTGTTGGTGCTGCGCTCTTGGAACAAACCTTAAAAAGGAATTTGTTCTTAATGTTTTTTATAGAGCCGCCAATTCAGCACCTCCCCCTCATACATTTGTATACAGTGTAGGAGGAACTTAGGAAGGCATACTGTAGTTGCCCCAAGAGGGGTCAGAACTACAAAAACATTCATAGGGTCATATAATAGTTGAGCATTTCTATCTACTCGCTCTGTGTAGGGCTGCACTGGTGTAATAAAGTAACTAAGTACATTAACTCAAGTACTGTACTTAAGTATACACTTTTGAGGTATTTTTGAGGGGCGATATTGTTCTTCTCTCTCCCCATTTCCTGTCAGATTACTTTCAATCCATCAATAGAGGCAGAAAAAGCCAAAACAATATCTTAAAAAGATTTTGATTATTATTACAAAACATAAATTACGCACTTCAGCTACATTTCAGCCATTTGAAAATATCACAGCAAAAAAGTCTCACTTTGAATACTAGTTACTAATAGTAATTGTAATTCAAACTGAGGAGTGCCAGACTTGTTCAGAACTAGTTCTTTAAAAAAGAAAAAAGAAAGAAAACATTTTCAGGTGGTTTACCAATTTCTGCTCAATCAGGAGAGTACCCAATTATCAGCTTAAATCTTTATAGATTTCCAGATCAAATTGTGTCTGCTCACTTCTTATTTGTTTCATTACTTCCATTTAATTTGTTTATCCTGTATTGTGTATTCCGTATGGGTTCTCTCTCCTGATTGGCTAAAAAAAATGCATGTTCTGTTTACTAAAGACCTGGAGAGACAGGAAGACCCCTATGTTACTGAACAGACACTCCATGGCAGAATCACTTACAGCACCGTTAACAACTTGAGATCATGTTGCGTTGCACATTTCTGTAAAGGAAAACCTTGTTTTGGCAGGACAGGAGAGATTCTGCTCATTCCTCCCCAAAAGTGGAGGCTTTTACTGAGAATACTGCTGAGGTGGTAGTGGATGGATGTTATTTCAGTCAGTGTTATGGTTTTTAAGAATGGCATGCATGGAACCGGAGGGAACGTAGTGTGATGACTGAGTCCGTCTGTACACGGTGTACACATGATGAATGGTAGCCTGCCTCTCCACTAGGGACGTGCAGAGAATGTTAGAGAGGCAGAGGCTGAACTTCCATAAAGGGGCAATTTTAGCCAAAGAAAATCTCAAAACGACTGATCTACAAGCTCACAACGCGTCGCGCTGCGATGCATTGAGAGCTTGTAGATCAGCTGTTTTCGGTGTCCCCCGTCCCCGCACTCCTTAGCTACTAAAGGTGCAGCCTACAATATGGATTTCTATATGGATGCACCCTGTGCCTGGCCCCCTCTGCACTCGAAACACCAGGAAACGCGAGGCGCTGGCACAGAATCCCTATAGAGGGTATGCGCGTGACATCATCATCATACCAGGAAGTTATGCGGGAATGCGTACTGAGGGGCAAAAAACTACTTTCTGGCCTTGACAGCCCATGCATCCAAACAGAAAAGTCCTATTTCATTGCATGAAATGACTTTAAACAACATTAAATTCACTCTGTCACTCACTTTGCCACTCGATTTGCCACTCGATCTGCCATTCACTATATACATGCGCATACCCTCTATCCGCTATCCTTGAGCCACTCTGGAGCTCCTACGGTGCTGCTAGAAGCACTAATATGCTAACCACGGGGCATCAAAGATGTTTCATTGAGGTCCAAATATTGCCTAATTGCCAATCCAGGCGGGGATGGAGAAATGATTCAGAGAAAGGATTGTGGTAATAACAGGATTGAATGGAGGGGACATTTTTGGATCGCCCACCATTGTAGAAATGGGCTCCTATGGAAACACCCGCCTACGGTTAGTGGAAGCTACGGTCGTCTGTACCCAGAAAATGTCAAAAGGTCATCAAAGTCGTCAAGGGCACAAATTGACACTTCGAAAAAAGTTGTTAAAGACGTCATGGGCATGGAAAGAGTTTTAATTCAAGTTAGTTTAAATAACGCAACGTTGAAGCAATGTGGTGAAACTGATAGATTAAAACGATTGAGACAGAGTCAAGGCCTGGGCAGGCGGTCCAACGGTCCAGGCACCTAAGCAGCATGGCAGTGCATTGCGGGTTCGAGTCCTGTTCCCAACTATCTCTGCTGCATGTCTCTACTCCGTCTCTCTCTCCCCGTTTCCTTCCTAAATCTACACTGCAATCTATAAAGGCAGAACAACCCAAAAAATTGCATTAAAAAAAATATATAGAAAAAGAGTCAAGTGAAAATAGAAGCAAAGAAAGAAAATGCATAATGAATGAACAAATTACTAATGGTTCATGGTATATGATGCTCTGATTACTCATGTATACTGCAACGGCAATGTACATGTTCCAATTAGTTTGGGAAATTAGTTACACACATGGTAATCACATGGTAACTAGTCAAATACAGGTCTGGTGGTTAAATACCCATTGAATCTGGAAAAATTGGGCTTTAATGTACTATATTTTGTGAGTAGCGTGCCACAGCTGCTGAGCATGTTTGTTGTGATGGTGGAATGAATGAAGTGCTTCATACGATGGCTTACTAATGTTCATTTTTGTGTGATTCAGATGGGGAAATTATCAATCAGATCAAAGGAACCAACATGGCCCTGGCAGAGATCAAGGAACTTCTGAAGCAACAGATCAAAGAAATTGTTTTCCTGAAGAACACTGTCATGGAGTGTGAAGCATGTGGTGAGTACAAACTTCACTAATGCTGATTCTTTTGGCCTTGGATCAATGGTTCCGAGCCTTTGTTAATTTCAAGGACCCATAACTCAGAGTATACAAATGTAACCAAATGGGTCACTTGTAAAACAAATTCTCTAGTTATAGGCGTTCTAAAATGTTTTATTTTTATTTTTTTATGTTTTTTTTTTGTGGCTTTCGCCTTTATTTTATATATTTTATGGAGGGACAGACAGTAGGCTGACAGGAAATGGGGAGAGAGATGGGGGGGAAGACATGCAGTAAAGGCCGTCGGGATCGGGAGTTGAACCCGCGGCACACTGCCAGACTGGGTTACCAGCCAAGGTGGCTGGACCACTGAGCCATGGCCCAGGCCAATGTTTTTTTTTTAATATGCCTCTCTGTCTTACTGTAATTGAGTGCTGTGTTATCTATGTATTTTCTATTATCTTTGTTTGTTTGGGGACTACGGATGGAAATCCGGCATATACAAGACATACACAATGCATCAGATCAAAGTTACACAGTGCTTTATTAGTACATTCAACTGAATCAAATGAAATGAGCAGCAGAAATAGAAGCATGAACAGCAGATCACTGACCTGGTGTTGTGTTTGTGTAGCGATGGGAGGGACGACACCTCGTCCCTCGTGCGTCCCCAACCCCTGTCCCCCGGGGTTGAAGTGCACCGAGACGGTGGATGGCGTCTCATGTGGTCCCTGTCCCGATGGCATGGTGGGCAACGGAACAAGCTGTGAGGATGTGGATGAGGTGAGAGGACGCTGCTGAAACCATCCCATTACCTTTTCAGATACATTGAATATTCGAGAAGCGTGGGGTTTTAGGAAGATTAATAATTCTTTAATCAACGAATTGACCCAAAATAAATTCTCAATTCTCATTCGTTTTTTGTTTAACCGGGCACGTAAAGGAGTAGTTCACCCCCAAAATGACTAATTTTCTATCAATTACACACATGAAGCCTCAAATTAGTTTTTGTCACATTGCTGACACATTTACATTTCTTTTTTCTAAATCGATTATTTTATCATAATTGATTTTTATTTAAAAGGATAATAAATGGCTGTAACCATTAGTAGACTTTTCAGTTCCATCTACTTCGGAACTGAAAAGTCACAAGAAAAGATATGGATCATAATGTATTCTGCAAATTCCATAGGATACACAATGGAATCTGGATGTGAAATGTCCTGAATTGTACTTCACAATAGAACCAACATATTAAATAATGTAGATTATTCACTGCCTGCTCTACCGTGTGTGTGTGTGTGTGTGTGTGTGTGTGCGCGCAGTGCACGGTGATGCCGTGTCACATGGGTGTGCGCTGCATCAACACGTCGCCAGGGTTCCGCTGTGGGGCGTGTCCTGCAGGCTGGACCGGACCGGTGGTGCAGGGAGTGGGCCTGGCCTACGCTACTGCCAACAAACAGGTAGCTGTTATTGAGGATCAACCCTCAATGGGCTTTAGTAGAGTTGGAAAATGTTTAATTTACAGTATCCATGTTACTGATAGTTATGCTTCAGCATTTCTGTCAATCAAACATCAATCAAAGTGTCTGTTTCTTCTCCTACAAAGGTGTGCAAGGACATTAATGAGTGCGAGGGTCCCAAAAACAGAAGCTGTGTGGAGAACTCCATCTGCATGAACACTCCTGTAAGTTTACAGAATAGTAGGCTAGTTTTGTTCTGAACTTAACCACATTGACTTTAGCTAGCATCCCAATCCTGGGCATTCTGTGTGAAAATCTGTAAGCAGCTTGCAGAAATAGCATCACGATGCATTGCATTCTGTGAAAACAGCATATCTGCAAGTTCACAGTGCTTGTAGATTCAATTGAGCTTGTAGATCAGCTCTTTTTGGCAGAGACGGAGAGGCAAAAAGAAAGGGGCCAAGTACAGACCCCTGGGGGACCCCGGTTGTTTAAACATTGTAAAACACCCTTGCTGTCGGAAATATCAATCTTTCAAAATACTTTTGTGGAATGGATTATTCACCAAATTCTTTCTTTCTAAATGCCAAGCTATGTAATGGATGTAAATGCCCATGTGGGTTGTAATCTCTCGGACATAGGCTACTGCTTGGATACTGTCTTTATCGTAATATTATCTGTGAATTTTATTACTCAGTAAGTAACACTGCGGTAATTGTACCGTGACAATAATGTTGACGTATTGACATCAGTGCATTCTGTTGATGCCGTTGTCAATGACTGCATACTAGTGCGGGATACAGTAATGATGCTGTTGTGTGCATTTCTTTCTGCACAGTGCAGGAGATCTGTATATCAGATGTACAGTATACTGTCATCATTCATTGCTGATGGTGTCTTTTGCGAAACTAGAGAATCACCGACTTATCTATCTATCTATCTGTCTCAGGGCTCATTCAGATGTGGCCCCTGTAAGCCAGGCTATCTATCTGTCTCAGGGCTCATTCAGGTGTGGCCCCTGTAAGCCAGGTTATCTATCTATCTATCTATCTATCTATGTGTCTCAGGGCTCATTCAGGTGTGGCCCCTGTAAGCCAGGTTATCTATCTATCTATCTATGCGTCTCAGGGCTCCTTCAGGTGTGGCCCCTGTAAGCCAGGTTACGTTGGGGACCTTATCTATCTATCTATCTGTCTCAGGGCTCATTCCGGTGTGGCCCCTGTAAGCCAGGTTACGTTGGGGACCTTATCTATCTATCTATCTGTCTCAGGGCTCATTCCGGTGTGGCCCCTGTAAGCCAGCTTATGTTGGGGACCAGAAGCGGGGCTGTAAACCAGAGAGGGCCTGCGGGAACGGACAACCCAACCCCTGCCATGCCAGCGCTGAGTGCATCGTCCACCGCGAGGGCGGCATAGAGTGTCAGGTCAGTGCACTGTCCACCACTAGGGGTCAATAAGCAACTAGTGGTCACTCAGGTCAGACTGATTTACCACATTTACTACAGTACACGTTCCGGAAGAAATTGGTGATGTCCTTTGCATGTAATGTAATTTGCAATGTCCAAAACCTTTCAACATGGTGCGCTTTTGGAGACTTTTGAAAGTGAAAGTGTACAGTATATGGTTAGGGGTGTCTTTGGGTTTTGAGTATTTAATAAATGAAAAGTATTAACAAGAGCTTGTGACTGGATGATAACTATACAATGAATGCATTGGAACAAATGGTTCTTTTCCCCATTTCCTGAAAAGTAACCATTTTGTTCACCCGACAGCGACGATATGGAGGATTACAGTCCTGTTGCTATCAAAGCTGTTTGTGTCATAATGGCGTTGTGTGTTCTCATATCCACTCATATTGTTATGCACATCAACCATTTTCCATCCTGGCAGTGTGGAGTGGGCTGGGCTGGCAACGGCTACCTGTGTGGGCCTGACATAGACATCGATGGATTCCCCGACGCGAAGCTGGAATGTCCTGAGAGGAACTGTGCCAAGGTGAGTCACTCTGATGTTCCGGAGGTTCAGGGAAAAACATACAAACACACATCAGTGCGATCTGGAAAGAATTATGAATGAATAATATTATTAATGCATTATTTAATGAATGAATCATTCTTGATGGATTGACCAGTTGTGTGTATGGCATATACCAGTATGTAAGGTCTATGTGTGTGTATAGGCTACAGTGTCAAACTGTGTGTGAAGTCCAGCCATTCTGGAAGGACTCGCAGTACAGCATTTCTGAAAACAATTTAAAGTAACCCAGTAGTCAGGAAAGCATCAGTTTAATTTTAACCATTTTAACCATTATTTTATACTTTGGCTATTCAAAAATAGCTTGTAGATCTGCTATTTTTGAAATATCTTGAACATCTGTGCTAATTTTATATAACATGTAGGGATGTCCGATATTGTCCAACTCCTAATTTCCGATACGGATATCAACCGATATAAAAACGTTATTCCTATATCGGCCGATAATATCAGGAGGCCAATAATATCGGACATCCATAATAACAAGTTTAACTCAAATCTTTGCATCTGGGGGTCCCTGGGACAGAATATTATTTTGGGGGTCCTTGTCATGAAAAAGTTTGAATACCACTGATAGCAACTTAAGTGTTTTCAGAAAACTTATATTTCTAGATAGACATCTGTAGAATTAATTCTTACTGGGTTAAGTGACTAAAATCTGTAAAAGTCAACACTTATGCCATACCATAGGCTACTGGGTTAAGGGATTAAAATCAGTAAAAGTCAACACTTACACCATATCATATTACGATATCCAAAATCCCAGACGAGTGCGAGTCTCATTCTGTATCACTATAATCTAGATCAGCGGTTCCCAAACCTTTATGGCCATGCACCCCGTTACCTCCTGACCCAGCTGATGCACCCCCACATGGAAATATACATTGTATAAGCTATATAAAGACATATATTTCCTATTTATCCACATATATGCACATGTATGAACCTGAATATGGCATATATATGCAGGCTATATTCTGCATATACAGTACTTGCCATATATTGGCATAATATGTTAATATATTTAAAATAAAGCCATAGCACCACAAGGGATGCACGCACCACAGTTTTGGAACCACTGATCTAGATGTATTGTCCAGTAGTACAGCCTGAACATGTTGATACAAGTCAATATGGATCTCTAGAATAATTAGTAGTTTGGTTATAATTACTAAATTGGTTGTCTTGTTCCAGGATAACTGTTTAACCGTGCCAAACTCTGGTCAAGAAGACGCAGACAGAGACGGAGAAGGAGACGCGTGTGATGAGGATGCTGATGGAGACGGAATCCTCAATACACAGGTTCCTAGTTCTATACATGACATCATAAATACATGTTCACAATTTATTCCTCACAGTAATCACAGTTCACTGTGTACATTTACTCAAGTACTGTACTTAAAGTACAATTTAGACTACAGCATACATGTGTAAAATCCCTTAGTTATTATTTACAGGGTATAGGACTAGTTACTAGGTTTGGAGGAGCAGTAAGCAGGGAGAATAATTTAGACCACAGACCATGGGTAAGGTTTAGCAATAGCCCGACAGCTTGTATTATAGAATAGCAGATAAACAACAATGACAATACTCATACAAAACAATAACCAAAACAAAACAACTGTACTTAAGACAATGTGAAAGACCAGAGAAGTACTGTACCTCCTATTAACTGCTCGGAAAAGCATTCTTTAGTCTCTAGTTTAGTCCTATTTATTCACCATTTATTTTAGTTGTCCTTGTCAGGTTTTAAATCTAATCTCAGGTAAGTAACTAAGTTACATTAGTTAAGCAATTTATCCCTCTTTTAGATTCCCGGTAAGTATTTGTTTTTACCAATGTATTGTATTTTTATGAAATCAAACCAACCTTATTTATCAAATTAACTGGGTTAATGTTCCATTCAAAGTAAAGGCTGCACGGCATCAGTGGCGTCTCTACAGGGGGGCATTGCCCCCCCAGATTGGACTTTGTGCCCCTCCAGTCCAGATTGGCCAGTAGTACCCTGCCCTACCAATATTTGATTATATTTTACAAATGTTAAATCTATAAGTTCTTCATGATTATTATAAATATATACATGTTCAAATTAATAGTTAATAGAAATACATGGTAATATATGCAGAAGACATTATAATGCTCAACATATTTGTATTTGTTTGTGCTGCTGCATAATTGTAGCCTACTTAAAATTAAGTGCCCCCTTTGGAAAAAAGTATTCCCCCTGCTGATTTGTGCCTGGAGACGGCACTGCAAGGCATAATCAATTTCTCAACAACTGTACAAAATCAAATATCCACAAAATCACTCAATCACTCAAGGGAATGCAGAAATGCCCAGAAAGAACGACCTGGTCGTTTGGACGTTCCTGAGCAAGCTACAGGAGAAAATTTACCGCCAGTTCTTGTCCCTGGATTACATCAAGCAGCTGCTCACCACCACCAGGTCACGTTTGCTGAGCTTACGGTCCTGAAGCAGCTGTGCGACCAACCGAGGTTGCTCCCTACTAAAGCTGGATCTGAGCTGGGTCTGCTGGAATGTCTGTCTGAGGGAGATGGCGACAATGAGTCTGCACTCTGCAGCATGCAGGATTGATGGCATCTCGGATGAAACGCTCATCTCTGTCTGGAAAGATGACCTTCCTCGTCCAACTCCTCCTGAGGCTTAAGGACGAAGGTCATCGCACCCTCGTCTTCGCAAGCTTCCTGTTCCTGACGGTGCTGGACATTCTCCAGCGAGTCCTTGTCAACATGAAATTCAAGGTCCTGAGGCTGGATGGCACCACCAAGGTCCACCCAGAAGTTCCAGAAAGACGCACGCTACATGGTCTTCCTGCTGACCACCCAAGTGGGTGGCGTGGGCATCACCCTGACCACTGCCAACCGTATGGTCATCTATGATCCCAGCTGGAACCCTGCCACCGATGCCCACGCCGTGGACCGCGCATACCGCAAGTCGGACCAGTAGTATGTCGAAACTAAAGCCTGTAACCTACTGCATTGGGCAGACTAAACTAAAGCCTGTAACCTACTGCATTGGGCAGACTAAACTAAAGCCTGTAACCTACTGCATTGGGCAGACTAAACTAAAGCCTGTAACCTACTGCATTGGGCAGACTAAACTAAAGCCTGTAACCTACTGCATTGGGCAGACTAAACTAAAGCCTGTAACCTACCGCATTGGGCAGACTAAACTAAAGCCTGTAACCTACTGCATTGGGCAGACTAAACTAAAGCCTGTAACCTACTGCATTGGGCAGACTAAACTAAAGCCTGTAACCTACTGCATTGGGCAGACTAAACTAAAGCCTGTAACCTACTGCATTGGGCAGACTAAACTAAAGCCTGTAACCTACAGCATTGGGCAGACTAAACTAAAGCCTGTAACCTACTGCATTGGGCAGACTAAACTAAAGCCTGTAACCTACCGCATTGGGCAGACTAAACTAAAGCCTGTAACCTACTGCATTGGGCAGACTAAACTAAAGCCTGTAACCTACTGCATTGGGCAGACTAAACTAAAGCCTGTAACCTACTGCATTGGGCAGACTAAACTAAAGCCTGTAACCTACCGCATTGGGCAGACTAAACTAAAGCCTGTACCCTACTGCATTGGGCAGACTAAACTAAAGCCTGTAACCTACTGCATTGGGCAGACTAAACTAAAGCCTGTAACCTACCGCATTGGGCAGACTAAACTAAAGCCTGTAACCTACCGCATTGGGCAGACTAAACTAAAGCCTGTAACCTACCGCATTGGGCAGACTAAACTAAAGCCTGTACCCTACTGCATTGGGCAGACTAAACTAAAGCCTGTAACCTACTGCATTGGGCAGACTAAACTAAAGCCTGTAACCTACTGCATTGGGCAGACTCGGAATGTGGTCATCTACCGCCTCATTACCTGTGGCACAGTGGAGGAGAAGAAATCTACAGGCGTCAGGTCTTCAACCAAAACAAAACATCTGTACTTAGACATTTGTGAGAGACCAGATAAGTACCTCCTATTAACCCTATGCTCCCACAGGGAAAGCAGGTAAATACTTTTTATCCTATTTTAGTTTTATTTATTCAACATCTATTTTAGTTGTCCTTGTCAGGTTTTAAATCTAATCTAAGGTAAGTAACTAATTTAAGTTAGTTAAGCCATTTATTCCTCTTTTAGATTCACAGTAAGTATTAGTTTTTAACTAATGTATTGTATTTTAAATACCTTCTTATTTATCAAATTACCTTCTGGTTTCTTAAACCATTCAAAGTAAAGGCATCAAATTTCCCAACAAATGTACAAAATCAAATATCCACAATATCACTCAAGGGAATGCAGAAATAAAATATCTACACTATATTAAACATCACATTACAATTCACTTGAACTCAATAATAATAATAAACACCCTTCACAGGTATTAAGAGTCCCACTGTATGTCCATCCAGGTATGGGTATGGGTAGTGTGCAATGTGTATGCAAGGTGCACTGAGTCTCACTGTGTGATGCAGTGGTAGTGTTGAGTCCTACCACACCACACTACCAAAACCTCCATTTCTTATCTGATTTTAAGGGTTCTGCTGTGTTGAGGATCTTGATGGTAGAATCTTGGGTAGCTCACCAGAGTGATATGCCCACTCGAATCATCCAGTCAAAGCAAAATACCTGACCTGTTTATAAAACGGGTCATATAATCACAAATTAGGATAACACCCTTAAAAGTTTAGAAAACAAATAAAACATCGTCTTCATCTTACTACTAATAGTACATTTACAACTAATATTAGCTGGATATACAATTAAATCAAAACTGTTACCATGAAAGTTATAAATTAATAAATTATACTACATGGCTGCTGCTGCAGTCACAAACACAGTACAGTTCACTCACCAAGTCAGTGTTGACAAAGTTCACACAATAAACAGGGTTCCAGCCATAGCCTTCCAGGATCAAACTTCTCAAAAGGATCAAAATACAGCACTCTTCTTTCAAAAAGAGACTGGATCAACCAAACATCTCTTTAAATGAAAACAATTCATATGCATGTCGTTTTTCTCTGTTTGTCAAACTGTTTGTTCAACAGGCTTCTCTCTCCTGTTCTCTCCAGAACATTCTGTGCTCTGCAGCATGCAATTAGGGTCAATTGGTTCATTGGCTTGATCAGAGCACCTCACAGCTTCTTCTTCTTCTTCTTCTTCTTTGAGTTTTATGGCGGGTTACTACCATAAGGTGTATACCGCCACGCCACCGACTGGACTGGAGAGTTCACAGCTCTCTCAAAGAGACACACAAGTAGATGAATGTGAATACTGAATGAATATAAACACATAATTTGTTTTACTATAGGCTACTAACTGTAAGTATGAAAGAAATCATTAACATGGTGAATCACATCAAGATGTGTTTCACCATGTTAATGATTTTTTTCAGACCTCCAGTTGTAGGAAACACAGAATGGGGGGGACTTTTTTATTATTTCCCCACAACAGCTCTAAGGTATATTAATGACATAGTAAAATGTTGAAAATGAGTGGAATGGCCCTTTAAGGCGGCCCGCAGCTTGTGGATCGGCTATTTTTGCTACTTGTGTGTGACATAGAATGACAAAGTAGGGCATTAATTATGAAAAAAGTTAAAATACAGAGATAAGAGGTTTCTGCCCGACAGTACATGCAATGTGGCCCTCTGAGGTGAGTGTGGAAATATAGTGGCCCTCTCCATCATCATTCATCAAAGTTGCCCACCCCTGATTTAGAGGTACAGAACATACATTAACTACTTCAACCCTATTTAAACTTTGGCTATTTACAAAAGATTTGAATACAAGAAAATCTTGAATACTGGACTTTCAGGTAGGCCTATTACTGGTATTTCAGAGTATTTCTACATTGCAGTATTGATACTTGATACTACTACAACAAAAAATAATACTTTATCCACCACTGGTTTTAAATGCCATGACTGATGTTTACAGTTCGTGAAGTGAATTCCATGAATGGATGTTATGAACTGTAATGTAATCTATCCACTCAATTTGTTCTCTGGTTCTGGACACTATAGGACAACTGTGTGTTGGTGCCCAACGTAGATCAAAGGAACGTCGATGAGGATGATTTTGGTGACGCTTGTGACAACTGTCGTGCCATCAAAAACAACGACCAAAAAGACACCGACATAGACAGACTGGGAGACGAATGTGACGAGGACATCGATGGTGATGGTTAGTATGTCAATCAGTTAAGTATATTTTTTATCATTTAATTTTTTCGATATATTTTTCTCTTACCACGTAACCGTTTCGCTTCTATTACCCACACCAAGTCTTCTCCACTGTGTTGGCTGTTAGGAATTCTCAACCAAATGGACAACTGTAAAAGGGTGCCTAACGCTGACCAGAAGGATCGGGACGGTGACAAAGTGGGAGACGCCTGTGATAGTTGTCCTTATGTCCCCAACCCTGATCAGGTGACGATCTGTCTTTTTATTGATATTTACAGTACTATTATATAAGCTGTTATGAAATTAATAATACAACTTGGGTTAATGCTCATGTAGTAGTATACAATAGATTGGACAAGTGAAGAGAAGGAATTATGTCATTAGCTTTAATAGCTTGACACCAAACACGAATCATCAGCGACAGCTTACAGTCTGATTGTATGCCAACGATACCATCCAAACCTTTCATTCAAAATAATGCTTTTAAATTTGATTCATTCAACTCACATGGAAGACATTATATCAGACATGATCAGTCCTCATGAATGATAATTTAATAACCGCGCTGATGAATAAACAAATGATGATAAACAATAACAATGATAAAATATGAATGAATGACTGTTCACTGCAGGGAGTATTGATGAATACTTGAGAGACATTATTTTCCATCTTTTTCCATCAGCTGGATCAGGACAATGACTTGATTGGTGACCCCTGTGACACCAACAAGGACAGGTGAAGGACAATGTTTTATAATCATTGATGTGATGTTTTATTTCTTCCTATATCAACGAATAAAATATTCAGCTAGATGTTCTTATTGATAATCAACTAAATGGATTAATCTGGTAAAGCACTTAGCTGTCAAAATATGACCCCCCCAGTCAAAAAAATGCTTTCCAAGGTGTGATTTGGGGTCCTAAGGATGAATACAAAATGAATATCAACATCTTAAAACCAACATGTTGAATTGTGGGTTTGAGCTCACATGCCCTTTTGATTCTGCAGTGACGGTGACGGCCACCAGGACTCCAGGGACAACTGTCCAGCTGTCATGAACAGTTCCCAGTTGGACACGGACAAGGACGGTAAAGGAGACGAGTGTGACGATGACGACGACAACGATGGGATCCCTGACCTGCTGCCTCCAGGACCCGATAACTGTCGTCTGATTCCTAACCCTCTGCAGGAAGATGATGATGGTAGGTCCTAAACAACTAACTAAACTGCTAACTAACTAAACTACTAACCAACTAACTAAACTAGCCGGTCTACAAGCTCAGAAGGCGTCCTCTGAGCTTGTAGATCGTCTATTTTCAAATAGCCAAAGTAATATAAGATACTAACCAACAACACTCTGCAGGAAGACTATGATAGTACTGTAGGTCCTAAACAACTAACTATAACTAACTACTAACAACCAACTAAATAACTAACCAACTAAACTACTAACTAACCGTTAGCTTGTTGATTGCCTATTTTCTAATAGCCAAAGTATATAGGGATGATGTGATTAATGCATGTTTTGTAATATAGTAGCCTAACTAACGTTTTCAAATAATTGTAGTGGAGTAAAAAGTACAATATTTACCTCAGAGACGTAGTGGAGTAGAAGTAAAAGTGTTCAAAATTGAAAATAATCCAATAAAGTGAAGATTCCTCAAATTTGTACTTAATCATCCGACCGTCATCCACAGTGCAGGTGATGGGACATAATGGGTGTCTTGTGGTCCTATACAGGTAATGGAGTGGGTAACCTGTGTGAGACGGACTTTGACAACGACACCATCGTGGACACCATAGACGTGTGTCCAGAGAATGCAGAGGTCACGCTGACCGACTTCCGGGAATACCAGACTGTGGTGTTAGACCCCGAGGGAGATGCACAGATAGACCCCAACTGGGTGGTCCTGAATCAGGTTGCTCTTTCATTAGAATAATCACTGAAGCTTTTTCTTCTTCTGAGACCTTCAAATGTATTTATAGTACAAACCAATTTGTTTTGCAGGGCAGAGAGATTGTCCAGACCATGAACAGTGACCCTGGGCTGGCTGTTGGTAAGAGCATAGACAACTTTTGATATTCAGCACGGTAGCAAGCTGTCTTTGAATAGATTTTTATGTAATTGATTAAATCGATTAAGAGTATAGATACTGATAGTCAATATTTGCTGTTTTTTTACCTCTACTAGTATGTTCCGTATGTATCATTTTCTGCCTCCAGGTTACACTGCGTTCAGCGGAGTGGATTTTCAAGGGACGTTTCACGTGAACACGGTAACGGACGACGACTACGCCGGCTTCATCTTCGGTTACCAGGACTCGTCCAGTTTCTACGTGGTGATGTGGAAACAGGTGGAGCAGATCTACTGGCAGGCCAACCCCTTCAGGGCTGTAGCAGAACCTGGAATCCAACTGAAGGTACCTAGGCTTAGGCTACTGTAGTCCACTTTCTGACGTTCTTTCACTGTTTAGTTTTACAGATAGACTGAGTGAGTGTAACTGCTATAGTGGGCCTCTGAGACCTCTGAACACCTTTAAAAAAAGTATTTATTTTATATTTACGTTTATTTTATAAATGGGAGCCAAATACATATACTGCACAGTATGTTTAATGACGTTTAACGTCTAATATTTCTACAATTATTCATGCCCCCAAAATGTTGGGCATAAACAAGAAGGGTAGGCCTATATTTTGTTCTGATAATAATTTACAGTGCATGTTCAAATCATGTATACTTTACATTATTTCCGACCATTTTCCACAGCATACATTTCTTACATTCAGGACAAAATAGACAGATGTATCTATACAATCATTTAAAGTAGGTAGGAAAATATAATGGGATTTTTACTTGAGTCTGTGACCCACAACTGGGTCCCAACACATTGTTTCGGAACCACTGTCCTAAAGTGACATGTTGCCCCCCGCCCCCACCCCCCCAGGCTGTCAAGTCAAACACAGGTCCCGGGGAGAACCTGAGGAACTCACTGTGGCACACTGGAGACACCACCGACCAGGTGAAGCTGCTGTGGAAGGACGCTCGCAATGTGGGCTGGAAGGACAAGACCTCGTACCGCTGGTTCCTCCAACACAGACCTGCTGACGGATACATCAGGTAGGCTACCTACCGTGTGCACTGTGGTGCTCACAGTTCCACATGAAGGACCCACACATCGACATGCCCATCTGAAGGTCCCCTTTCACAACACAAGTTATATCATTATGTCTCAAATAAAATGTCTAACATTATTTTGGAAATAGCCAATCTCTAAGTAGATCTGCTATTTTCAAAAAGCCAAAAGTTTAAATTAGGGCTTAAGTGGTTAACGTAGGTTTTGTAATAATAATCATAATTTCAAATAATTGTAGTGGATGAAAAATACAATATTTGCCTCTGAGAAGTAGTGGTGTAGAAGTATTAATAACTGTATTGAGAATTGGAAATACTCCAAATAGGACCAGTGTGTCATAATGTGTTCTAATATGGCTTCCTACCTGGTTGTTGTTGTTGTTGTTGTTGTTGACGTGTAAACGGTTGTTTCCTGGTGAACTGGGTGTTCTCTGCAGGGTGCGTTTCTACGAGGGTCCTCAGATGGTGGCGGACACAGGCATCATCATAGACACCACCATGAGAGGGGGGCGGCTGGGGGTCTTCTGCTTCTCGCAGGAGAACATCATTTGGTCCAACCTACGCTACCGCTGCAACGGTGAGTCTAAACATCGCCATTCACACCGAGCACGATACCTATAACAATCCTATAAAATACCTATAAAAGTCACACCCGTGTGAAGTGAGGGGCGCTATTATCAAAATAGCCGATTTGCTCGTCTACATTGGCCCTCTCCATCGTCAAAGTTGCCCACCCCTGATGCCATTGTCAATGGCATTTAATGTTTGTGTTAGGACATAATGGCTAATTTGCTCAGACACATGACGTAAATTCTCCATTCATTGAATTTAACAAAAATACCTATTCGCTCGTCTACATATGACGTAAATTCTCCCTTCATTGTCAATGGCATTTAATGCTTGTGTTAGGACAAAAATCTACACTATAGCTCAATATAGGAGGGGCTAGTGCCCCATACAAATATAGTTTTCAAAATTGTTCTAAGTAAAGTGGATGGCAGAGTTCACAATATACCAGAGAATAAATATTTGAGTTAAATTAACTGCATCCCTAATCCTCTTGTTATGTCTCTCTCCATCTCTCTCTTTCTAGATACTCTGCCTGAAGATTTTGACACATACAGGGCACAGCAGGTTCAACTGGTGTCTTAATAAATGGAGAAAAGATTCTAGGAATTCATTCCAATTTTGAATTCCGACACTGGAATCTCTGCCTGGCTTGGAAGAGTTCCTGAGAAAACAATCATCAGATTTATACAGTAATGTAAAAAATAAAAATAAACAAAAGAAGAAGAAATTCTGAAATATGTCAATTCTACAATCTTGTATCCAATGTGTTTGTAACAAATGAGCCATTTTCTTTATTTGAATGTGTTTGTCTCTAGAACAATACTGGCACAAAATGATTGAATGTCAACTGTATATTTTATTTTCGGCTTATAACGTTTGAAGATTTAACTGACACCATGTATGTATAAATACCTGGATTTTGATAAAAAAAATAAAAATACATTGGCTTTGATCAATTCTGACATCTGATAGATAACGTTTTTGGGGTGACAGCTTTTAGTGCAAAAGCAAAACGCTGATCACAAATATTTCAGTCAGTCAGTCAGTCAGTCAGTAGGATACAACAGCAAATACTGTAGCAACACAGAGATGTGTGTGGGGAGGAATTCATTGGCATAATGACTAAATTTAGAGGGGAAAAAAAGGTAAACAAAAGGATACAAAATGATCAAGTACTGTAGGCCTACATTCAGGAGATTGTGATATTGTACAATTAAATTGGACAACTTTTAATCTAGCCATAGTAGACATTGTGTAGAGGAAAACCACCTTCCAACAAAGTTTCATTTGAGCATTTTATTTTATATTAAAAACAGAATGGTGCACGTAGGGTTTTTTTTACTTTTCATTTTCTCACACAGCGACAGATAAATACTACAGATCTTTAACTATGACTTACAGGACATAATAATGCTATTCTCACTAGAAGCTTCGATGCAACTTAACATGTTTTCCAAGGGCGCTAATCTTATTTACTAGTGGACTGTGGATCATTCAGAAAACCTCATACCGGCATATTATTAAAGACGGTGGTTCCCAACCCTTTTGTGCTTGGACCCCCACCCCTAAACACAGTCTCTCTCTCTCTCACACACACACACACACACACACACACACACACACACACACACACACACACACACACACACACACACACACACACACACACACACACACACACACACACACACACACACACACACACACACACACACACACACACACACACACACACACACACACACACACACACACACACACACACACACACACACACACACACACACACACACTAGTCCTCCTCGTAAGTCGAATAGTGAAAATAGCCAATCTAAAAACTAACAACGTGTAGAAAACTAACAACGTGTAGCAATGCAACGCATTGTGAGCTTGTAGATCAGCTATTTTTAAAATGTTTCAAACTTTTTGTAAAAAAAAATATATATTTTATTATATTTTTGATAATAATTGCCCAAAATAGGGAGGCCAGCTTGAAAGCGGATTAAAGATGATTTTATGACTGCTAACATGTTTTCATTTTTGGACTATCACCAAACAGAGAAGGACTCACGTGGTCTCCCCTGTGATCTTTGGTACCCCCCATTAAGGGGTTGGAGGGGTCCCGGGCCCCAGGTTGAGAACCACAGATTCAGAAAACCTATTATTAAAGGGATGCTATTTTCAGACTGAATAAAATCCTCAAGGGAACCAAGGCAGCATCAAGTACAAACCTCCTCACTTGGCTCTGCTTGAGCCAGGAGCACTTTCCATGAGTACTGTTAAAAAGGATGTGTCCACACACACACGCACGCACACCGCACGCGAGCGCACACGCACGCACACACACACACACACACACACACACACACACACACTGACCTAGTTTGAAACGTTTCCATCACTCTTCAGCACATTACACCGCGTTAGCGATGCAACGGTGCATTTGGACTGAATTTTATTATAATGTATTAATTTTATAATCGAATGAATCGATTTAGCTTGATTACCAGTTACACCGTTATACTGTGTGGTCAAACCAACACAGAATGAGGCCATTGCGGTCTGTATGATTCAACATTTGTATTTGTGACATCCCATAATCGTTGCGGTCAGTCAGAAACCCTTCATACCCATACAGTATACCTTCTCTTTATTATGTTTAGCGATCCATGGACCACTTATTTTTTTACTTCTTTGTATGACAGTGCCGTGCAAAAGAAGCCAAAATAGCCAGTCTACAAGTTCACATCCAGTAGTTTGGGGAGATTGTACAGGAGATTCGCAATCCCCCCCCCCCCCCCCCACACACACACACACACCCCTATAATGGGTGTGTCTGTGTTGTTTTTATAAATATTGAACCAATGAAAAGTGTTGAGAGCTTGTGACTAAACAGAACTACATTGGATCCATTGATTCCATTTCTTGAAAAGTGAACAGTTGTGGACCGTCCGACAGCGGTGACGTATAGCGTGTAAACGACAGCGGTGACCCGACAGCGGTGACGTATAGCGTGTAAACGACAGCGGTGACCCGACAGCGGTGACGTATAGCGTGTAAACGACAGCGGTGACCCGACAGCGGTGACGTATACCGTGTAAACGACAGCGGTGACCCGACAGCGGTGACGTATACCATGTAAACGACAGCGGTGACCCACAGCGGTGACGTATACCGTGTAAACGACAGCGGTGACCCGACAGCGGTGACGTATACCATGTAAACGACAGCGGTGACCCACAGCGGTGACGTATACCGTGTAAACGACAGCGGTGACCCGACAGCGGTGACGTATACTGTGTAAACGAGGGTAAAACCTTTGTGTTTGATGTCTACATTTTAGGCTTTTTGTGAATGCTGTAAAATATATGCACCAACACCTAGAACACTAATGTTATGTGATCAGTGGTCAGAGAGAATGGCTGTGGAATTGTTTATTATCATCCAGGGCTGGGTGATATGGACAAAATCATATATCACTTTTTGACCAAATAGTTCCATATCTATATTGACGATAATGTACATTTTCTTTTAAATTTGTAAAAATGTGTATACATTTCCTCATTTATTAATTGCAAAAATAACCGATCTACAACCTGTCAATGCGTCGGATTGTGAGCTCGTAGATCTGCAATTTTGGACCAGTTTTGAAAGTATAAAATAAGGCTTAAGTGATTAAAACCAGGAAAAGGCAACACTTTTGCCATCACCATATTACGATATGAAAAATCCCAGACAATATCTGGTCTCATATCACAATATTGATGTAATATCGATATATTGCCCAGCCCCATTAGTCATGTTAAAGGACAAATTCACCCATTTTCATATAATTGGTCCTCACTCGGTCTGTCTCTCATAGTAGGGCTGTGGACACTTCAGAAACCCGCCTACCAGTGACGTGATCGTAACGCGAGCACAATGGCTTCTGTTATAGCATGATGACTTTCCAGGAATGGCTTAGCTTGGATGGATTCCTCATCGATGATGTCACTGGTAGGCAGGTTTCTCAACTGTCGACATCTCTTCTCTGAGACACAGACCAAGTAGATTTGTTTTTAACCATTTTATCATGAGCATTATAGTGGGGACCAATTATACGAGGATAGCATGTGTGTTGCCTCAATCTAGACATAAACGACATCCTTTTTAACAGTATACCAACACTGAGGACGAGAAAGTGAACCAGTCTTATGATTATGTTTAGAGTAGATTAACGTTTTCCACTCCCTTGAAGCTTTCTGGAAAACAGATTTGGAGTTTCCATAAAAAGCCCACTAGCCCCTCATCTTTCCTGTTAGTGTTGGCTCTAGCACTATGTTGGCAGTGGCAGTATGTATGGCCAAAGTCAAGCGTCCATCAAGGTGAGCTCATTCCCACTTCATGGCCTTGGACCAAAACTGTCAGAGATTTATTTTAGCAATTCAGACATTTATGCATCTCTGATAGTATTGGAGACTTCCCCAAACAGTGTTTAGAATTCGGTGTCCTGTGCCCAGTACTTCTCCAAACTATTTATATATATATTTTTTATAAACAGAGCAACTTAAAACAGGCAGGTTTAAACTGCTGCGCACAGAATTCCAAACACTATTTGGGGAAGTCTCAAAGACTGCCAAAAATGCATATGTCAGAATCAATCAAATAAATGGCTGACAGTCTTAGTTGGTCCAAGGCTAACCAACTTCAGTTCACAACACTACATACTTTCCCCAAACCAACTGTCACATGACATGAGAGATGAAGAAATGGTCAACACAAGAAGTACATTCGGATACTGATTTCTTTCCAACGACACAGGAGAACAAGCTGCACTGGATTAAGCCCTTTCTAGTTTTGCATCCCTCAAAAAAAATCTTCACAGGTACAAAATAAAATAAAAAATAGAACAAGACAAGCCAAAAATAGTTTACAAAGGAAAATGTACAGAATACATTTTTTTTTCTCTCTTGACATGAAAACATTTCCGGAGTATAGATCTGGTGTGAAACAGTCAGCATTCACATAGGGCATAAGAACAGTCTCTGTTCCTTCAACAGGAAGTCACAAATAAAGTGCGAAGCAACTACAGTAGCTGACTAAACATTGCACAATAGAAAAAACAAAACAAACATCAAAATTACACTTAATCCAGTCTATAACCTGACATGATAGGCAAATAAAACTATTAAAGCCATGTCTTTAAATCCCCACTGTGCGATACAGGGCCTTTACGATAAAACAGAGGAATTATGCTGTTGTGTTAAAGGACCATTTCACCCATTTTCAACCTATCCTCACTAATAATCATAAAATGTCACCATTTTGTATAGTACTCAATCTGTGTCTCAAAGGAGGGCTGTGGACAGTTTCTTCTCTTCTCTTTGTTGGACGGCTGTGGACAGTTCAGAAACCTGCGTACTAGTGAGTGACATCATCGGTAGGTAGGTTTGGTCATTTCAAACAAGATTTAAAACGTAACCTTTGTTTTTGGTCAATGCGAGAACAATGGCTTATTTCAACATGCCAACTTTCCGTGTGTGTGATGTCATTGGTAGACAGAGTGATGTCATTGGTAGACAGAGTTCCATAATGTCCACAGCCCATCAATGAGACGCAGAGTGAGGGCTCTGGTTTCTTTTGATAACATGTTTTACAAACATTACGGAGAAGTGGCGCGTGCACGTATTGGTGGGTACTAGTGTTATGCCCAGTAGTAGTGTATTATTGTCAGGCCTTGTGACTATCAAACATATCACACAATGCAGCTTTGAAAATACTCCACTTGAGCTTATACATAAATCTCATATGCATAAACTATACAGTATATACACATATGTATCAAAGGACCAGACTGTTGCAGCTATCATGTCATGCATTTGACTGTGGGACACAGGTTCAAGTCCCAGGTATGCAAACAAACGGTACAAACGCCATTACGCCAATCACTTCAATCACTGCCAGAGCGAGAGATAAAGAGAAGAGGAAAACATGGTTCCGTTTTCTTTGCCACGTTTATAATAGGAACATAAAAACAAGACAACGTGTGAGTGCGCTGCAAGGGTCTGGATTCAATGTTAGCGTATCTGGATAGAATGCAGTTCTAATCATAATCAGGCCTGTCACAATTATAACATAATAACCTGAATTATTTCCATTAATCTGCATGAATTAATCTGTAGGGGGTGAAAAAAGGTTTTCCAAAAATAGTGGAAATAGACAATCTACAAACTGAAAACTTTGTGATGTGTTGTGAGCTTGTAGATCTATTTCTAAAGTGTATGAATCAAGGCCAATTTTGGCCATAGTACAATAGGTACATGCTTATTTTGATTATTGGTATTGGTCATTGTATAACATAATTTGTGTCCTATCTGCCCTGGGCAATGTTGTGTCCAAAGCCTAAAAAAACAAACAAACATAATTTATATTTATGTTCCAATGTTCAATGCCCAAAAAACAATTAAATCATTGTATGACAATTAAAGGGATATTTCACACAAAATAATAACAATACATTAAAAATTGTTAATATCCGTGATTTTTCCATTCATTTTTATGTTCATTTTATTTGAAAGTGAAATATCCCTTTAACCGTCAACTAAAATGTCATGCTGGTGGCAGCACTGATCACAACTCTTGGTATGTAGGGAGACACTACAGCAGTGGTTCCCAAAGGGAAGGTTCCCAGGGGTCCTTGAGGGAGTTCCAGGGGGTCCCCAGCTAAATGATAGTTTGGAACCAAATGGACCATTATGGGTCTGTAACTCTGAGTGTACAAATGGAACCAAATGGACCCATCATATATGGGATATGGCATATATTTTCAAATGGGGGTCCGCGGGGTAATTAGTGTCAATTTGGGGCTCCTTGACATGAAAAGGTTTGGGAACCACTGCACTACAGTGTATGAAGAGAAAGTGGAACAACAACGGTCTGCATCCTCCAACTAACAGCTGCAGGACGCACACCACAAAAGGTAGTTTTGGTGACAACTGGCTAAAATCTGAAGGTGCACAAAAACATATTCTGATATCAACCAGGACTTTAGGAGTTATGGAGAAACGGAGTTGGCAACAAGTGTCACATGACAAGATATTGAGTTAATTGTTGCCCACGAGAAACCCATGGAGGCATGCATCCCTACCTTTTAGACTAGTTGCCACTTGCCAGACAGCTTGCGTTTTATCTTTTATCTTACACGGACCAAACTAGCATAGCTATGATAGACCTTCAGGGATTTGGAATGTCAGGTTGTTAAGTCATGCATTCTCTTAAGAGTGATAGCGTATGTACATGGTTCATCTGAATTAGGGCTACAACTATGTTCTTCGCAAATATTCTATCAATTACCTTTTCAATGAATTGAATAATCGTGTCGTGCAAAAATAATGAATATAGCTGATCGACAAGCTCCCAACACGTCACAGACTCGCAGTGTGTTGTCGACCGCCTATTTTCACAATTTGACATTTTTGGAAACAGCCCGAAACAGGGATAGAGATTAATCAATGGGATAGAGATTAATCAATTATTTGATTATACATATAATTATAAAATGTTCACTTTATTTTATAATCGATTAATACATCGATTACCCCGATTAACCGTTGCAACCCTAATCTGAATGACTGCTGTTCAACAAGAGAAAAGTGTAAATGAAGAGAAAGGCTCAAACCACCACTAGGCAGAATGGTCATCGACCTGGCATCTTCCACTGAAGTTTGGCTCAAAAAACACAAACAAAAACAAACTCTAGCTATTTAAAAACAAACATTTGGATATATACTATGGAATAATCTATATCATCTGTTCTATATAGTTTCTGTTATCTCATGGTCAGATTCTTAAAATCTCATTTGCATAGGAATCACAAATCTATTGAAGGCAAACAAAAATCACTGATAAGACATAAAACAAAATGAACATGTTAACTGAAAACGAAGTTGGAGAACTTTAGAAGTTTTGTCCTAAACCAAACGTGATTCCTCTTTTCTTTTCTGTTTTCTTTGTTACAAGTTGGAATGGGACAGCATCTCACAGACGGATTTGTGTAAAGCCAATGATAAGCATCTGTTATTTTTTTTCACCCTTCTGTACATACAGTAGACATTACAATATACAAAACTTCACCACAGGGAAGCTCTGACAAAAACAAAAAGGTGGATTACTGTGCTCAAATTCAAAAAGAAAAACACAGGCTAAATAGTCACACTCTAGAGGCATGGCTTGCTCATAGCCCTCAATTCAGACAAGCATTTGACAGATGACACTAGAATCGATAATGAACTGTGACAGGGATGTAGCGATTCATATCATTATGTTAGTCCTGCAGACAACTCTGTGTAAACACCAATCATAATTAGAAAAAAGATGTAAACACATTTCTATACTACATCCCTGATTGTTTGAGCAAGATTGTGTGGCTCTTTGATACCATCAATAGCACATTCAGTTCCTTTCATTTTTAGAAATATATATTTTATAAATAGTTATTAGCAGGAATCTCTCAACGCAAATACTGGCTCCAGCAGCTCTTTGTTTGATGTAAGAACATTTAATACATTAACTTAAATGTACGTTAAAAACTTTTTGGAGATGTGAATCGTACCAAATCGTACCAAACATTTGATGAACACACTTTTAAAATGTATTTCATTTGTGAAAATCCACATTTTTAAACTTGTAACCACTTAAACCCTATATACTTAGTTGACCGTGTCCGCAAGGGCATACTAGGTCTGCTAGTATTTCTCTCTACACCAAATGTTTCACAGAAAATAGCTGATCTACTTGACCACGTCCTGTGAGCTTGTAATCTGCAATGTTTGCCAAATGTTCACCCCAGAATTGGTTCATGTGGTATTTCACTTTAATACACATATGAAGTCATTTTAACGTATAATCTGGCTTGTGTGTACACCCCAGAGTTTTTAAGCTGCTTGATGTTTTTTCTTTTCTTTTTTTTTCAATAAATGTATTTATTTATTACTTGACAATTACTTAAAAATTGAATTAGTTGTATTAACCCATTTTGGGTGGGAACCCCTTTTGGTGTTAGCATTATGTTATGCTTTAGCTATTGAAAGATAGCAGATCTACAAGCTCATAGCGTGCCACAGAGTGGCGCGCTACAAGCTTGTAGGTCTGCTATTTTTGAAAAATCGAAGAACGACTGACATAGAAACATAGCTTTTTCAGAAAACTGTCAGGATGTAGAACTGTCAAGACATTTTTAGAATCTGATCTCAGGCCAACATGGGTTAAAGTGAAATACCCTTTACTACTTAAATTGTTCAAACGGCAACATTTTCTTTTAAATTCATGAATATAGTTTTACACCGAGCCCTTGTGGCCAGGGTCACAAAAGCTTTTCATCCCAGTTCTTGTCAGAGCTTCCCTGCCAAGGAGCGGAAAGCCTCCCCATATTTGCACTTTCCTTCAAAGACTTTAAACCCAGCTTACAGTACTTTGCAGACCGTAGTGGGTTTTTTGCTTTCTTCTTTTTTGTAATCTTATAAAACATCGAGAGTTTAGCTAGAAACTTTACCGGTACAAAATACAGTACATTGATTTGTCAAACCTTACATTACATAACCACAAATAATCACTGACCGATAAGTTAAGTATCCTTTTCAAATACAAGAAAAATGTTACGAGAAGTGACGAAAATACATTGTCACATTAGACACTAACGCAGAACAGTAGAATATCCATGTAAGGCAAAATCAGGTGTTCTCACAGTGACAACTTCAAAAAGGTTTGCTTCTGAAGAACTTTTTTAGTGTTCTCTGCTTTAAAAATAACCTTATTTTTTCAAAGGGATAGGTCATTACTAGATATATTGGCGTGAAGACAATTTGGATATTCTGTCACATTACATTTCAAAGCCTGCTTTATTCACTCAGCTAACTCAAAATAAGCACCTGAATAAAATGTTATAAGGAAATTGATTTTTGGGATCATGTACTGTTTTTCCTAGATGAGAAATTGAGTATGCCCGGATTTTATCAGGCCATTTTTAACTGGGATAAATCCCACTCCTACATTAATCAGAGAGCAAATATGGGGAGGTTTTGCACTCCACTCATAACCAAGAAGCTTAATAAACACATAATATGTATACATTTTTCAGTTAATAAACAAGACGCAAACCACATCAGTGCAATTTGTAGAACACGACTACAGCAGGATAGCGTTTTGGCATCAAACTTAAATTATGAAATGCAATATATTATATATAAATAATATAAATCATAAACCAAGATAATAAATAAAAAAATGTATGTATAAATACACAAACATCATACAGTATGTTGACAATATAAACATTTGGTTGTCAAAAATAAAGCTTTGAGTGAGAGAGAAAGCTGTAAAGTATGATGGAGAAACCAAATCATTTGATTCCAGGGTAGAAACCACTCGACTGTGGTATTTTGCACTTAAAATGTAAGTGTACGCAGGTACATACATACATATATGTATATGTATGTATATATATATATATATTTATATATAATAAATAAAAAGCATTCAAAAACAGACACAGTTTAGCAAATCTTTCAAGCAGCTTTCCCGTAGGAAAATAAATAAAAATAAATAAACCATAAATAAATGTGACCAAAAAAATAAATGTGCATTGTTGTTGTTGGGGTAAATGTTGGCAGGTATGTTATACACTGTAAACAGAGCAGGCTAGCGAAAGCGCCGCGCGATCAACCTCATTCAAAAATAATGACAGCAACGATGCCATTCCCCAGCAAGCCACAGGACGTCTCTGCCTCTTCCTCGTTTGTTTGTTTGTTTGTATGTATGTATGTCTTTTTGGTGGTGCATCGTCTCAGGAGGGCTTTGAGAGGTCAATAGGGCGAGGAGGTCTGACAGCTGAACGGCCATGCAATTCGGGAGAGGTTTAGTCGGCCACCAACCCCCCCTTTATAATTTCTCTCCTTTCCAGAGTCAAGTAGTGGGGTGTCGTTTCCCTTTTCCTTTTTTATGTATATTTTCAGTCGGGCCACAGTGCGGTTGGTGTCCAGCGGCCTCACAGCCGGTCCATCCTGAAGGCGTCCTCCGTGGCGGGGTCGGCCAGCACCATGTCGGGGTCGTTGAGCATGTGGAGTCCGTCCAGGGTCAGCGGGTCGATCTTTAGCTCGTCCAACGGGAACTGGGAGTCGGCATCGAAACTCACGTCGCCGACGCCGGCCAAAGAGTTGGACAACTCCTTGGAAAGGCTGGGCGGAGACTCCCCCGTTACTGGAATATTGATTGTTTTTTTTTGCCATATAAATTAATTAATCAACAATTACACAACAAGTTGTCCAATAGCTTAAATGGTATAATGTATATAAAGTAGATTGTAGAACATTGTATGAAAACTATAATAGTAATACTAATTATTATTATTTTTAAAGGTGTGATATAACAACAATAATATTGTGAAGTAGTGGTAATTTTGTTATGACGTGAAAACTCCTGAATTTGTGTTTTCCTGTGTGATCCGCAAACTGACAGCAGCCATTGTCCATCTGCTTTCGTTGGGCAAGGTAGTTTTTACCCTGAATATATTCTTTTAAGGACATTGCATTACAATGTTGCACACTAGATGACTACTGCCTTTTGTGCCACATAAGGTTGACAGGGAAATACAGTAACAAACATTATACAACAGAGGTGTACAAGTGTGACATCTAGTGGTTAAATGTCACTGGCCAGACTGTGGGGTCACACTTGACTTGAGAAACCAGTCAGGCACTAACACTGATAGAAAATAAACTTTGTGCAGGTTTTGTTATTGTTGATATAGTCTACTAACTACTACTACAACATCCTTTCCTACAACACCAGTTAGCCCCGTCTAAGCTGTAAAGTCCGTATTTCATGCCATTGTGATGTATGTGTTTACCATGTTTCCATTACATTTTGAACTTGACATGTTTACCATGTCAAGTTCAAAATGTAATGGAAATTATCTGCTAAATCGAGGTAAGTTAGGTTTTGTTGCCAATGGAGAAACCATATAACGTGGACGTGAGGCATATAGATTTAGCATCATGTGTTGCATGGTTCAAGTAGACAAGATTACGGAATGAATTTGAAGCTGCACTGAATGAATGCAGAAACGCGGAACGAGCAGAAAGAGCGGAACGTCTGACCAGTCACAGTAGCAGAACGAATTACACACTTAATGTCTCAGAGGCGGAAAACACCCACCATTAGTTCTGATCCCGCCCACCCGAGCCTCTGAATGATGGCATATTGTACTAGTTTTGGATATGCCAAACCAAACTGACATTCTGGTACTGGAGTATGCATCAGGCTTAACAGTCAACATACAGTATTTGTTTTGTTAAAGACATCTCAGACTTTTAGAGTGAGAAATGTAAACAGTTCTACAAAGTTCCAACATCAGACCCCAATGCTGCGCACAGACAGTTGTAGCGACAAAGTGACAGGCTACCAGACATTTTCAATGGAAGCCAGGGACACATGCACTTTCCACCCAACAGTAACGATGCTGTATATTATGAACAATTATTATTTATGCCAACACACTAGTTAGCAGAGTCACTACAGTAGAAGGAAGGAAGACCATGACATAATGCATCATTGCGAACGCAATGAGCCCTAACTATGGAAGCCAGGCAGAACTTGTCTGTCTGTCTGTGTGTGTGTCACGGTGTGACACCACCCGCCACCTGAGGGCGCAGTTGCTATGGAAGCCAGGCAGAACAGCGCAGTTAGCTGTCTAACATGTGCACAGTTAGCTGTCTAATGTGTGTGTATGTGTGTGTGTCTGTGTCAGACTGCCACAACAGCGTTTCGTTGTCTAACTACTAACGTGTGTGTACCACACATAGCTGTCTAACGTGTGTGTGTGTGTGTGTGTGTGTGTCACGCTATTGCAATTTACGAGCTGCGTTCGCTTCCTGCGTTCGCGCGTCTTACTTGTATCACACCTATCTATGGTGTGTGTGTGGTATGTGGGTAACCAGGGGTACCTGTGAGGATGATGTTGGGGATGTTGCCATGGTTACTGTATCCTAGCTGCTGCGCATCCTGAAGGGTGCTCCCAGTGAGGCCCATCATGGCCGCCTGCGTGTAGTTGAGGGTGGAGCACTGATTGTACAGGCTGTTGGAGCTGATGGGGTTCTCAATCATGTTGAACTGTTCCAGCTAGATGGACACAATTTTTGGGAAGAACAAAGTGAGAAACAATTTTAATTTACCCTTTTAAACACTTACTAAACATATATTTTTCATTAAATTTAGAGGCCCTCGGTTGTGTAGCCATCACTACAGTAAGTCATCACTATCCTTGCCAATATTTATGAAACATCGAAAACAAACAATATCTCATTTCTTCCTAACTGTAGTACATATGATTTAGTTCTGATGTGTAATCTTTTCTGTGATGCTGTAGCATGATCAAGTAGGGCGTTAATTTATGCTATAAAAGTATAACAACGTATAGATGCAACAGGTCTACATGGGTTAACACTTTGGCCCCCATTCACTAGTTACTAGTTAATTGATAAAGACCTCTTTCCTTCCCAAACACGAGTTGTATTTAATTGTATTTTTTGTCGTTTTTGACCAGAGGTCAAAAACAACTTCTCAGGGCTTCCATGTCGGGCTGTTCCCCCTTGTTGTTGTTGCTCGCGGTGGTGGAATATTTTTCGACACTATGACAAACGATGGCACTATTTTAAGGCAGATTTTCGTGAAATGGAGCTACAATCACCATGGGGTGATTCTACAAAGTGAAAAACTCCCTCAGTGAAGTTATTTTGACGATTGTAAACTAAAGTGCTGTAAGAGGAAGGAAGGAATCTCAGACTGTTTAAGCCCTTTTAATTCACAGGGTGCAAGTAAACGTTTCGATGTATCCGTCACACCTTCTTCGTCAGGTCATGGTCATAAAACGCCGTAAGAGTTAAACTAGCTTAGTAGCTTACTGGATACCACATGAGTTGTTAAACCAATCAATAAACCTTGGCTAGTTGTGGGTTTATGGGAATAATTAGCATAGAGTGAACACATCTTCAACATATCAGATTACTAGTCATTGATTATCACTTGTAGATTCATGCATTGCGTGGATTGTGTCACCTGATGAGACAATGCATTGGTCTGTCTTGAAGCCATCTGCTGATCGTAGAATGAATCACCAAATATACTGCCCACCACGGGAATGTGCTGCAAGACATATCCTTAAGCTGTTAATTTACATCACCATGGCATCTGAAATGAACAGCGAGGAAAATAAAAATAAAAAAGCACAAAACATACACTAGCCAAGGAGGTGGGTTGTTCAGTCCCACAAGCAGATATTTTTTAGTAATGCCATGACAGAAATAAGCTGGAGGCAAAGTCAAAGATCGGCCAGAGTAGTGAGAGCGTTGACCGAAGCAAATGGTTTTCTCATGGCAGCACAAAACACATCTTGTAAAAAACAAATATATATACACACATCTCTAATGAGACAAGTTGAAGCACCTCAGGAAATGATTCATCAGCACTGTATGATAAGCTTTCTTTCAAGGTGCTTGTTTTCAAGTGTATTCATGTTTTTTTTTCAAGAGTAAACATATGTAAAAACGAAGCACTAGTTGTATTCAAACTTTTCACCTTATTGTCCAAAAAGTTAAATAAATAACATATCTTCAAGCTCGCAACACATCGTACTATGTATGACGCAGTGACCTTGTAGATGTGCTATTTTTGCCATTTAAAAAATAAAGCCATTTAGCAATAGGGGGACCACAGCCCAAGGCTATTCGGGGGTCTTTGGCATGGGAAGCCCTTGTTTAGTCTACCTACATTTAGCAACAATCTGAGGGATTTCATCCCAAAGGAGCGGCAGTGGCTCAGGAGGTAGAACGGCCGCTTGGAAATCAGAAGGTCCCCGGTTCAATCCTGGACTCTCCCTGGGTTAGTGTCAAAGTGTCCTTGAGCAAGACACGGAGGCACCAACTGCTCCTGATGAGCAGGTTGGTGCCTCGCGTGGTTTCCTCCGCCACTGGTGTGAGAATGTATGTGTGGATGTAATGCACATCGTAAACCGCTTTGGAGAAAGGTGCTACACAAATGCACCATTTTACCAAAGGAAGAAAGCATCCACCACCATATGATCATCCTACATGCATATAGCACAAGTGAACAATTAAGAGCGATGAGGAGGAAATGACAGAAGCAGCCGTGGACACCATGGACAGGACAACTGTAGAGTGTAGACCGGAGAATGAAAAGCAGTGTTAACGGATTCAGACCTAATCCCCAACAAGGAACAAAGAAGCCCCTTCCCCGGAAAAGCAGCGAGCTCGGCGTGTGGGCGGGGCCTTACTTGAGGCGAGCTGCCAGGCGAGAAGCCTTGATTGGAGACAGGGGAGGTTGGAGACTGATTGGCTGGGGAGCCAGTCTGATTGCGGTACTGTTGGAGGGAAGAGGGTTAGCTAGCACGGAACGCCATGACAGTCACACAAATCTGAGGCCCCTTTTCCACCCAAAAAAAACGTTGGTTCTAGAACAGGTTCCGTTCTTTATTCTTTATGATGGTTTAGATCACAACTGCATCTTCCAACCTGAATAGTGGCACGGCCACTTTGTAACAGTAACATCAGGGCAAGAAGAAGTATTCTTTTGGTTCCAGTTCTGAACCAACCTCTGCGATTTGAACCTGAATCTGAATTCTGAACCCAAATTTGAATTTGAACCTGAATCTGGTTCAAAATTAGGCTGG
Source organism: Electrona antarctica (assembly GCF_951216825.1). Taxonomy (NCBI): domain Eukaryota; kingdom Metazoa; phylum Chordata; class Actinopteri; order Myctophiformes; family Myctophidae; genus Electrona; species Electrona antarctica. Next base: position 41,207,931 of record NC_136812.1, read on the forward strand.
AAAAAAGAACGGAACCGGTTCAACCCCGGTGGAAAAGGGGCCTGACAGGAAGGGAATAGAGAGGAGATTTTCTATGGATTCCATTGACTACAAGAACTAAGTGAACCGTGTCGGGTTGTGCATTTTCATACACTACGGCTTGGTTTCAGATAAGGTTAACAGAACCCAATTTGGGCCCTACTCAGGACATAGTATTACTAACACTGCATTTTCTAAACCCAGAACTTATACATGGTAGGTTTTGGGTTGCCTATCATAGCCAGAAAAACTGTTGTTAGTTATGGGGAGGAGGTGTGGAGGGTACATGCGGTGTTTAAACACCTGCGGTCGGGAACAGGCGCTCAAAATATAGCCTACGTGCTCCGCAAAATCCCGCAATAAACCAGATATAATAGCACCTGGCTACTTTTGCAAGATATGTGCAGAGGAGAACCTAATTTCCCCTACTGAGTTGCGGACAATGCGACCCCCCCCTCTCTCACTCACTCTCACCTCTCTCTCCCTCTCTTTTATTCGCTCGTCGCGGTGTCACAATATAATTAATCTATATGATATTATGTAATTATTAATTTATATAATACTGTATATCCTCTCGCAATATAAACACACAGATAACTCTCTCTCTCTGTGTGTGAGCAACTCCCCACAAATAAATCTCATTCTGTTTTGTAATGTTTTTGGTTCTAGAAGGAAATGTTGCAGGCTAAGTTATATAACTGCGGGACTGGACGGTAATATTGCAGTAGCCTACTATGCGGAACTAAATGGCATTTCATTTTTTGGTTGCGGGAGGGGGCGGCGGATAGACATTAACTACGGGTGGTCAGAAATGAAATCATTGCGGGGGCGGACTGGAATGGACAGAAATCCAACGGGAGCAGGCAAGAGCCGCATTAAGAAAACGCTCCAGCGCAGGGCTCTAGTCCAGGCCTTTCCCTGGTAGGAAATCATCACCAGCCACTGAGAGGAATACTGTAAAGTATATAGTCGCTGAGGGGTCTTGTGGCTGGTGTATTCAGGGTTTGTACCAGACGTACACATTTGGGGATTCAGCAGAATGTATAGCCACAGTACCTTCCTTGGTTCTTACACCATTGTTATCTAAGTAAAAATGCTTAACCCATTTTGGGCGGGAACCCCTTTTGGTGTTTAAAAATGATGTTATAATTTAGCTATTGAAAAATAGCAGATCTACAAGCTCATAGCGCGCCACCGAGTGGCGTGCTACGAGCTTGTAGGTCTGCTATTTTTGTTAAATTTGTGAAAATATTTATTTCTGAAAACTGGAGGTCAGGCCTAAATGGGTTAATTAATCAAACTACTACCAAATTTGTTAACCAAGGAAAATACTTAAAAGATGACAGAACTCCTGGTGCCACACTAATGTCTTTATAAGCCTCTACCAATACCATGACCTCTCGAGAAACAAATTAAATCCATTTTCTCTAAAAAAGGTGAACAACAAATTAATTAGCAAGGACAAACTATTTTCTGGCAGCTGTCAAAAGCAAAGATGTGTTAATCGTAATAAAGTCAACTTATTATTATACAATAATGAAAAATCAATCTCAGAGCTTTTGCCAAAAACACAAAGCCATTTGGATGATAGAGAGGCTCCATTACTAGAATTAACTGTATCAATCATTGGACATGCAGGTGTTCTTAAAAAAAAATGTATCCCTCGATTTTGTAACCCATTTTTTCACCCCTGTGCCAATTATCTAATGTGATCTGGGCTCTCTACACACCCTCCGCCAACCTAGTCCTCATATATGGGGGACATGGGGAGAGCAACGGACTTGAATGCATGCTTCCTTCATGCCTGAGTGTCCAAGTTGCTCCTTTACACGTGACAGGGGGGAGTTTCCCTGGTTGGACGTAGCGCGTGGAAGGAACACGTTATTCCAACCAGTTCCTTTCCCCTCCATCAGGCGCCCCGGCTGGCCAGGGGGAGGCAGTTTGTTTAGAGACCAGGATTACTGCATGTTTTTGTGAGGGTACATACCCTAGGGGACACGGGGAGAACATGCAAACTCTGCACAGAAAGGCCCTTTCGCCAACCCCGCCTCGGGTATGGGCACTGATGACGCGGAGGAGGAAACACGCCGCCAGCACCCACAGCGCCCCGAGCGGGAATTGAACCCAGGACCTTCTAGCTGTGAGGCGACAGCACTACCAACTGGAGCAGGTGTTCTTACCGAGTTGATGTTGATATTGGTGATGTTTTGGCTCTGGGTGTCCGGGGAGGTGGCCGTTATGTCTAGTGAGCTGGGCAGGCTGACGAGGCAGATGCCCTGCTGCTTCTGGAGGTCATTGAGGAGCTGGGCCTGGGCCTGGGCTGTGAGCTGGCTGAACAGAGGGTACTGGGACAGCTGCAGCTCCAGGGACATGGCCTCCATCGGCACTGGCTGAGGAGCAAGAAGCAGAACAATTCATAACAGGAATGGAAACTTAATTAGCGGTTATCTGGGTAACCTGCTTGAATCCCCCTATACGTGTATTAGCCTACATCTTGCAATGCAAATTGAAAACATTTCGTACTGTAGTGGAATAGCTTTTCTTCACCTTTTGACATTATGGTAAATGGTGCATTAATATAGCAGTGTTATCCAAAGTGCTTTTTCACCCATTCAGTCACACACACACCACTGACGGCACCCGATTGGGCTACAGCAGTGGTTTTCAACCAGTGGCCCGGGGACCACCAGTGGTCCTTGAGGGGGTTCCAGGTGGTCCCCAGATAAATTACGGAGAGTTGGTAACCAAATGGACCCTTAGACCCCATTTACACTGGCAGCCAAATCCAGCCTGAATCAGATCTGAGCCACATCCAGATTGAAATCTGATTTGTCTAAATGAGTCATGTGACCATTTAAACCAATCGGATTTCAATCTTGATGTGGCACAGATCTGATTTAGGCTAGATTTGTCTGCCAGTGTAAATGGGGCCTTAGATCTTTAATTCTTGAGAGCGTGAAATGAAACCAACGGTCTCAAGAATGACCTCTCGCAGACATGCGCAGAGCAAGTTCAGTCAAGAAACTCAGTGCAGTTGCCGGCGGCTGTTCATCGGGCCGCCTCAGCATCACATTTACCAGTTACCACCTGTCGTTTTGGATCTGCTGTTTAGGTACGGGGGATTCGGAGTCCCTATGGTTGGGACTGATGCGATGATCAGAGTAGATCCAATCCAATTCATCGCCAAATCATATATATTGCTCATTTTATATTCAATAAATATATATTCCTTCCATTCATGAGTTGTCCTGACTGAAGTTAAATTATTGTTAAACATCTGCATTACTTAATTTACAAGAAGTCTACACAATTAAATCAATAATTATTTGTATTGTTTGCCTGTTGTCTCTCCTATAACATCAATATAGCAGCATGGAATTATGGACAAAATGTTATCCAACGACAACAAAATATTCAAAGTTTTGGGTCTGAGAGGCTAAGGGCTCCATTTTCGTCATCGCTAAACCCCTTATCCCTAAACTTCTTTGCCTTTTTTTACTATTTTGCAAAACATTTTTGAATAGTTAAAATGGCCAGTCTACAAGCTCACAACGTGTCAATGTAGATTGGCTAGTTGAACTATTCAAAAATGTTTTTCAAAATAGTAAAAAAAAGGCAAAGAAGTTTAGGGATAAGGGGTTTAGCGGTGACGAAAATGGAGCCCTAAATCTCATCAAATGGTAGTCCGTAGCTCAAATGCTGAATAAATAATGGGCCTTGACATGAAAAGGGTTGAAAACCACTGGGCTACAGTAAGGGGCCGTGTACCAGTGATGCAAATAGCCTGCATCCTTAAGACTCACTAAATTGAGAAAGGACGCAATCATGTTGTCACCCCCCGGGGGTCCTGGGATGCAATGCTGTACTCAGTACTGTACTCATAAAATGTCCCTGGGACCCATCTAAAAGACCACCCCTGGGTCCAGGGACACATTACATTCAAAACCTATTTACACATCACTGGTGTACACAGAAAACATTTTGTGAGCGGAGGAGCACTCACATCGAGCATTTATCGATGCGAGTTTTATCAACGGCCACAACGTTCAAACCTATATGGACCGTTGCTGTGCTCGAACGTCGTGTCATCTGCATTATTAGCACAATTAGTCTTGCTGAAACAACGGTAACCGTCAGGCTGTAAATTACTGGGTTGACTGACAGAGCCAGGAGGATCAGAGTGACATTGAAGAGCATGCTTCAAGCGTTCAGGGCACTTCTTTATGGGGAGAAATATGTCTCAAAAGTATTTACAAATATTCCATGATTTACAAATGTGTTTCCAAGATTTACAAATGTTTTTCTATGATTTGCAAATGTTTTTCCATGATTTACAAATGTATTTCGTATTTTTACAAAAACAATATAGATTTGTGTGTGCGTTTATCCTAAAATACCATTTGTAAATCCTCAATTGTGCGTGTGAATTGTAAATCTGCATTTGGCATTCCTTTTTCCTGTTGAATCATTTTGAGACAAACGTCACGCTTTTTTATGATAATTTTCACAAATGTATTGTAAATATTCCACAATTTACTAATGTGTTTCCATGATTCACAAAGGTGTTTCCATGATTTACAAATGTATTTTGTATTTTTACAAAGAAAATATTAGATTTGTGTGTGCATTTATCCTAAAAAAACATTTGTAAATCCTTAAATCTGCATTTCGCATTCCTTTTTCCTGTTGAATCATTTTGAGACAAACGTCACGCTTTTTTATGATAACTTTTACAAATGTATTGTCCTATCCACAAAAAAACTTGTAACTTGTAAGTTGGCATTTAAATACATGTGCTATGATTTTTACAAATATATGACAATTTGTAAAAAAAATAATAATAATAATTATACTTGCAGGCGCATTTATCAAAAAATATCATTTGTAAATCATCAACTCTGTGTGTCAATTGTTGCCACTGCATTTGTGGATTTTCTCAATGCATTTGTGACACCAGCCACTTGTGGATTTTCTCAATGCATTTGTGACACCAGCCACTTGTGGATTTTCTCAATGCATTTGTGACACCAGCCACTTGTGGATTTTCTCAATGCATTTGTGACACCAGCCACTTGTGGATTTTCTCAATGCATTTGTGACACCAGCCACTTGTGGATTTTCTCAATGCATTTGTGTGACACCAGCCACTTGTGGATTTTCTCAAAGCATTTGTGAAACCAGCATGCGGTAAAAATGTCTCAAAAAGGTGATTGGCTGCCTTGTTGCTAGGCTGCCTCTAAGCCAATGGGAGATTTACCATAAATCCTATAGTCTGAAGATCATAAAAACACAAAGCAACATGAGCTACAAGGCGAGGGAGGGCGAGGTGAATTTGCCGGTCGGCCCATGGGTCGGCCGGTCAGCCCATGGGTCGGCCGGTGGCTCATGGGTCGGTCGGTCGGCCCATGGGTCGGCCGGTCGGCCCATGGGTCGGCCGGTCAGCCCATGGGTCGGGCAGTCAGCCCATGGGTCGGGCGGTCTGCCGCATGGGTTGGCCGGTGGCTCATGGGTCGGCCGGTCAGCCCATGGGTCGGCCGGTCGGTCCATGGGTCGGCCGGTCAGCCCATGGGTCGGCCGGTCAGCCCATGGGTCGGCCGGTCAGCCCATGGGTCGGCCCATGGGTCGGCCCATGGGTTGGCCGGTGGCTCATGAGTCGGCCGGTGGCTCATGGGTCAGCCGGTCAGCCCATGGGTCAGCCGGTCGGCCCATGGGTCAGCCGTTCGGCCCATGGGTCGGCCGGTCAGTCCATGGGTCGGCCGCATGGGTTGGCAGGTGGCTCATGGGTCGGCCAGTCGGCCCATGGGTCGGCCGGTCGCTCATAGGTCGGCCACATGGGTCGGCCGGTGGCTCATGGGTCGGCCGGTCGGCCCATGGGTCGGCCGCATGGGTCGGCCGGTGGCTCATGGGCCGGCCGGTCGGCCAATGGGTCGGCCGCATGGGTCGGCCGGTGGCTCATGAGTCGGCCGGTCAGCCCATGGGTCGGCCGGTCGGCCCATGGGGCGGCCGCATGGGTCGGCCGGTGGCTCATCAGTCGGCCAGTCGGCCCGTCGGCCCATGGGTCGGCCGGTGGCTCATGGGTCGTCTATTAAAGGAGCATTCAGTGATTTGGAAAACCCCCCAGTCCGCCCCGGTAACAAGATGGGGTGACACGCGACAGGCCAACAGCACGCACACCAAGGCCCGCCCCCGCTCGATCGGCGGAAGGCCCCTCTCTATCCTGATTGGATGAAGGCTGGGCCACCTAGCCAAAAACGAAACCTACGTTTTTTTGACCCCAGGGGTTAACTGGGGACAGAGAGGAACTCCTTATATGGTCAGCACACTCTATAGTAGGGCGGATTATCACAACAGAACAAAAAAAGAAGTGATATTTGAATTAAGTGAAATCACTGAATATACCTTTAAGTGTAATAGTGTAATAGGATAACATGTGTAATAGTGTAATAGGATAATGTGTGTAATAGTGTAATAGTATAATAGTGTAATAGGCTAATAAGTGTAATAGGCTAATACGTGTAATAGGCTAATAAGTGTATTACACTATCATACTTATTGCACTATTACACGTATTAGCCTATTACACTATTACACATATTACACTATTGCACGTATTAGCCTATTACACTATTACACTTATTAGCCTATTACACTATTACACATAATTACACTATTACACTTATTAGCCTATTACACTATTACACGTATTAGCCTATTACACTATTACACTTATTAGCCTATTACACTTTTACACTATTACACATATTATCCTATTACACTATTACACATGTTATCCTATTACACATGTTATCCTATTACACTATTACACGAGCCACAGGCCGACTCATGCGGCCGACCCATGCGGCCGACCCATGGGCTGACCGGCCGACCCATGGGCTGACCGGCTGACCCATGAGCCACCGGCCGACCGGCCGACCCATGGGCTGACCGGCCGACCCATGGGCCGACCGGCCGACCCATGGGCTGACCGGCCGACCCATGAGCCACCGGCCAACCCATGCGGCCGACCGGCCGACCCATGGGCTGACCGGCCGACCAGCCGACCCATGGGCCGACCAGCAGACCCATGGGCCGACCGGCCGACCCATGGGCCGACCGGCCGACCCATGGGCCGACCGGCAAATTCACCTCGCCCTCCCTCGCCTTGTAGCTCATGATCTTCAGACTATAGGATTTATGGTAAGTCTCCCATTGGCTTAGAGGCAGCCTAGCAACAAGGCAGCCAATCACCTTTTTGAGACATTTTTACCGCATGCTGGTTTCACAAATGCTTTGAGAAAATCCACAAGTGGCTGGTGTCACAAATGCATTGAGAAAATCCACAAGTGGCTGGTGTCACAAATGCATTGAGAAAATCCACAAGTGGCTGGTGTCACAAATGCATTGAGAAAATCCACAAATGCAGTGGCAACAATTGACACACAGAGTTGATGATTTACAAATGATATTTTTTGATAAATGCGCTTAAGTATAAATTATTTTTTACAAATTGTCATATATTTGTAAAAATCATAGCACATGTATTTAAATGCCAACTTACACGTTTTTTTGTGGATAGGACAATACATTTGTAAAAATTATCATAAAAAAGCGTGACGTTTGTCTCAAAATGATTCAACGGGAAAAAGGAATGCCAAATGCAGATTTACAATTCACACGCATAATTGAGGATTTACAAATGTTTTTTTAGGATAAATGCACACACAAATCTAATATTTTCTTTGTAAAAATACAAAATACATTTGTAAAACATGGAAACACATTTGTGAATCATGGAAACACATTTGTGAATCTTGGAAACACATTTGTGAATCATGGAAACACATTAGTAAATTGTGGAATATTTACAATACATTTGTGAAAATTATCATAAAAAAGCGTGACGTTTGTCTCAAAATGATTCAACAGGAAAAAGGAATGCCAAATGCAGATTTACAATTCACACGCACAATTGAGGATTTACAAATGGTATTTTAGGATAAACGCACACACAAATCTATTCTTTTTTTGTAAAAATACAAAACACATTTGTAAATCATGGAAAAACATTTGCAAATCATAGAAAAACATTTGCAAATCTTGGAAACACATTTGTAAATCTTGGAAACACATTTGTAAATCATGGAATATTTGTGAATACTTTTGAGACATATTTCTCCCCATACTTCTTTACTACAGAAATGCATGGCAGAAGGCTGCTGGTAGCTGGCAGATTATGGCAGACGGTTAGTAGACATCTATCCTGGGGTAGTGCCAAGCCAGGCAGGTGACGGCGGTGGCTCAGGGGTAGAGTGGCTGGATGGTAACCGCAAGGTTGCCAGTTCGAACCCGGGCTCCCCCAGAGTTAGTGTTGAAGTGTCCTTGAGCAAGACACTGAACCCCTAATTGCTCCTGATGTGCATGGTTTCTGCCGCTGTCGGTGTATGAATGAATCTATGTAAAGCGCCTTGGATAAAGGCGCTATATAAATGCACCATTTACCATTTGCCTTACCTGGGTGATGTTAATAGGTGAGGACAGGGTGGGAGACAGCTGCTGGGGGGAATGCTGGAAATGGAGGTCAGCGCTGAGGGTGAGTGGAACCACATTGGGTTGTCTGCGCTGTGACGAGACCGTCATGGTGGGCTCAGAGGAGGTGGTGATCCCTGACACACACACACACCACACACCACACACACACACACACACACACACTTCAATGATGGTGTCACATGACATGTCAGATTGTCTTTCCAACCGCTATGTCTTTCACATCCTGTACAAAACTGGATGTGGGATGGATTTTTTTCTTTCTTTTTGTTTTTCTTCCCGAAAGCATTTTTAATACTCAATAATAATTTTCATTAAGCAGTCCCAATCTGTTATTTGTGAAACAACAAGAAAAGAGTCCTGAACACTAGTGCTGTATTTTCTGAACAATTAGCACAATATGTAGCATTGTGATGTTTGGGTATTATATTATCATTCTAAACCTATGTTCTTGCTGTACTATACAGTGGGCAACTAGTTGAAGAAATTTGAGATTGAATGTTCAACTTTGCTTTTATAGTCAATTAGGGTTTATGGAATATGCTTCTGAACTGATCTTTTAGCAATTTCCAATGTATTCTATTGCTGGTTTCTAACATTCTTATAAAATGAGCAGATGAGTGTGAGGGTCTATTCTTTTTCGGCATGTCTATGTATGATATGTGTGTACAATTGGAAAAAGGAGCGCTCGTTTTCTTCTACGTCACCGCCCATGCTACAAAACAGGCCCTACCTCCCTTGAGTCCCTCCCCCCTCAGAAATGGTACTGTATGTATCAACTTTAAAATGCACAAATACGTTGAAGTGGCTGAGTAATACTGTACCATGGCTGGCAACGCTGATGCCCAGGTGTGTCAGGTTGGTGGTGAGGCTGCTAGTGCTGTTGGAGGAGCTGAGGGAGGGGAAGAGCACGGTGTCCTCTGGGTCTAGAGGCGTGGACAGCGGCGGGGGGAACTGGATGTTGGTCAGGTCGGGCAGAGAGCCTCCTGTGTTGTGTGCTGCTGGGAGACCGGTCGGGCTGACCTCCTGGTCCGGTGACGGGAAAATGCTGGAAGACAGAAATGTCCGAAAATGTACTGTGGTTTTGGCTTACGCTTGAAAGAGTGGAATTTTGAAGGAGAAGAGAGAAACAGCAACAAGGGGGTGAAGACCAGGGCTACAGTAGGTGCAGAAACTGAGCTCGGTTTCTATGGGTCCAGTACCTGGCGGAACGAAATATACTGGAGAAAAGAAAAAATCACACCCGTGTGAAGTGAGTGATGCAACTCCGTGTGGGGGTCCGCAGGGGGTCCCCGGAACTTCCAGCCCCACAGGAACGCACCCAGGGTGCCGGCCTGGTTCCGACGAGCCGCCCCACGTCCGAAACGGTTGAGAAATGACAGAGTTACCGTGCGGGGGTCACTCTACTGTACTGTACTGTCACTGTACTGTAACACCCCAAAGCATCATATATACAGTTAATATGTGTGTTTGTATTAGGCTGCACAACAGCGAAACTTGGTGATGAAAACCAACCAAATGCTATTTTCGTGCTTGGACACAGCCAGTCAGGGATGGACACAGCCAGCCAGCCAGCCAGGGACCCAGGGACACAGCCAGAGACACACAAAGCTCCGTATAGGAGTGATTGCACCACTCAATAAATACCGTTATCTTGTTAGCTTAAAACACAGTTCAAAATGCCTAAAACTAGACTGTATGGCTGCATTTAACTGGAAAGGATACCAACAACAGAATATATGTGCACAAAGGCAAACGCATCAAATTAATCCCAACGATTCCTACAGTACTACAGAGGGGAAATTCAGTCGTCTATGTAAAGTAAGGTTGATTGCAAAATCTTGTATATATAATTGTTTTATGCATTTTATTAGAACTAAGCACCGTTTACTAGGCAGCAGCACTGTTACCGTTTCATCGGATAAAACACAAACCATACCAAACTCTACTCAAGAGAAGGGACGATTGGTTGGAGGCGGCTACATAATCGGTCGGGTTAGGGTAATCTCTCAAGACATATTCAAAGGAAAAGAGGCTTTTTTTCCTTTTTTTGTTGATGAGTTCCCAGATTGGAGTTAGGGTGACATGGCACCGATTTGTTGACACAGATCATGAGCCACTTTGTGACCCACGATGTCACAGCATGTGTGTTTCCACTGCACATGTGCACACTGTGCACAGTCAGCCTGCACTGGGAATCAGTGCCATCTGATTATCATTGCTGTTTGACCAATGGAAACAACTGCTTCCATGTTTTACCACCTTTTACTGTAGCTGTAACAAAAATGTGGACCACAATGGAAACAAGCGAAGGCTTTTGTGTCTAAGTCCATTTGTCATTTTCTGTAATTTTCTTAAACTGCCAATTAAGTATTCTATCTATCTATCTATAAAGGTACCTGTAGGCTGTGTACACAACATTATGGGCATGGCATGTCTATTGTCTACCCAAGATTAAATCACCTGATTCTTTCAATTATTTTTCTATAGATTTCATTAATCATGCATTAATCATTTTTCCACTGTTGTTTTGTGGATATGGGCGGCTGTGGCTCAGGAGGTAGAGCAGGTCGTCCAATGATCCCTGGGTCGGCGGTTCCTGTCCACTCCTCCTGTCCACATGTCGAAGTGTCCTTGGGCAAGACACTGAACCCTACATTGCCTCCAATGAGTCGGTCGGTGTGAGTTCGCCACCATTGGTGTGTGAATGTGGGAAGTGAGGACGCTGGCGCCGACTGTTCGCCGCATCACCTCTCAATGTATGAATGAATGAACCATTGTAAAGCGCTTTGAGCACTTGGAAAAGCACTATAAAAATGCAATGAATTATTATTATTATTATTATTATATGTAAACGTTGAACACTGAATTTATTTGATTGATTTTGTGTTCCACCCACTGATTGATAACGTGACCTATGGGTGGCGTACGCACATATCGTTAGTTAACGTTGTCATTCAATTACATTGAAGCAGATGAGTGTACGGATGACATGTGCGTGCAATTGGAAAACAGTTACTCACTTGATTCCAGGAACATCACATGTGTTGGAATTTGATGAATCGTCCTGAAAAGAGAGAAGATAAAACCCAGTAAACATTTTCTAGTGGTTGGTGAACATTACACTACAAACTATGGGCACTAAGGATCCATCTGCTCATTAATGTTCTTTGGTCATGCCATAGTATTAACAATTAGTATTAAAGATTTTAATGTTGCTGTTATTATCTATACTTTGTTAAACTTTTTGTGCTGATCTTGAATCTCATTGGGACTACACCTGGAAAGACAAAGGTGAAATAAAATAATTAATTAAAATAAGTAAATACGGAAAAGATAAATCTCATGATTACATTAACAACTATAAAGTCATACTGTACTGTATTTGTGATGTGGACGACATCATCGGATTCGATGAACAACCATAAGCATGTGTGTGTGTGTGTGTGTGTGTGTGTGTGTGTGTGTGTGTGTGACTCATCTTACAAGCCACTGGACATCCAAAGGTCTGTGCACATAGCCAGTAGGCCAACGAAGTTGCTGACATTTGTCAAATCAGCCTCATGGTGAGGCTATATCAGCGGGTACAGGCTTTAGTTTAGACATACTATTGGTCCGACTGTCATCAGACCGACAACCTACCTCAAACCCTAACCTAACCCTAACCGCAAGCACGGGAGCAGCGCATGTCCGACCACATGTCCGACCATTGCTTGTTTCCGCATGTCGGTCCGTTGGGTGTGTCTAAGCTGCGTGTGCGTCCCATATCAGCCTGCTTTGTGCTTTATACGTTACTCTCGTAGGTCATACAGCCAACGTTTCACCACAAAGAGATTGAACACATTCAGATCTCACTGGTATAAATAGGTATGAGCAGCAGTATGTTCCTCTTTTCAAATAATATGTGCTTTGTGTGACCGACCATGGGAGAAATTAAAATATATATATTCTTTTAAAACAAAACAAATGAACCCCTTGTAGCCATTGCCTTCCCATCCATACAGTACCTTCTCGTCATCCCACATGTGTTTCTGTGCATCGATGTCCACCACAGTAGATTCTGACTCTTCTGATCCAGGTACTGTTAGCAGCAGCACTGTAAAACACAAAGACAGCTGCATGCTAATTCACTATCAAATAGGGCTGCGACAGTTAATCAAACCAATTGATTTAATTGATTGTAAAAAAAAAGAAAAAAAGATTGATAATCAGTCCTGTCATTACAGGCGAAAAGCCAATTAAAGTAGCCAATCTACAACACGATGCAACATGTTTGAGCTTGTTATGAGCTTGTAAATCTGTTATTTGAACTTTTTGCACCACATCATTGTTTAAAGAAGTATAGAATAATGCTTAAGAGGTTAAAAAAATACAAAACAAATATTTAAAAAAGCACACTTCCCAATGATTCCATTAATTAAAACCGTTATCAATAGAATAATCACTAAGGAGATAATTGGTAGCTGCAGCCCTAGTATTAAATTAGTTCAACAAATGAGTCACTGACATCGCAGCCAGCCATTGTAAGCAGAGTTTTGGGCACTTGCTCTCAATACGTCCACAGTAAGAATCTTGGTTTGAGGGCAGAGAAGCATTCACAGTGATAATCACACCAGATTCAAGCACACCTAAAAATAGTAAGGTGTCAAACAAAAGACAGGGGAGAAGAAATCTATACTTGGCAGGGTGTTCCATAAAGGGCAGACCGCCGGCTCGATAGATGCCGTACTTTGAAACCTTTCCAGGCTTTTTTATTAAAAAAAAGAAAAAGAATTATCCCACGATTTTGCAACCCATTTTTTCACCCAGTGTCAATTATCTAATGTAATCATGGATGCTACACTCCCTCTACCAACCTGGGAGGCAGCGGACTGAGCTCATACTTCCTTCTATGCATGAGGAGTCCAAGCTGCTTCTTTTCACCTGACAGGGGAGTTTCCCTGGCCGGACGTAGCGAGTGGAAGGAAATGTTATTCCGACCAGTTCCTTTACTCTCCCCCAGGCTGGCCAGGGGGAGGTAGTTTAGAGACCAGGATTACTGCATGTTTTTGTGAGGGTACCTACCCTAGGGGACACGGTGAGAACATGCAAACTCCACACAGAAAGGCCCTTTCGCCAACCCCGCCTCGGGTATGGGCACTGATGACACGGAGGAGAGCACACTCCCCCAGCGCCCACAGCATCCCCAGCGGGAATCGAACCCAGGACCTTCTAGCTGTGAGGCGACAGCACTACCGACTGTGCCATCGTGCCCGGCCCCCTGGTTACTTTTTTTATGAGCCACATTCAGACTGATCTTTCTGTTGATGTAAGGAGGCTTGCATCCAACAGAGCAGAGCCTACTTCACCAAAATGAAAGATTAACTGTTTACTTAGTGCTTGTTCGTATTTGTCTAGCCTACGTGTGCTTGTCACGTTTTCCATATGAAACAATTACAGTACATCAGGCCAGCCAGTAAGTAGTACTGCAGCAGCATCCCATATGGAATACTTTCTCAGTCATCGTTTTCACTTAGCACATAACATATTTTACGAAGAGCGCAGATCTTCGGGAAACAAAGAGCAACAACCCTCTTAATACCATTGTGTAAATGTATGAATAAATACATTGTCAGTTAAGAGATCTGCCATTACCTCGTTTAGGCTGGAGCTCCTGCGAACCCCCTGCAAATACCTCCTGGGGCTTAGGGTTCATGGTGCTCTGGTGTAAGGCCGAGTCCGAATTTGTTCTGGGCGTGTTGGACAGGAAACAAAGAAGTCAGCAAAATTGTAGTCTCTCAAGCCAAACAATTACAACAATCTGTGCATGCTACAGAGTCAGTAACAACACTGCCTGAAAGCTGTGAACAGAAGCTTTCATCTATTCATCAATTATTCTGTTCAAATAATATTTAACATGTTTAAAAATGTCCCTTTCTGCTAAGCAGCAAGCTATATATTCATCCACTACTGCAAAGACAAAACGGAAGTGAGGCGGGAGGCGCATTTTCAGCGCATCATACTGAATGATTGAAGCATTTGAAAACACTCGAGAGACTAGCAAACTCCTAAACATTGGTTGGATGAGGTGTGTGTGTGTGTGTGTGTGTGTGTGTGTGTGTGTGTGTGTGTGTGTGTGTGTGTGTGTGTGTGTGTGCACGACCGTGCGTGTGCGTCAAAATGATTAAGAATCATTCTCTGCTACATGTTTATGAGTTTACTTTTGTGTATGGCCAGGTTGGCAAAATGTCCAGACTGCAAGGATGCAGTGAGTCATGTACATCCCCATTGGACACCGTTTGATGTCTTCTTCATGTTAGCAAACTTCAAATGCAGCTCACCTTCTCCAGCTGGTATCTGGTGGAGGGGACAGGTAAACGGAACTGTAGGGACAGCTGTCAATGTGAATCTCAGTTAAGAAAAAGAATGTAGCTGGTGATGAGATATATAATGTCATGGAGATATATATCAATGTTACCATTTTAACATCTATTTTTGAGTCATCTATTTGGTTCTTCTATTCAGAGTGACAGTGACTGTACAACTGCAGTGGTAACTAGATATCCATTATTTGACGTCCTTGGTATCTGTAATTATGCGGCTGATGTGTTAAAATTTGTTCTGGGGGCACATTCGCAGAAAACAGCAGATCTGCAAGCTTGCAGATCGCCTATTTTTGGTGAAAAGATTTGGCGTAGAGGGGGAAAAAAAGAGTGTGTAGACTAGATCAGCTATTTTTGTTGGGCTCGGTTGGGCTTTGCTTAACAAACACTCCGAGCAGCCATGATAGGAGTGCAACAGTCTGGGACACATTGACTACTAGACCTTAT
Source organism: Electrona antarctica (assembly GCF_951216825.1). Lineage (NCBI taxonomy): Eukaryota > Metazoa > Chordata > Actinopteri > Myctophiformes > Myctophidae > Electrona > Electrona antarctica. The sequence continues at coordinate 41,223,305 of NC_136812.1, forward strand.
ACTGTAGTACCGACCAACCTAGAAAGATTATATACTGTAGGAAGGTGTCAAGATGGGGGTTTCTATATATGTTACCTGGATGTTTAAAGTTAATCAGTTACTACAACTGTCTTCTGTCCTTCTAAATGTTGTTAGAGCGGTGGATATAATTTATTTATCAAAGAGGAAGAAGAAACATCCGCACACTTGTTTCTAGAGCTCCAAATAACTTACTTTAATATATAATTAATTTATTATTTATTATTATTTATTTTATTTCATTCTTTAAGGTGACTTGATAGATTGACATAAAGAAGGGCCTGTCCGCTCCCTTCACGGCTTCCATAGTAAGCAATGCAGTGCAAAGATTTGTTTTCAAGGGTGTTGCTCCCAAGCGTCAGTTGTATTATAAAGTTTACAGTAAAATGTGCGGGGCAAAGAACCCAAAACACCTACAGTACCACTTCCACACCGAATAGGAGGAAGACACACACTATTTTCATTTCAAAGTGCTATTCCAAAGCCCACTCAGGTAATTCTTTTCAGCAATGAAGGTCATTTTAGAAGTAGACTGGGGTCCACCTATGCTTTCTACTGCATAGGCAGCTCCCAGCAGGATCCGCCGGGAGAATCTAGACGCAGCTGCGTGTGTGTGTGTGTGTGTGTGTGTACATTGTGTGTGTGTGTGTGTGCGCGTCAATTTAACAAAGGTGCAGACGATCAGAAATCAGCAGAGAGTGATCTACGTTTGCGCTACTGTATGCCGAATTGAAGTGGACTCGGCCCCAGACTTTTTTTTTATCCCTGGAAATAAAAACGTCTGGGTTTCCGAGGCAATTTTAGAAGTAGCTCTCGAGTCAAAAAAGTGTGGGCACCTCTGCTTCAGTGTTTGACTTCAGGAGGAGCGATACAGGTTTTATATTTGGGGTGTTTTGATCAATTAGCTTGAAAAAAAGCGTATTGCTTGGCCCCAGATTGAAAGCTCACATCCAGGTAGTTATCACAATGAACACTGGAATGCACATGTGGACAATTTAGAGTTTTTAACTTTTGACAAGGCACACATACACATTTATACTTTTTTGCGCATTGTCAACATTAATGTGTAATGCTCTGAGCAACGGTTCCAGACTTTTCAATACTTTCACTTCACCAAAAGTCCATACAGTAATTCCTAATTCCATAAACTTTGGAAGTTTTTTTTCTACACCTGTTCAAGCATCCTGGATTAATTATAAACGCTAGTAGGGGTGTAACAGTTAATCCAACTAATCGATTATGAAACACAATCCATCATTTTAGAAAATAATCGATGAATAACAGGTCCCTTGATACTTGGTACATAAAAATAAATACAATATGAGAAGGATATCTGGCGCCCGTGTTTGTCGACAGACAGCGGCCGTCGGTGTGGAGAAGAGATGCGGTTGCGGTCGCGGTAGACACGGTCCACCAGTCCGTGATGCCTGCTGGTCCGACTGGTGTCCAGCACCGAGTTCTGAAGAGAACACACCAACGTCAACGTGCCAGAGAAATCCAGCGTCCACCAAGTTCAGAGAAAATTAAATATCACCAAAAAATGATCCATATAATATAATCAATATAAAATGGTTGCAAAATGCAAATTCAAAATGAGTCAAGCCATGGGCCCCCATACCGATGCTCGAGTTGGCAAATGTATTTAAAGATGGAAAGCCATGACAAGCAATGGTGTAGTCTTTAAATTTATGATCCAAATTGACATTCCAGGGTTGAATTGGTCTTGGTGCCTGATATAGCCTACAGTTCTCGCTTGCTTTGGTTTCTGTGCCCTAGATAACTGTTCGCCTTTGTAATTGACTCAAAAGGGTGGTCCCAGACTCCCAGCAACGATTAAACCGGATTTATACTTTGCCGATTGACTATTCCCGTCAAGTGACACCGTCGTACGGCATAGATTATGCATTACAGGGATGAGAACAATACCGTCATTGGAAATGAAGGCATTGTTCTCATCACTTGAAGTGTTGCTGCAGTGTGCCTTTCAGTTCATGTTTATGCTATAAACAGTACATTTAGTTGATTCCTACCAACCAGCAGTCCATATGCAAACTGACTGCCGTCATCGAAATGGCATCCAAATGATCCTAAAATGCAATAATACACAAGGTAATGCTATATCATGGTTAAAAGTACAAATGTGCTGCAATCACAGGAATGTGACAGAAGGCCCTGTGCCACTGCCATAATGCCATATAATCACATAGTACAGCACGACCTTCAATGTATTATTACAACTATTTTATAGCTAATAGTCAACAATAACAGATGGACACACTGGTTTCTAATTTATGATTAGTAACTAATTTATTTTGCTCTCCTCTTGAGTCTCTGTTGCTAGACAACAATCGCCTTTAGCCTGGACAATTTGGATATATTATGGCTTTATAGATCACTGATTTGGATGTTTCCATTCAATTCACGTAATTTACACATCCTACCTGGGTCGCGTTTTTCCCCCATTCTGAATTCCCATAGCCTGTTTTTATATTGCGTCAAATAAGAACTGTGTTCCAAAAATAAACCAATGATCCCGGCAGTTTGAATCATATGGATATGAAGCATCAACTGACGGCGAGAAAACGCTAATGTTACTGCCCCACCGAATGAATTAAGTTTTCACCAGAAACAAACTGTATCAAATATGAATGACTGGCAGATATGTTTATTTTTGGACCACAATGCTTATATGAGATGATTTTAAGATGACCCAATGTTATTCTCCATAGAGAAAACCTTCAGCGACCCAGAGGAGACGTCAGGACTTTGGTACTCTGGGAATTTTCTGACCAGTCAGATGGATGTCCTCATTAGTATTGTTGCAGTACTACATGGAAATTAATCTCGAGTTTCATGTCTCACGTTTATCTGTTATTGCCAATTTTGTCTATTTGGAATAACCAAGTCCTACAATAAAACAATGTCTGGAACACTGATTGATAAGTAAACAAAGTGGAGATCGGTTTGTGTAACAAGGTACGAGTTGTCTCGTCCTTTCACAGTGTGGGATCAGAATTCATTCACTAAAGCTAAAGTACCCTGTGGTCTTCATCTGAGCTGTTCAATAGCAGCTAAACAATGTTCCATTGGTATTTGATGACTGCACAGTCATCAAATGCACGTTCCTGAGACCTTCATTGGGTTGTCAAGACAACCTCCCAATACATTTCCCAATAAAGACGATTTCTTTTGTTGCATTTGAAGGTGTTGTGGGAGTTGTTTTTTTTTCTTTCTTTTTTGCTACTTTTGTCCTCTCTTGCGCACCCGTCGCTCTGTAGATATGTAGAGATTAAAACAACACTTTTGTTAGCAGCTGAGAGAAGCTAGGAGCTCACCTGAAAAGGCAGGTCAATGTTGCCATTTCCAATCTGATTGACATTGGGCAGTGAGCCTCCATAGTACTGTCCACGATTCTGCCCTAGTTGCAAATACTGGGTCTTCTGCAACTGCAGCTGTGCAAAGTAAAATTGCATGAAAGCATGAGTGAGTGAGTGAATGGCTGATCGGATACATGGAAAAAATATGGCTGAAGAAAAAAAAATCAATCAGGCTTTTTGGCAGGGTAGGAAACTAACTACTTTGCATTTACAAGTCAAAGGGACAGCTTAATTACATAGCAATGTGTTGAATAAAACAGACAGTCAGTACTTTATATACCATTTGTGGTTAATTACCCACCTTGCCTGTCTTTTCAGTTTAAAAGAGAAATGGACATATAATCAGATGGATGGAGTGTGATTTCATTGATCGGTTGGGTGTTTTATGAGCAGCCAAGAGGCAGACACCATCACTGACAGTAATAACTCTACATTAGCAACACCTGACGACAATCAGGATGATGATATCCCATTATTAGATGTACAAGCTTGTTACAAGCTTGTACATCTGCTATTTTTGAACAGCCAACCAAACAATTTCAAATTACACAGACGCTTTACCGGTTTTAATGGATTATTATGTTGCACATGATTCTGTGCAACATAATAGTGTGTGTGTGTGTGTCCTTAATGTCCTACAAACTGTGGTGGATAGTAGCAAAGTACATTTACTTGAGTACAGTACATACAGTAAGTACATTTTGTTGTATCTAGTTTACATGAATATTTGTATAATACTTGTGACTTTCAATCGACTACATTTCAAAAGTAAATATTGTATTTTGACTAAGTACATTATGAATCAACCACTTAAACCCCGCTTCAAAATTATAGTGAAAATAGCGAGCAATCCACAAGCTCACAATGCCTAGTGAATAGTGATAGGACGTGTTATGAGCTTATACTGTAGATCTATTATTTTCACTATAGTGTTGTTGTTTTTTAAGTGTCTCAATTTCAATACAGTAATGCATCGATATTAAAAACAAAATGTACTTTGTTAAGTTGTACTATTTAATACTTAAGTATTTTTAAAAGCATGTACTTTTGAATGCTTAAATATAAGTACAAATTTGACAGCAACTTTCACTTGTAGTTGAGTCATATTTGACCAGGAGTATCAATACTTTGACTCAAGTACTGGGGTTGAGTGAGTACTTTGTTGACCACTGGCACACATCCTCGTGTCTGTGTCCTAAAAAGACACGAAGCAGCAGGTTGTCCATTATCAGTTTTATGTGAAGTCAAGAGCCTGTCTAGTGACGTAGGTTGTCTATGTCTAATATGGCTTGCAATAGCATGAACGACGTGAATGAATGAATGAATGAATGAATGAATGAATGAACGAACGAATGAATGAACAAAGAAATCTGACACGGCTAGACAAGACCTCCCACTTTACTTTTCTACATCTACTGGCAAAACATCCGACTGAGGACGGTGGTATAATGAGCAATGTTGTAGACCAGCAAGAGTAAAGACAGCAGTAACAGATGTGAAGCAGGGTTACAAAACTATTCACATGTCCTTCTGTGAGAACATTGAAGCTGTCTGATGAATGGGGTAGTCTCTCCTGATTGGCTGATATTGGCAAACCACCTGAAAATGTATGTTCTGGGAATGACGGCCAAGCTACACCATGCTTTTAGGACTGGACCTAAATGCGCGTGTGCGCGTGTGTGCGTATTCGCGTAAACGCGCACTGAAAAGCCGGGTGTAGCTTGGCCGTGAGAGTGCACAAATTAGAAAATTACATACATGGCTCTAACTACAGTATATGATTTGGTTCCCACTGTGAATCATTTAGCTGCAGGACTCCCTGGAACCTCCTCAAGGACTATTCATAACTATTCAAATGGCCTTCTGTGCTTAAAGCATCGTTCTTGAGGCATCTCCCTGGCTGCTGTTGCCAAGCATAGATCTATGCCTGACAAAGTTGTCATGCACGTCCCTGTGGATTGGTGATTGCACCGTGACAGAAGGGAATCTTTGTCTAAGTGTCCCTTAATGACAAATCCAACGCTCTGTGCCAACACCACAAACCGAATAATATGGGGGCTAATACTTCACTATGAGCAAGAAAAACAGCACAGGGAATACTTAGTCAGGGAATATTATCAGTATAATGTCAAATCTGGGAATACATTTCTTACCAAGAATTTTCTTCACCAATGTGTTTGTAGAGGTGTCTAGCACCTCTATTCAACCACCCTAGGGGAATTTTTGACAGCTGCTGAAAGTTGTATAAGGCAAAATGTTTTAAATTTCATTATGCTTTAAGTAGCATGTGACATGTCAAACTAGGGGGTTTTCATGATTCTGAATCCATTCCAAGCATTAGTTTTGCACGAAAAACACTCATTGGGCTAAAAACAGCCATAGCCGTCATCACAAATGTGATGAGGTCAACACATTTGGGCATATTTGGGCAAGTGGCTATGGCCAAACTAGGGGGTCTATGGCCAAACTAGGGGTCAAACTAGGGATTGATTCTGGACCCATTCCAAGCATTCGTTTTGCACGAAAAACACTCCTTGGGCTAAATTCGGCCATAGCCACTTGCTCAAATGTGCTGACCTCATCACATTTGTGGCTATGGCTATGGCCTTTTTAAGCCCAAGGAGTGTTTTTCGTGCAAAACTAATGCTTGGAATGGATTCAAACTAAGGCAAAGAAATGGGCTTTTCCTACCGGAACAGAGCTAGTTTCCCAATTCCATGTAGGAAAAGCAGTCTTTCTTTCTGTATTGGACTATGAAGATGTCATCTATAGAAAAGCTGCTCTTTCTGTCCTCAAGCCCTTGGATGCAGTTTATCATTCTGCTCTGTGATTTAAATCTGATGAACCTTATAGAACTCATCACTGCATCCTATATGAAAGAGTGGGCTGGCCTTCCTTGGCCGAAAGGCAAAATAAACATTGGTATCCGTTTTTAAAGCAATTGATGGGACTTTACCGTTGTATATTAAAGCTCTTCTGGATTGTTATCCTGTAACATATAGGACACGCTCCAGTCACTGGCTTACACTAAAGGTTCCTAATGTAAACACAGAACTGGGGAAAACAGCCTTTTGTTTTAGTGCCCCAACCACGTGGAATGACCTACAGCTTAAATTAAAGATCTGCTCTCCCATTACATACGGTCAATTTAAATCTTTGATTGCAGACTTACCCCCAAGTGTCTGCAACCGTTTTTAAACATGTATTAGATCACACAATGAGGAAATTGCGGTTCTATTTTGTTGTTTTTGTTTATTGCTTTGAAAATGTTGTATTATGTTGTACTGTATCTCGACGACATTGCAAATGAGAGAAACCTCAATGTCTCTCGAGAATAAATAAAGGTTTGAATTAATTAATTCAGAATCATGAAAACCCCCTAGTTTGGCCCCTAGTTTGGCCATAGACGCCCTAGTTTGGCCATATAGCACTTGCCCAAATATGCCTCATCACATTTGTGATGACGGCTATGGCCATCTTTAGCGCAAGGAGTGTTTTTCGTGCAAAACTAATGCTTGGAATGGATTCAGAATCATGAAAACACCCTAGTTTGACATGTCACATGCTACTTAAAGCATAATGAAATTTAGAACATTTCACCTTATAATGGTTGTATGGTACCCCAACTTTCAGCAGCTGTCAAAAATTCCCCTAGGGTGGTTGAATAGAAACCAATGTGGGATATGTTAGTAGACACCTTTACAAACACATTGGTGAAGAAATGTCTTGGAAAGAAATGTATTCCCAGATTTTATTAATATCCTCTGACTAACTGGCTTGAGCTGCATATTAATAATGTCAGCTGTGTCAGGAGGAATGAAAACGGGAGAAAAAATAATCACAGTTCACAGTTGAGTTCCGGAGTGGTTCTTGGCATTCAATAAGCTAGCTAGATAATATAATGCTTTCATTTGAATAGTCCCACTGCAATTTCATATAAACCCGAGCTGGTTTGATTTTTCTATATAGGACTAAATTGTGTATATTAGACATATAATACCTCGATATCGATATTGTGAGCATAATGTTGAATTTTCACCTATTCCATCTTCAAAACTTTTCAAATGATTTTTGAAAGTTTAAAATAGGGCTTAAAAACAGGAACAGACAACACTTATGCCATATCATAATGATATATAGTCATACTCATATTACTAATTCACTATATCTATTTATATAAAAAAATAATATAATATAATAAATTGCCCAGCCAATATTATTATCGCGTTGCCCATGTCTAGTTGCGGACATGACAGAAAATGTCAATACCCCCCCCCCCCCCCCCCCCCCCACACACACACACACACACACACGCGCGCCACACACTCACACACTCGCGCGCCGCACGCGCGCGCGCGCGCGCACACACACACACACACACACACACACACACACAGGTGCCAGTTATCCACATCTGGCTCCTCCAGTAACTAGGCAGCTACTATAGCCAATAACATAGCTGCTCGATCGTTAACGCAATGGACGATAATAAACGCTGATAACGTCAGCTAACCATCCTTACATCGCATTTAAAAACCATAAGCTGTCATGTGAAGTGAACGCTTAAACGTGTGCAGACAGATGCTGCAGCCAGAACAGCTAGTTTGTTTATTTATTTATACTTCGCCGTACACGTTCGCACGTCGCTCGTCAAAATAAATGACGCGTTTTCACGCGGAAAAAAATGACCGTTAATTTCCACCTGAAAAAGCACGTCATGTTCTGTCACACGACGAAAGTGTAATTAACGTCCGTTTAACGGTTGCCTCCTCTCCTCCTCCTCCTCGCTGAGGCTGAGCTAACATGATGATAACACAACATTCGTAGGTGTTTATTTGCTTTTGTTTTTTTTATTGTGTTTTGTGCGTGGATTTGCGGGGTCTTACCCGCGCGGCTCTGGTGATGTCGAGGTCCTTCATGACCTCCTCGAAGGCGGCGGTCTCCTCCGCCTGCTTCTGGTTGTGCAGGGCGATCTTCTCGCTGAATTTGCGGGGATTGTTTGAGGACGCCATCTTTTCCCTCCTCTTTCTTTCTCAATGGAACGTCGCCACGCACGGCGCGCGCGCGCCGCGGGTCCCCCGTCTGCGTCACCGCGCACGATGGATACACACACGCACGGCGGCAGTGGAGCGTGACAGGTGTTATTTTGGTGGTCGATGCAGCATCAGTCTCAGGAGGTCCTACAACTTTTGTTTGTGTGTTTGTTTCCCCCTAAAGACCCCCAGTTTGATATTCATAATAGGACAGTGATTCTCAAATTAAGTGTGGGCCCCCCCACTTGGGGCTAGCCTCTAAAGGCTTGGTTTGGTTACAAGTCCGTAAACATTGGAGTAATAATGTTATGCTTTGATGTTATATAGGATAAGAAAGAAAATTCCATCTACAAATCAAACTCTTTATTTATGTGAATATACTGTAGAACCCTAAATTGGAGCTTCAAAACAATGCCGAAATTGGACCATGAACATGGGTCAAAATATTCTTTCCTCATGAGATGTTAACTAGATAAAGTCTCAGGTCTCCACCAGGGCAGGTGGCGCTATAATAAGCCAATGTGAAAAGGGTGCCATTTCTTCTAACGCCTTGGAGAGCAATTGGATGATTTGAGGCATTTAATTTGTTCCAAAAATGTGTTTTGCAAAAATCCACCTGTTGGTGGCGCTATAACAGGCCAATGGGAAAAGGGTGGGTTATATTCCTCAGCCTAGTAGGAACGTCTGTGAAAGATTTCACGTAAATTGCACACTGCGTTCATGATTTGAGGCTTTTTGTTCAAAATGGGCCAATCCTGTAAACTTTGAAAGCCAATGTTAGCCAATCAGGATGGAATATGAAATATCGGACAGATCTGTCTTGAGCCATGACTATAGAGATACTGTGTAACGATTTGCAGGATTTTTGGACAAAATATGGAGGACTAATATAAAAAAATATGTTTTACAAAAGGTGGCCTCCTGGTGGCGCTATAACAGGCCGTTCTGGAAAATTTGGGGCAGAGGTTCATCGTTGGCATCTAGGGAGTGTATGTGCAAAGTTTGGCATCGACCAGGTTAACGGTGCCGGAGATTAGCTTTGGATTTCCGAACAGGACTGTTTGAAGACTCCAGCTCTTTGAAAATGCTTACTGGGATGAGAGATGCTGAAGAAATCACTTCACTGTCCTGATACAATGCAATTGCAATCCATTTCAACCTACTCAATTATTCATTGGTTACTTACTTAATGGTTTAGCTCACAAATACATCTCTGACATGAGTCACTATGATCCTATCATTCAAGTAGGACCTACTCAATGTACTCATGCATATTTTTGAGCGACACTTGCCGTTCCTATAGTATGCACAGCTGTGTGTACGTGTGAGCACGGAATGTTCTCAGCTGATTGGCTGAGCACGGAATGTGATGTATGATGATGATAAGAGTACCGCTCACTTCACACAAGTGTGATTTTTTTTACTTAGTAGCAATACCAGAAATACTCAAAAGTATATGATCAAAATATACTTGATCTACAACAAGCTCACACCTCACATTGTAACACGTTGTGAGCTTGTAGAACAGCTATTTTTGAGGGGCCCCTCCTATGCCCATGCTTTGTGTGTCTGTGTGTACCGCGGAAATGATTTGATTGGCTGAGCACGGAATGTGATGTATGAGAGCGCCTCTCACTTCACACAAGTGTGATTTTTGAGGGGCGCTAACCCCTCCTACTGTGACTTTGAGGGTAAACATTGTCCTAACACAAACAATGAATGACATTGACAATGCAGACTGCTGGGCGAGCGCTGGCGCTTTGGCATGGGGAGTTGTGTATGTATGGGAATTATGAGTAACTGACAGGAAAGGCACGATTTCATAGTAAACTAAATGTGACCTGTGGTCGCAACAAATCTGCATTTGCCTCTGAGAGTGGAGTAGAAGTATAAAGTATGGAAAAATAAAAATACTATATAAGTAATAAATATACATAACTACTTTTAAATTGAATTTAAGTAGTACTTGAGTAAATGTAGGTTACTTAAGTTACTTTCCACCTCTGCTACTATCTGGGCACCGGAAGCACCCGAGACTAGTACTACTGTCCTCTTGAGAGTGACTCACCGTACTGCATGTGTGTGTGAGGTTTTGTCATTAATTTTGTTCATCATGGATGGTTGTTTAAAAAGGATTTATATTAGACATGTGTGGAGGGGTGTTACTGCAGTGAACACGCACGCACGCACGCACACACACACACCCATTATACTCTGTCCATTTATTATTTGCTATAACACACAGCTATTAGTAATATTTTGATCAAATATGATTGGCCTATCAACAACTGTTGTATAGTGGCTGTTTAAAACTAAACAAGAAATACAACTTAAACAGTGTTCTACATGGGACCATGCCTTCTTTGATAAACTCCTGGAAGGAACTAATACAAAATGTATAAATATCTGATGAAAAATCACAAGTTTGAAGACCAGTTGCAGGTGGAAAATTTGCAGCAATAGTTGTTTTAATACATTTAATAAAGGATACACATAAAGCTACACAGAAGTCTACATTCCCCTTAGATTACAGTGGGTTCCTTTATAATGCACTTAGTATAGTATTAATTAATGTGCTTCATAATGAGACATACAACATCGCAATTACACAAGGCAAAAATGGCTGCTACTCATTAGGGCTGCAACTACGGAATATTTTCTTCGAATATATTCTATCGATTACTTTTTCGATTAATTGAATAATCGAGCAGCGCAGGGTTCTTTAAATTTTCATCTTTTCATACATCAATAAATTATAATTAATTATATTTGTGTTATACAAAAACAGTGAAAATAGTCAATCGACAAGCTCACAACACGTCGCATCAGGATGTTTTGTGAGCTTGCAGATCAGCTATTTTCACTATTTAGGCTTTGTCTTAGAATAGGGCTTAAGTGGTTTGTAAGTTTGGGTCTCGGGGAGACACCAAATTTCTAGGATATCCATTATTAATCAATCATTTATGTTTTTATAATGGCTAAGTTTGATTGTTGCAGCCATACTCATGTTTGCATGTAAAGGACAAAGGACTGTTACCACAGAGGCATCACAGCATGGAAAGACAGCACAGCTGCAGCTATAATAATGTAATTAGGTAGGTATTATGGTAGGTAGATTTGGTTAGAGCAGTAGTTCTCAGCCTCCAGGGGTCCTGGGGGGGGGGGGGTTCAGCAGGTTACCGTTCCCAGCTAAAATATTGATGGTAAATGGACCCTTACAGGTCTGCAACTCAGAGAGATTACAAATGAAACCAAATGGACCGGCTCCATTTGTACACCATCATAGAGTTATGGGGGTTTGTGGCCTAATGTATGACAAATTGGGGGTCCTTAAATATTAAACCTTTTGAGAATCAATGGTTTAGAAATTACTGAAAGCACTGACTGCTTCTTCATCTAAAGCAAACTGACACAATTTAACCACGTGAACCCTAGCCTCGTTGTTCTGGGTTAATAGGCGAACATTCAGGGAAAATGTGTTACAATTTAAGTGATTTGTAGTGGGAAAAGGAGGGGGGCAGGGGGCCAGAACACTGGGGGCTGGCGGACCCTTGTCATTGTCAACGAAGTATAGGTTTAAGTGGTACAAGTGCATGTGCTATTGAGGAACCAAGCTACTGTACTCGTCTTTAGTGGACTGCATTCAGCATTGAATCTCAGTCGATTCCTAAAACACCGTCCCAGAAAAGACACACTTTACCTGTAACGCCAGAGCGCTAAGTTGCAGATCGGCCTTACCCTGCTACGACATGTCTGTGTCCATAACGCCATATGAGTCACAACCGTGCATCTCCCCTACAGACATAATACTAAATACGTATATTAGCAGCCGAGTCATCATTCTTATGGTACATCTTTGTCAATACTGTTACGAGAAGAGCAGCAGTGTCACTAAAATAAAAATGACCCTTACTGTACTTTGCCAAATGATTACTTTTCCCAGTAGCTATCCACTTGTATCCCCAACCTCCAATCTAAATGTTTCATGCAGTTGACAAAACCTTTGTGCTACTTTATATGCACAGGTATAGAGACAGACGCATGTGCATCACACAAGACAGTAGACTAAAAGACGAACACTGTAGAGTAGACTGACAGACAGATCTACATAAATGCACACAAAGTTTAATATAACCACTTAAGCCCTATATACTTCCTCGTTCGACAAACAGCTAAATTAGCAGACCTGCAAGCTAACTTTATAGATCTGCTATTTTTAAAAAGGTTTAACACTCTAGATACTTTTGTTCGCATACCATGAAAGTGGTTAATGTAGCTGCCAAAAAGTTGTAAAATGTACTTTTTTAACAGCATACTTTGTCATGTTGATCAAGTAGCAGTTTAGTGTTATGTGCAGAATGAGCATTGTGTTAAAAAAACGCTTACAAAAAGAACCCAACTGTGCAACAATATCCTCATCAAGCTGGAAAACTGTTACATGTTATGCCACTGCATTACCATATAAATAAAGCAATATGCTGACATGATATACATTAAAATTCACTTATATGAAGAACATCTCCAATTAGAGTCTTTGGGGTGTCTTGAACAAATCAGCAAGGCAGTGTCTACAGAAAGTACATTGATACAGTATTTGGCTGCGGACTCCATCTGAAAAGAGTGTGCCAGAGACCCCCATAAGAGAAGATTGAGTTGGAATAAAAAGTTGGATATACTGTACCAAACAAGGTATTCCAAGAAGTACTTGAAGAAAGAAGAAACGTGTCAGATTCATCACATTATTGATGCAAACCTATCCGCTGTCGACCGGATCCGAAAACTGCAAAAGGAGTTGACCTCAGTCTACTCCGACCGTCTGCATAGGAAAGTGACATTGATGCGCGACACTCCTCTCCTAAAAGTCAAATTACTGGTATAAAAATGAATAAATAAATAAAAGAAATGCTGGACGCCGAGAGCACGGAAGTGCGATGCTCGAATATATCTCCAGCGCGTCTTTATGCTAGAAATGCATGGCAGCTCAAAAATAATAATTAGACCCTTAAAATGCAGTACAATCAACATGTCCAAGCCAACATTCTATTAACACCTTTGCACAGCAAAAATGCTAATTAAACTTATAACAATGTGAGAAGATAAGAGTATTTGTTCCAAAATAACATATCCAACATTTGGAAAATTTGACATCTAATCTAAATTACATACTGAATCTCCTGGAAGTTGCAGAATGATTGAGAGATCTCCCTCCCCCAATGGATATATAACTTCAATAGAACTGTATATTGTGACTTGCTAACTTGTCCATGGTTGGCGCTATTCAGTGTGCGAATGTTAAATTCTCAAGGGCATTTGCACGTGAACTAATGGAAAGGTTTTAGAGCTTACATACATTCCAACCATGAATCCATTCCTACACACATACAGGGCACATTGCACAGTCTCAGCTTCAGCACAGCTTTCTGCTTGGAGTTGAGCACTTTCCTGTTTGAACACCTTGATTTATTTCTGGATATATAATAACCTCAGCTGTCAAAAATGACAGTGGTTCCCAACCTGTTCTGGATCAGGGTCCACTTGAAATCTGAAAAGCAATCACAGCCCACCCATCTGACCTCTTAATGGCTGCTTAAGTGGTCAGGCCACATGCATTTTCAATGATAAATCAGTTGTATTTTGTGTTCTGGTCCCAGCTATCAACAAAACTCATAGTACACTTTAAGTTCCTATTTATCAGTATAACAATGAAAACAGGATTTAAAGAAAAATACCATGACTTTTTCCATTTAAATACTGTTAATGTTATATTAAAATCTTAGCGTTTTGCCTGGCTGGCTCTATTGGTGCTTGTGTCTTAGCTGATGCTGTACAGTCAGGAGGGACTTGAGGGCATGGAGAGCAAAGATGTTATTGGCTAGTCTGCACTCATCGCATTGCAGTGTTTTGCCAATTATTTGAAGGCCAACTTGCTATATCCTCTGCGGCCCACAGGTTGGGAATCAATCACTGGTATAAAGAACTCTGCACAAACGTTATGTTGCTCGCCATAGCATTCATTATACTAACCTCAGCCATAGGAAGGAAGATTGTAACGATACACTGTATAGAATACAAGTTCAATTGTTTGGTTACTTTTCATGCCCTCACATGTACATATAAACAGAAGAAAATAAGGAAATAGAACACGAACAAGAATACGGCAACAGCGTGTGAAATGTTCACAACAAAACTGTGTTGACTCAACACTCAGCAGCAGCACATGAAACCAAAACCATCACAGTTGTCAGGTCGAGCCCGTTCTCTTCAGGGAACGTACTGTACAGTGGATACTAATGGCTTTAATGTACATAGACTGTATGGTAAGTTATGTCTTCTTCACCATAAGCGGCATAGTTGTCGACCGATGCAAATCACGCAATATTCGAATTTCACGACCACTCAACATCTAATCGCAAGGTTTTATCCTTTTGATATAGCATACATTCTCACCATTAAATAGTAGTTGTAATATGAATAACAAATGAGAATGTGTCGTGATTTACATTGTTTGAATATGTACTATGCAACTAGTACTGTATGTTAATGTGTGCGTTCTTATTTCTTTTCGTCCTGCATAAATGCAAGCTTTGTTGAGGGTGTATACTTTCGTTCACAATTGATGGCATCTAGTGCTTTCTCTTGCCCTAAAAATGTATCTTAAATGATGTACTGCCTCTGGTGACTGAAATTCTCCCTGCAGGCTCAATGAGATTGTATCATATCGTTGCTGTCAGGTTGAAACCTTGTAAGTCCAAAATTTTGGGACTTTATTTTATAATTTAAAATAGTGAAAATCTACAAGAACAGTAGCTATTTTCACTACTTTTGTGAGACACTCTTGTGTGACAAAGTGGGGTATTAATTTATGAAAAACTGAGCGGTGCAGGGTGTGTGTGTGTGTGCTGCAGTGGTCAATGGGCGAGTGTGTGACGGCTGCTCAACAGTACAACAGTACATGTGTCCATGTAGGTCCGTACTCAAGCGGACTTACATGGACACATACATAGGGACACACATACGTAGCTGTTCATTGGTGCTGTTATGCACTGCTTAAAAATGTTGTTACTTAAAGGGCCACTTGACCATTTTGCAACCAGATCTTATTTGAATGATGTTTGGGAGACAAGAAACACATTTCTGGGATTTTTATGTGGTCTGTGTTTCTGTGATGTCAGAGACGCTGGTCTCACTGCTGGATTACTACAATGACCATAATGCTTTGCTGCACTCACCCCACCTTGTGGAAAGGGGGAGGGCTGTCTTACTGAGACAACATGTAGTCCAGGAAGGAAGTGAGACCAGTGTCTGTGACTGTGACATCACAGACGCTTTGATATACTAAAATATCTAAAAACACATATTACCCACATAAAAACCCCAGGAAAGTGTTTCTTGTCTCCCAAACATCACGGGTGAAATGGCCCTTTAAGGTGAGACATAACATCACTATCTATGGAACCACTCGTCCTAAATTGAGATCGCATTTGTCAGGTGGACACAAGCCCCCAGTAAGGCTATCCAACGTTGAAGCTGCCCCTACCTACTGGCGAAAAGTGGAACTGCAGCACGTTCATGGAGGTGGACGGACGTTCAGTGACGCCATGTGAGTCATCCCGGACCTCAAATTTGAGATCCGGGCTGCTCTTCCGCTCGCTCGAGCCATTGAGTTATAATGGTACTTCTGGCAGTCTTCCGGGTGCTTCAAAACACCACTGAGCAACTTCAGTTGAAATGAATAGCAGGGGCGGGGCTGTCGCTCCCGGTCCTCCCTCTATCCTTTATAACTCTATGGGTGGACGTGAGAGGGGGGGGACTCAACGCTGAGTGGTCGTCTGTGGAAGTATGATGGGCGTGCACGCGATGCCCGCAAAGGACTCTGGGAAGTGCATGTCCCTCTCCCACTCGTCCGTCTCCGTGTTGTACACCTGCACAATGCTCGTCACGTTGTTCAGGTGCCAGTTGTAGCCCCCCACCACGTAGATCCTGGCGTCCAGCAGGCAGCAGCCCGCCTCCGACTGCCCCGTCCTCATGGGGCTGACCGTGGTCCACTGGTCGCTCTCGGGCACGTAGTACTCGAGCGCCAGCACGTCAAAGCAGCGGTCCACGTGGTCCATGCGGCCCCCGAGGGCGTAGATCCGCCCGCGGGCGCCGATCATGGAGTGCAGCACCCGGGGCTCGTTCATGGGGGCGCGGAAGTCCCACCGGTCGGCCGTGGGGTCGTAGCAGTGGAGGCTCTTCTTGTCGTCCAGCGAGACGCCGTAGCCCCCCGACACGTAGAGCTTGTCCCCGCAGGCGGTCCCTGGCATGGCAACGTGGGAGCAGCGACAGTTAATCGATAGTGTCGTGAATGTCATGGCATGTCATTATAGGAGAAGAGGTGAAACGCTAAAGAAAGAAAAAAGTAGTGAAAGTGAAAGTAGCAGATCTAACCTGCTTGTGACGCCACGCGTTTTGAGGTTGTTAGATCTGCTATTTTCCCTGTTATTTTGCTGAGCGACAGTATTAAATAACGTGTGGGTAATCGATTGATTGATATATTAAAATATCTACACGCATGTATACTGTAATTAATTCAATATTTAAAAAAAAAACATGCTTTGAAGTTCTCGATGAGTCGAGTAAATAGAAAAAGTAATTGTTCTATATATCACTAAGTACATAATGGATAGTTGCTGCCCTACCTGCGTGACCCCAGATTCTGCGCTTCAGCGGCTCCACATAAATCCACTCATTCTTCTTGGGGCAGTAGCACTCCACCGACGACAGGCTGCCGGACCGGTTGCGCCCCCCTGTGGCATACAGCTGTCCATGCAGGACATTCAGCTGGAACTGGATCCGGCCCTCCTATACACAATAGAGGCAGGGGTGCAATAGTTAAATCGAATTAATCTATTTCAATTATGAAAGAATATAGAGGTATTTAAAGGTAGGGTAAGTGATCGTCTGTGGTTAAAATAAGTGTTAATAGTTCTATATTATTGTCTCCACCAGGCCGAAGGCATGGGGAGAGAGTATGTTTTGCACTCCGTCCGTGTGTCCGTGTGTGTGTGTCCGTCCGTCCTTCCGTCCGTCTGTTACCAGCTAATCTCCGGCACCGTTAACCCGGTCGATGCCAAACTTTGCACACACACTCCCTGGATGCCAACGATGAACCTCTGCCCCACATTTTCCAGAACGGCCTGTTATAGCGCCACCATGAGGCAGCTTTTCACATTTTTTACCTAAAACTGCACCGATCTGCGTGAAACGTTGCATGCACACTCCCTAGAGGCCAAGGACAAACCGCTGACCAGCATTTTCCGCATCTGCCTTTTATAGCGCCACCAGGAGGCCGACTTTTGTAAAACACATTTTTTGATATTACTCCTCCAGATTCTGTTACACACTATCTCTATGGTCATGTGCTCAAGTCGGATCTGTCCGATATTTCAGATTCCATCCTAATTGGCTATAATTAGCTTTCACAGTTTGCAAGATTGCCCCGTTTTGAACAAAAGCCTCAAATCATGAACGCAGCATGCAATTTACGTGAAATCTTTCACACATTTTCTTACTAGGCTGAGGAATATATCCCACCCTTTTCACATTGGCCTGTTATAGCGCCACCAACAGGTTGATTTTTGCAAAACACATTTTTGGAACAAAATGCCTCAAAAACATGTTTAAATTAATCCTAAACATTTTGCCAAACATCTCACACAGTCCTATCCTCCTGGTGGAGACCTGTGCCCAGAAGGGCACTTTTTCTAGTTAGTATTTGTTTTAAGAAACTTTTTCTGCCTCTTTATTAAACAGAAAATGCATTTTCAGGTCAAGACACCAATTCTATCCAATCAGGATACAGAACTCAGACAGAATAGAGATTAAACAAGTGAAATTGGAAGTGATTGTTTTAATACAAAGAATATCACTTACCTTTTACATTAACAAAGTAAACAAACTATAACTTACTGCAAGTGGTTAACCGTTTTGTTGATGCAGTATATGAAACAAAATGCCATTATGTCGATTGATGGAAAAAAGCAATCGACAAGAGTAATAGCGGATGGTTAACTACCTGCAGGGGCGGGACGCGCAGCCACTGGCTCAGGTGCGGGTCGTAGCGGAAGCAGCTGTCCACCGCGCCCTCCCCGCTGCGGTACTGCAGGTGCTGCCCGCCCACCACGTACACAAAGTTGTCCATCACGGCCACGCACGCGTGGCTGCAGCCCGTCTCCATCTCCGTCAGCTCCTTGAACTGGCGCGAGGCGGCGTCGGGGAGGTAGTAGACCTTGGTGCTCACCGTGCGGTCGTTGTCCGTGTACGGCGTGCCGCCGAAGGTGATGAGGGACATGGTGTCCGAGCGGATGAGGGTGCGCGGCGAGCGCATCTCGTGCTGCCGGAACGGCAGGATCTGGTAGTTGAACGCCTACCGGGGATCAGAAGAATGGGAATCGTATTTAAGTGCCTGAAATTATTTTTTGTGCAAGCTCATTTGTAATTTTCAGGGGGGGAAAAAGGGAGGTTGGGGGTTATGTACAGTAGGTTAATCGTATAATTTACATAATAGAGATTTTTATAATCGACTAAATAAAGATAGATCTGCCATATATCCTTTTTCTTCAATCATTTCTTTAATTAGTTGTAATCGAGGCAAAAGTTTGAAATAATCGTGATACTGATTCAAAGTCATATCACCCAGCCCTGGTACTGTACATACACACAGCAGCAGTACAAGAGGTTAGACATAAACGGTGTAAAAAGCAGCAGGTTACTGTACATCAGGGGTCGGAAAGTAATTTAAAAAACCCGGAACCTTATATACAATAATAATAACTAACTACCTTAAAAATGTTTATACATGTGTGTGGTCTAACAATAGATAGAAAACCATGTGGAATTAAATTATACAGGTGCAGACCGCATCCTTGAATGTGGCACTTAAGAGGATTTTTTGTCCTTCAAAAAGTTTCAAAACACTTGAAATGGCGAATGAGAGTAATGGTCCTAAAACAGAGAGAAACAATCTATCATTTAAGGCATTTTCACCCAAAAGTCTCGAGAGAAAAGTTGACAGTGAAAACAAAATGAACTATTTGTTCATCCTACCCGCCGGTTTCATCAATTCAACGCTATTGCTGGCTAAATCCTACCTGGACTGTCAGTCAGCTATTGGAAATGATTTACAAAATAATTTGTCAGGCCAGATATTTTCGCTGGCGAGTTCTGGCCCACGGGCCGCCTGTTGCCTACCACTGCTGTACGTGCATGAGGTTCGTTAGACATAATGTGCTGCAGAAGGTGGCATGGCAATCGGTGGGTCCACATACCTCCAGAAGGTACTGCCGACAGCGCTCGTCCTCCACCATGATGCTGACCGTCTGGACGCTGTCCACCAGCTCCGACGAGCGCATGAGAGGGAAGCGCACGTATCGGAGCACACTGTCCGCCTCCTCCCGCCGAGACTCGTCATGCTGAAGCCAGCGGACGGAGGCGTGGAACAAGTCGATCTCACTGCAGTTCTTTAAAGGCAGAGCCACAGATCATTTGGTATTCTCATAGAGTCATAAACAATAAATATGCTGTATAAATGTTGGAAAAGGGGCACGGGCAGGGAGGGTGTTATGGGTCATTGCATCATGTATTCCTACGGGCTGGGGCGGCAGTGCGGGGCGGCACCTGTCAGCAGGGATTGTTAGGCGGGAGGATTAGGATGAAGGCCCTACGTCCTCCTGGTGGGGGCTCCTCACTGGCAGGTGAGTCAGTAGGATACAACAGCAGTGACAACACAGAAATGTGTGTGGGGAGCAATTCATTGGAATAACGACTAAATTGGGGAGAAAAGGGGGGTAAAGAAAATTGGCTACTATAAAAATGATTTGTAAAAAAGGGGAAAAAAGGTGTATGAACAGTTAAAGCCCCCACCCCCTCCAAGTTACATGGTAAACTCACCGTATAAACATTCAAGGATATGTGCACTAACCTGGTAAACCACCCTGGTCGAGTAAATTCACATTATAATGTGTCTTCTGCAGACCGGTGTGGCCCCAAGCTCTGGGTGCAAAACGCCCACACAGCGCTCTGCAGAAGACACATGATAATGTATTGTGAATTCACATGACCGTGATAGTTTGCCAGGCTATACGTGCAGACCAACATACATATCATTTTACCTTTTATAGTAGCGAGAGCTTCCAGAGCAATGCAAATATGTCCGTCAGATACTTAGTTTATCCTGTTGCGCACTCCTTTTCTTGACTATTTTGAGATACCTTTTTTGATTTGCTTCAGTACATGCCTATATGACTGACCTGTGAGTATGTAAAAAAGAAAAGATACTTAAATATCTTTGGTTGTCCCAATATCTGTTGTCCTACCTTTAATGTGTTACTCTTCAGGAAGAAGACGAGCCGCTCCATGGGGAGGTGGAGGAAGTCCTCCTCCTCGGCGATCTGCAGGAAGTGTCGGCAGGTGAAGGCGTCCACGGACTCCTTGAGAGAGGCCAGGTTGAAGGTGGTGGCCATCTGGCCGATGTTCAGACACGTCTCCACGCTCATGGCCGACTTGAGGAACTCCTCGCACAGCTCCACCACCGGCACCATCTGGAGGAACACGGCCGCACCCAGCACGTCCTGAATGGACGACAGGTGCAACAGATAAATATAACGAATCCATTTAGTCAATTGATAATAAATAGTCTATTTCGTTATGGGTGAAAAGTTTAAAAAACACTAGTATTGAAAAACAGCCCGGATCTACAACCTCATAATGCAATGTGGTTTTACATCTGACCTTTTCAAATTTTTTGCACAACACATGGACTAAAATAAAATCTCACAACAAATAAAATCTCATGACTGAAAATGTTTGTATGACTATGACCAAGTCCTAATGTGCTATTTGTAAAACAGCGCCGTGAAAGGAGCCCCCCGAGCTCTCAATGCGTCACAGACACATTGAGAGCTTGTAGATCGGCTACAGTATATTCGCTGTGCAACATGCGTCCATAGAAGGCTTCTATTCAAATGACTGAAATCAGTTGTGGCGACTGAGAACTTTAATCCAAATAATATTGTACAATCATGCTACTTGATTATGCGATTAATCAGAAAAAGGAATCAATAGAATAATCGCTGAGAAAATAATGGATAATTGCAGCCCCTATACCTGAATGCAGTCCAGGTCCAGGGTGACCTCTGCACTGTAGGCAAAGTCAATGATGTGTTTGAGGCCTCGGGCTGACAGGCCCTTCAGCTCTATGGTGTCCTGGTTGGACTCCCTCATGCCTCCGGTAAACATAGCTCTGCAGCACAGGTGGAGATGGTGATGGAAGGGAATAGGAGATAGGACGTTGATGGGATAAAGTAGACCTTTTAAGCAGTTACCATTACTTTGTGCTCAAGCAAGGTCACAGAAATGTTTTCTATATACTGTAGGTGTCTGAAAAAGTAAGACACATCAGAGCTCTCCAGGACAGACATGACAGCGCCGGCCTGCGCTTCAAAGGGTGCCCCGACCAACAGACTGATATGATCGATTGATTTGGTTCGTGATGTAACAGGTTGTACTTGCTTTCATCTATGTAATTTGCTGTTCATACTCAAATCACATGGACCATTCATTTTGGGATAAGTATGCAGGGCAATCGTTAAAATATGCCCGTTATTATGATTCGATGAGTTATGTTTACAGCCTGTTTATTAGACTATCAGGTAACCCTTGAACAATAACGACGCATCATGACGTGCAGTAGATCACTTTACAGAGATGTCAAACGATCTAAATATAATAAAAAAGTGGTTCTCATATACGTAGATACGGTTCAGATTGAGACAATAGAGTTAGCTCACCCAAGATATTTGTGAAAAATAGAGAACAGCTATAAGAGTTAGACATGGGGGAAACAAGTCATTGTGGCTTTAAAACAAAATATACATTTTATTTTTCCCCTTTTCTCCCAATTTAGTTGTTAATGCCAATTAATTCCTCCCCACACAATTCTGTGACAGGTGTCGCCCCAGCTCGTAGGAGCTGCGAAAGTAGCGAAAATAGAATTATAGAAATATTTATCCAATCAATGATTATTAACAAGAGCTTGTGGCAACATAATAATATCCATTCGGAACACAGGTTCTTTTTTTTTTTCTTTTTTACAATTCAAGTCTTTAAGAATTTGGACATACAGGTTTCCACCCGGCCGACAGCGGCGATAAGTGACCTCTTACCTGAAGTAGTCGCTGCAGGAGGCCAGCACAGCCTTGTGGACATGGAATTGCTCCTCGTTGATGGACAGCACCACGTCCAGCAGTTGTCCCTGGTCTCTGAGGACCGCCAGGCCCCGGAGCAGCGTGGCGCTGTGGCTGGGTGCCGAGAACGTGCAACGCAGTGTGCTGTTCTTGTTGTTAGCCATACTGGAAGACAGAGAGAGAAGCCCTCCCGTCACGTCACTTTCAGGGATTCGTGTCAATTTGCATCTCTTAACTGTAAATGCTGTGTTCACAGGACTACCGCTTTCCCGGACACCCATCGGGTAGAAAAGTCCGGATTTTCAATGGAAGCCAGCGACAAGAAGATACAAAGCAGTGTCCAACATACAGCAGCTGCTACTAAGTCTACAAAGCTGCAATCCAAGTTGAGCTGGCTTCAACTGCAGCTACAAAGCCATTTAACTATTTGCACTCACCTTCTCTCTTCACACAATTCCTGCTTGTAATAGAGGACAACAAATTATTTACATCGTCAGCCAGGCAGTTTTGTGTTCTTTTTAACCCCAGGGTTTATATTTTACGCATACAATACGCATGCTGATGACAATGAGTGTGTTGATCAACACTTCAACAGCGACGACGCGACAGATAAAGGCATCGCTTTGTATCTTTGCCAGTGTGAACGTTGTTCTGAGAAGGTGTCGCACACAAAAAACAGCAGACCTACAAGCTCACTGCTGTTTTCCGGGCTCTGTGTCGTTCTATGCCGAAGCATCAATTATTAGGCGCGATATTTCCCTTTTTGGGCGTTCAACTGACACTCTCCACCGGAGTGAGTGACATCTGAACAAAGCATGTGTGAGTCACAGCAACTGAGCTCTTCCCTTTTTCTCAGATGTTTTATGAAAACACGACAATGCAATGCAGTGCAATACTACTCTGAAATCTTTGTCATCTCTTCAAAAAGATAAAAAATAACTTATTGTAAATGGTAAAATATGATGCATTTATATAAGACCTCTATCCATGCAGAGTACACTGCATGAAAGACACAAACCTGCTCATGGGGAGCAGTTAGGGTTAGTTCCGCGTCTTGCTCAAGGACACGTCCAGTCTGTGACATAACATGCTGGTAGTCTATGTGATGAAAAGGTGCATACACAGATGTGTGAACAAATTAAATAAGCGTTTTTAAATGTAAACACCAATATTACAACAATATTTTAACTAGCTTTTACTGCAGAACCCACTGTCTCAGTGCCACATGACGCCTTTGGACGCCTGCCCCTGGTGGCCGCGAGTGCCATTGGCACCTTTGGACGCCTTTTCGAAAAAAAGAAAAATGGTGTTCACCAGGTGGCACTGAATGAGTTAAAAATCATTGCCGTCCATGTAGACTTCAAACAATATCATATATCATCTCCAAATAGTTTTATGAGGGAAGCAAAAAGACAACATCAGTGGACAACTGTCAGTGTCAGTTTTAAAGATGCAGTACGTGATTTACTTTTGTTAAAAATAAGTGTTAAATGTGTGTATGTGTATATATTCTCAGTGATGTAAATAGGTTTTCAATACAATGTGTCCTGGAACCCATGGGTGGTCTTTTAGATGGGTCCCAGGGGCACCTGGGAGGGACGCATCTGTTGTTGAGTCCTACTTCAACGACGTTAGAGTACAGTACTGACTACTGAGTACAGTATTGCATTGCATCCCAGGGCCCCCAGAGGGTGACATGATTGCGTCCTCTCTCTATTTAGTGAGTCTATGGCCCTCATTTATCAATCGAGTGTAAAATCTGCCCCAAATTCGAGTGTAGGTTTTGTAGTACACCCACGTCGCCACGGCATTTATAAAGTGATCTCATACACACACACACACACAGACGCACGCACGAACACCTGCATGAATTAAATAAAGCTGTATGCCTACCCTGTCTGTTTCCCTCTCACCTCGCTTGCCTTGCTGTCATGTCCACGCACGCACGCACGCACGCACGCACGCACGCACGCACGCACCTCAAGGCTACATGACACATTGCATCGCCATGAATGGAATACGTTTGTAGGCTAGGCCTATATTAATTTTACCCATTCGTGCGCAGTGCACGGCGAGTGAGTGAGTGAGTGAGTGATGCCTGCATGAGAGATAGCATGTCTTCAAGGCAGTCATAATCAACGTTTATGGAGTGATTTGATCATTGATGAACGAATCATAAACATATGGATGAAGGCTTGCATGTGTGCTGGTATGTGCTGGCGACGCACGCCGCGGTCCCGTCCTCCCGACTCCCGAAAATGATCTTGCTTTTATCTGAATGACTGTCAAAGCACTTATTTAAATGGTGAATGATTAAGCCCCTTACGCCTATAGCCTACAATTGCAAATAGGCAAGCTGTATGCTTGTCATTGTCACTTGGAAATAAAGGCGTGCCGCGTGCAGTCCATTTATGCCTAATATAATATTTTATATAGGCATCTGATGTCACGAGCATGCGCTCCCAAATCACTGTTTGATTAAACACAAACTAGTACATTGTAAACATGTTATATTGTTTTTTTAATTGCGCGATTTTAATTGCTTGTAAAGTTGGAAATCTCTCTTTTTATTTTTTTTACATGTAGGCCTATAGTTTTAACTTTTATATTAACATAAATATGAATACATGTTTAGATGCCTGTGACAGCCGCTCAACTGGTCAAACAATGCTGCTCCGCTGTTCTACGACAGAAAAACAGATGAGGACAAAGCCTACGACAGCTCCCGACCTGACGTGATTTTTGTCCTGGCTCACGATCAAGTTCAAGGTTTTGCGGAAATGGTAAATGCCGAAAATTGCGGTAATTTTGGCGTGCACCCATATTTTGGCGTACGCACGGTTGATAAATGAGGGCCTAAGGATGCAGGCTATTTACATCTATCTGACAACAATCAACGCTAGTAAGGGATGCCGCCGATTAATCGATTTTCAAATTAATAATCGGAGTCTCCGAAATCGATTTTAATATTTCATAATCGAAAATCAAAAAAAATAATATATATATATATATTTTTTAGCCAAAATATAGGCTAATAAGTAAGGCTGCATGATATATCGAACAGGTACCTTCATCACAGTGGATAATATAAGTATAAATCAAGTTGAGCAAAGCCACTCTTCTCTGCCACTCTCTCTAACAGACACAGTTAACGATCGCTTGTTAAGTGCCTGCCAGACAGACAATCAGATGAAATGAAGGCAGTTGTAGAGTAGAGTGTAGACTTGCATGCACTCAACATATAATGGTGGGGGGGGGGGAATTAATCGATTATTAATTGGCAGAGCTGTCGATTATTCGATTTGGCTGATGGTCACTTTGAGTGTTTGTACAGTAACACACCTCCCTGTCTCTCTGGCTCTTTAGTAAACAGAAAATGCATTTTCAAGTTGGGATACCAATTTTATCCAATCAGGAGAGAGAACTCATACAGCATGCAGAGAGTGAACATAAACAAGTGGAATTGGAAGTGATGACACAAAGAAATGAGCAGACAAAATATAAACTGGATGAAATTGGCAACCCATGTATTTTCTGTGTATTAGCGAGATGGGGAGACCGCAGTTATTGAACATTATTTAGCAACAATGATTACTATCTGAATAGAGCTTTAATATTTTCACACAAAAATATTTTTGTTTAAATCCCCCAAAATATATCAATACTATTATAACCAATTTCCTAATAAAGTTTGGTTAATGTAGTGCTCATATTCTGTTTCATCATCTACTTATTATCTAAAACGGTTCAGCAGCTTTATAGCCTACAGTATGAGTATAGGTCATTGTTGCAGAGTCTATCTCTATGCACAAGCATATCAGTTTACTGGATTAACAGACAATGTCTAATGGTCCCTGGGCGCAGGCTTCAAGTTCAGGTGGTGTACATTTAGTCTGTTAATTAATCATGTCAATGACATCATGTAATTGTAGCTAATGAGTAATAATATTGTAATAATCAGATCATGCTAAAAAATAAAAAAGACAGCCCCGGCCATCAATGGGACAGGGCTTTGACAGTGCTGATAACTACACGCCAGTCATATTTTAGAAGCCTATCAAAGAAAACTACATCCTGAGTATCCCTGGTGATATTTAAATAAACATGCAAATTCACTTAGACGTATGCACCTGCAAAAGGTTATAAGCTACATTTGCTTGCATTATTTGGTGGTGCATATATAGATGATAATGCAATTAGTTTTTATTTAATATATATATATTTTTAAGTAATATGCATGCCATTAGGCCAAATTAGGCCAAACATCCTCGGCGTTTCCTGAAAAGCTGGACTTCTCTCTCCAGGCGTTCGTCTGCAAAGATGTGCGTTAAGGCGCACGGATAGGCTTCCCATATGGCAGTTGGTGGGGTCCCAGCATGGGTCCCAGAGACCCTCAGTGTGCAAATGGAACGAAATGGACCCTTTGGTTCCATGCAGTTCATTCCATTTGCACACTCTCACAGACAGTTATTATTGGGATCCTTGAAGTTGAAATTAAAACGTTTGGCCATATTGAGAAGGTATACAGGGAGGGATCCAAAGAGACCACGCACGGTGCACTCCTGACCCCACCGTGACCCAAAGACACTTTTTTCCCCCTCGGGGACATTCTCACCTGTTCTGCGGATGATTCGAGGCAAAATCCCCCCCATCCGACTCGGCCATCTTCTAGCACAGTGTAGGGTGCATGTAGCATCTTTAGGTGCATTAACAGAAGGTCAAAGGAATAATAAACGCCCCATCCGTCAATAATGAAACGCATCAAGCCAGTAGTTTTTTAGAATGACCACATCGACCGTCTCCTGTACACTGCTGTCTGTCTGTCTGTGGTTTGTTGTTGGAAATGATGACGACTTCCACTTCCTCTCTCGCTGTGTGTGCACGTCATTGGAGCTTAGCTCCTTGCAATGTAGCTTCTCCAGCCACTAAGCGGCGCCAAAGTAGTTACCTTACAAAATCAACAGTCTCAATCTCCCAGTTTGATTGATTGATTGATTGATTGATTGATTGATTGATTGATTGATTGATTGATTGATTGATTGATTGATTGATTGATTGATTGAATACTTTATTAACAGTTTGCAGAAAAAAAGCAAAGGAAAGTACAGTTCAATACAAGGTCTGCTAAGAGGATTTAAAACCCAAGAAAACCTATGGCTTGTTTCCATTGGGGTCCTTCATATTCAATTCATCAGTATATGTATTGTGAAATACACAAAGTGGGGTCCGTCCGGAGACCCCCAGGGGTCATTGGGGGGTTCCCAGGGGGTCCCTCAGTAAAAGTAATGTATCGTCACAATAATTTTAACCACTTTGTCCATTTATGTTGGATATTCCAAAATATCAGATCTACAACGTCACAACGTGTCAGTTCATGCGCCACATTGGAGCTTGTACATATGCTATTTTTGAATATTTTTGGAAAAATATTGAAAACTTTTGAATATCTTTTAATTTCAATAACATAAATCTTCTCTCCATTTTCATATGGGGGTCCGCAGCCAAATACATATCAATTTGGAGGTCCTGAATTTAACTAGTTTGAGAACTAGCCTACTGCATTTGGCCACGGAATACAAAAGAATGTGAGGTCACAACATTGAAAGGAATAGCTCCTGAACACCTCACAAGATGGCACCACTTAAGTTACAGTTACAGACTGTTTAATTCCCTCCCAATATAATCAATATGATCTATTGTCTTTATATGAACTTGAAATGAAATACTGAAATGTCAATAACAAACGAAACAAAACTAGCTGTTATAGAGATTATGAGTAGGACTAGACTAATATATATACACATTTTAAGCTATACAGAATGTGTTAATTGAGTAATATAACTTACACAACACAAATGGGGTGATGGTAGCATTTGGTCTCCCGAGTCCCTGCTCATCCTGGTCTGGTTTGACCACTATTGGTTGATAAGTGGTAACCTCTATGCTACTGTACTGCCTGGAGGTCAAAATTAAAGCTCTCCCCTGAGCAAGCAGACTGGCTCTATTATCTCAATGCTAAAAAAAATAAAAGAAAATGTAATTCAGGGTAGAACATGAACGTTACATAGTGTAACTTTAAGTTAACTTAAGTCTCCTCTGTTATTTTGAGAGCATGTTTGGAGTGAACCATTGCCTAATGACCTCTGAACCAGGCAGTCAAAATGACCATGTGTTGTTGTCAATATAGCTGATGTGTGTTCAAATGATGAACAGAATGTGACCATAGAGAGCAGTACTTTGCAAAGCTTTTAGCTCAAGATCCAAAAGAGAGGAGAGACATAAAAAAGGTCTTGACTCTCTCCTCAAACAATCAAACATTCAGATTGTATTGGGGGGGGGGGGGGGGGGGGGGGTTACTTACTTGTACTTGTGAGTTGTGACCCTGTACCCTGTCCTCATGAACATGTCCATAGCCTGGGGGTCCGCAATCACCATCACACCTCCAGCTTAGAAGTTTGTTTACCTCTGATCAAAGTTAGGAGCCCTTGCATGAAACTTTAGTTACTAAATAGATTTGTACATGTATGTAATTTAGTGTAATGTATTTTAAAATAGCAGACAATAACTCACAACTTGTAGATCTGCTATTTTCTAAAGATTTTAAAACATTTTGAAAACTTGTGAAAAGGGGACATACATGGATGGTACTTTTACTGAAGTAAAGAATGAATGTTGGTACTTCTTTCACCACCACAAACAACCTAAAACGGATGCGGTTTCCGAGGCTACACTCAGCCTGGTGCATTGCTTTCGTTTCCCCTGAAACAGCCTCACCCTGTTTCTAGCTAAAGTGAAACTGAGGTGAAGCTGAACTGGGACATTTTTTATGAAGTGGGCTCAGAGAAATGGGCACTTGAAGTGGGCCCTATGTAACAAAAAAAACAAACAATGTCTTGTCCATGGCAAATATTGGCAAAGACCAATTACCTGTCCCCACGTGGTAGTTTATTGCTCTGCCCTTTGTACTTCCAACCTAGCTCTCATTACTTCTAATGCAAAGGCACAGAGAAGTATCGACCAGAGCTAAAGAGAGGCAGATGTGACTTATATGCCTTGGAATGTAAAGGCAGAGGAGTTGATGCACAGAAAAGAGACAGAGACATAAACACATCAGCTCCAAACAGATCCTGTGCCAGCCTCTTCATAGCTATTAGCTACATGACAACCTTTACACAGTTTCATCCGTGTTTCTTCACAGCCTGGTGAGTAGTATACCGGTCAGAAAAAACACATCTGATTATGTTTGCTATCACAATATTGTACTCTGAGTAGGCCTGCATGTGTTTTATTCATCTGCATGTCCTTACTGGATATATGTTCCACTGCCTTTGTGGTTAGAATCCTATTTTATTATTATTATTTTGTTTCGTCCATGTTTTTATTCATTCATTTTATCAGCAGATAAAATACCTCTTCCCATACTTTAACATGCCCCCTGTTGTGAAGTTAGTGTGAGGCAGTGGTTCTCAAAGTGATCGGTCCGGCCAGGGGGTCCTCCCTAGCTACATCAATAATTAATATAAACAAACCGACCTGTATGGGTCTGCAACCCATAAAATAGAATAGTGCAAATTGCTTTCATTTCTAGTGGTGGAAAGTATTTAAGTACATATAACCAAGTACTTTACTTAAGTACAATTGTTAGGATTCAGTTTTTGTTTTTGTTTTTTTAATTTGCCAACTGTCAATACTTTTACTTCTACTCCACTAGATTTCAGAGGCAAATATTGTACTTTTACTCCTTGCTTCCTTCAGGCCGTGTTGCCATGTCTGCTTATTATAAGCAACCTTTAATTGACTTGTTTTTTCTGTAAAGTCACTTGCAAATAAATTATTCTTAGTTGCTGGTTGATGTTTTTTTGGGCTTGATTCTAATCTAAAGTGTATAGTAGTTGCTTATTTGGGCTTGATTCCACATTTCTTCACATCAAGGAACCCCAGATTAATATGTAATTGTCCACAGACATCCATCTGAACATATTTTGTGCCTTTTTTTAAATGTTTTTAAAAAATTCAAAATATTTCGATTTATTCTCAATGTGTTTTTAAATAACGGATGTACAACCTCACAATGTGTCGCTGTGAGCTTGTAGATCAGCTATTGAACCCAGAGAGAGGAAAACCTATCTAGCATTGTGCAATTTCCCCTGAAACGGCCGCCTCGCTGTTTCTAGCTAAAGTGAAACTGCAGTAGGAATAAGGATAGAGGTGAAGGTGTGCGTGTGATGGGCTCAGAGAAATGCCATGATACTGTAGTGTAGGCCTATGTATCTAGAAGTAAACTAAGACAAAATTAAATTAAAGAAAGTACAAGAACTGTTATCTTTATACTTACAATACAGACAAAGGCATTCTGAACCATATCAGATCAAATCATGTCTAACAATTAATAAGTATATGTTATAGTGAAACCTCCAATTTGATATGTGTATTAGGTCACAGATCTGTTGTGAAGATTTGTTTAAATATTTTGGACCTCAATCTATACAATCTTTGTCCTGTATTGGACAAAACAATATAGTATAGAGATAAGTGAAAGTCTTCTAAAAAAGAAAAGAAAAAAGCATTATTTCTATAATTATGTTCTCTAGGCCTATTTACTTATACTCTAAGTCAAGAATCAAGAGGTATTTATGTCACTCATACAGGTACAAGCAGCAAAATGTTGGTGTAACATGTCTTACAAAACTGATAACACAACAATTAATATATAGCAACATAATAAAATAATTGGAATTTTGAATTATCTGCTCTGGATTTGTATTATTATCTTATAATATATTATTTTATGTACTACCATGTCCTCATTTAGGTCTCTGGCAGTTGAAGAGGAAAACACTTTCGGAGCCTTTCTGTACCAGATTTCAGACCATTAGACCTCACTACTGACGCCATCCAATTCCACCATGAACCCAAGGCTAAACCAGGCCCAGCAGAGGGAGATCTGCTCCCACCTGGAAAACAAGAATCTTCACCTCCTTTACAAAGCCACTGTCCATGGTTTCACTGCAACTGCCTTCCACCAATGCTGTGACAACCAGGGGGCCACTGTCACCATAGGCTACTGCTCCACCACAGGCCAAATCTATGGAGCATATACCAGCAAAAACTTTAGCCAAGCTAACGACTCGATTTTTGGACGTGTACATGGAGTCCGTGGAGTCCGTGGACGTGGACGTGGACTTGGTTATGGTGATGCTTATATGGCGGATGACATGGCTTTTATTTTTACTTTCCCTGGAAATGGGCAAAATCTGGTGCGCTGTGGCCTCAAGTTAAATTGTGCCCAGTATGCCCTGCAGAACAAACATAACTATGGCGCTTGCTTTGGAGAGGATTTGATTTTTTTACCAAATGGCCAACCTTATGTTGAGTGGCACCCAGGATCTTTTTATGACAATAGCACTGTTAGTGTTATTGCTTACCAGTATAATACCGGTAATCAAATAAGCATAAGTGAATGTGAGGTGTATCAAGTCCAAGGTAAGCTTTTCAAGAACACTATACCCCGTGGTGGAAAGTAAATAAGTACATTTCAGACATTTACTCAAGTATAGTACTTAATAGGGGTGTAACGATATAGTAACTGCATCGGAAAATCTATTTTAATTTCAAGAATCGAAGTATATTGAAATGAAATGTATTGTATCGTATCGTTTTGCAATGCAAATAATCGGCATCGAATCGTTTTGCTATGTTGCAGACAATTAATTGTATTAATACTACATTTTTGTGCATGCGGTATTTAGCAATTTTTTGAAGTATTTTAAATTACTGTATCAATTTCAATTCATTGAATCGGATCGGATCGGATCGCCATAATGAACCAATATCATCCATGTATGGTATCGTCAACCATGTATCGTGATACGTACTGTATCGTATCGCTGTTAAAATTTATCGTTACACCCCTAGTACTTAAGTACCAGTTTCAGGTATGTTTACTCAAGTATTTCCATTTCTTGATACTCTTTAACTCTACTACGTTTCAGAGGCAAATACCCCTTAAATTATTTTAAAACATGAGTTACAAGTTACTTACTTTTACAGAAACATATATTAAACAATTTAGCCCTATATACTTTGTCTATTCAGAAAACAACTGATCTACAAGCTCACAGTGTTGTGAGCATCGTGCTGTGAGCTTGTAGATCAGCTGTTTTTGAAAAAGTGAAATAGCATTTTGATTTGATTTATTTTAACAAAGTATTTCTAAATTGTGATATTGCAATTTTTACTTCAGTTAAAAATAAGTACTTCCTCCAACACTGCACCACACCCAAGTTACCAAAGTGAGTTGATTAAAGGTCTTAATGAGAATATTTCTGCATTATTTGATTACCTGGTTGATGATATGGATGTCCCTGGTGCAGTGAAACCTGTGACTCTTACCAGCACTGAGAAGCCATGGCGGAATGTTCTTTGGAAAGATGAGTAAGACCAAATACTAGAGACAACATGCTCACTTTATCGATTTATAACTAATCACAATAGTAATCACAATTTTGCATTAAGGGATGGCCACACCAAGCACTATATATATAGTTCTAAACCAAGTGGGTGTGTCCACGCCACAACTAATGGTGAACAATACAGTTATTGTAAGTGCTTGGTGTGGATGAAGGCCATTTTGGCCTATTTGGCTGTATTTGAAACAAATTGAAAAGGTTCATCTGTTGGCCTCTGCTTTCCACAGGAATAAGAAACAGTTGATGGCAGGAATACAGAGCTACAAGCCCATCATCAGCTCTGTGACCCAGGTCAGGGTTCTGCTAATCGGACCGGTGGGAGCCGGGAAGTCCAGCTTTTTCAACTCCATCAACTCCATCTTCAGAGGACATGTCACCAGCCAGGCCATCGCTGGGAGCTCTGGCACCAGCCTCACCACCCAGGTAGACCGCTGCTCACTTAGTCTCGTGTGGCCAGACTGTTGCCTCCCACAATTTTCAAATCATACAGCTTGATTGTAAACAATGATGAGATCTATATATTTTTGTCATGAAATCGAACATAGTTGCTCAATCTTTCTTTCCACTGGCGCTCCGATCCGAACAAACTTGGCACAAACACTGTTCAGTGGTCTGCCATCCCAATAACCACACCATGTGGGGCCCCTGGTGTGGTTATTCAGGGGACCCCTACCCTGGGTGCCACATGCGGTCTGTCGGTCCAATCAGCAGCAAACTTGCAATAAACACTGTTCAGGGATCTGCCATCACAATAGCCACATCCAGGGTCCCTAACAAGGCCCCTGTGGGTGCCTCATTTGCACAATATATAGGACTAGGTTAGGTTTGAAGGCTGCCACATAGCGGCCTAAACATCTAGTAATAAATAGTTGCAGACCTACTGATAACCCACCATTGTGTGCCTTACAGTACCGCACCTACCACGTGAAAGCTGGAAGGGACGGGAAACCTCTGCCAATTATCTTGTGCGACACTATGGGAATGGAGGAGAGCACGGGGGCGGGGCTTAATGTGGATGACATAAGCAGTATTCTGAAAGGTCACATTATTGACAGATATCAGGTGAGAGGTCTATGAATATTCTCCTTTTAAAACCCTTTGTGATTCTCTCTTTGAAAAATTGTAGCAATGTGTTATGACCTGGCTCTTGGGCCATAAAAGGAGGAAGACACACGGCTGTTTAAAAGGGCACGAAACAATATTTATTTACAATAAACAACTTAAAGCTTCAACATGATATGGGGTGTGTTGATCAGTGAAATCAGTAGTGTAGGTGAGTGGATGTGTGCTGAGTGTAGTGTGGGGTGTTGAATGGTGCAAACCAAAGACAAAACTAAAGTGTTGCTGCCATCAGGAAGAGAGAGAGAGAGAGTGTAGTCTAGTAGCCTTTGTTTGCACTCCTGAGTATATCTGACGGTGAGAATTCTATTTTCCTCATAATATATATGCTTATCATTTTAGCATTTATGCACCTTATGTGTATGTGACCATGGTATTGAATTTGAATGAGAAATTAATTCATTTTCTTTCCCCTAACATGCATATGGTAGTTCAACTCTGCAGTTCCATTGCAAGCAGAGCACCAGGGTTATAACATGACACCGGGTGTTCAGGACAAAATCCACTGTGTGTGCTACGTCATTGACGCCAACAAGGTCTCCATCATGCCCACTAAGCTAGAGGAGAAACTGACCGCCATTCGGAGGAAGGTCAACCTAATGGGTCAGTTGGTCTCACCCCCAAACACCTCTGTCATATTGCCTATCTCATGGCTGCATCTATCGGATATTTTTGTTAGTGATTGTCAATACTTTTCTCAATAGTCGAGAAGTAACTTTTTAATATTTAAAACAAATGTATCAACAAATTGATTAACCACTTGGGTAAAGAAAATGTGTTCAAGTGTTAAAATAGGTTTATATTCTAACAGCAATCATTGCTGTATAGATGTTCAGTAAGGGCGGGGTCTCCTTGTCTCTCAGCAACAGAAAATGCATTTTCAGGGCAGGATACCAATTTTATCATATCATCAAGATATCATCGATTTAGATCAGGTTGTTGCATTCAGACTGAGATAGATCTCCTGAAATAAGATTTGAAACCACCTCTAGAAAAAATCAGATTCCATGTGACTTGTATATGACCTGTCTGCATTTACACTTATTTAAACAAATCAGATTCCAATCTGGATGTGGCACAGATCCTTTTCAGCCTAGATTTGGCTGCCAGTGTAAACGGGGCCTTTACGAACTGGTGGGTGTGGCCACATAAAATCATTTTAACACTTTGTTTTTTTGTTTTTATCCTTCTCCTAGTTTAATCAATCATAGTATCTGATGGTCATGTTATGGGGGGGGGGGGGGGGGGGGTCACAGCATTCCATCTTCAATTGTTTATGGTGTTCTCCAGGGATCCCTCAGTTGGTCCTGTTGACTAAAGTGGATGAAGCCTGTCCCACTGTGGCACAAAACCTGAAGGATGTTTACCACAGCCCCTACATCAGGACCATGGTGAGTTCTACTCTTAAGCACAATTATGTGCACACACACACACACACACACACACACACACACACACACACACACACACACACACACACACACACACACACACACACACACACACACACACACACACAGCCACTGCCCTTTTACCTTCCTGTAAAAAAACTGCCCTCTAATGAATGCCCCCCTTTCCCTGCCATACCCAAAGGAGAATTGCCTTTTTCGGAACTCTCCTGAACTTGTCTTGAACGCAGCATTTTGCGCTGAAAGAATTTGTAGCTGAAGAGTGTGGGTTCTTAGCTGATCTACAAGCTAGCGCGACACCATTCGCCAAAAGTCCCGTTTTAGGGAAGTGCCCTTTAGAGAATTTCCACCCCTGCCTCATTCTCTGCACGTCCCCCCACAACACATTCTCTGTTTTGTGAAGTTCTTTCTGGTTTTCACTCAAATCTTCAGCAGTTTCTATGAACTTTGAGCAACACAACTGTATATTTAAAATGAATTGACAATTAGTAATAGAATCTTTTTTATGATTTACCTATTTCTATTGTTTTACCCATTTGAATTATATATATTACAATAAATCTCTCTCGATTTTTTTTATTACACAATATGTAGAAGGGCTTAATTTCAAACGAAAGCACAAGTCAAAAAAAAGACTGCTACTTTGAGGACGAAACCATGAAAAAGACTTGTCAGGGTCCTCCATTTTCAATTCATCAAAATAAATAATAAAGACGTAAAAATATACACTACTATGAAAAAACAGGAAATCATATAAAGAAAGTAAAAAAGGGGAAAATGTTTTTTTTACAGGGGCGAGTTTTTAATTGTTGCCGTCCGGAGGTGCTCTTTGAGAGCGGTTTTGAAGGCGTCAAGGGATTCACATTTCTTAATGGCTGCTGGTAGGGCGTTATACATTTTAGCGGCATAGGAAAGAAATTAATTTAATCCCTTGTTTGAGCTAAATCTAGGTTGCACATGGTCTGTTGAACTCCCTCTGGTGTTGAGTGTTGACTTTATTGACATTATTAAGGAAGTATAGATGGGTACATGGGTATCTTATAGTATAGTGATTACATACAATAGAGGGTATGCGCGTGACATCATCATCATACTCTGAAGTTATGCAGGAATGCCTACTGAGCGGCAAAAAACTACTTTCTGGCCTTGACAGCCCATGCATCCACACAGAAAAGTCCTATCTGATTGCATTAAATGTCTTTAAACAACATTAAATTCACTTTGTCACTCACTTTGCCACTCGATTTGCCACTCGATCTGCCATTCACTTTATGCATGCGCATACCCTCTATATATGTATTCAAATACACATCCATAAACATATTTTCACATAACTGAGTGGAACTTTGGTAAATCTATGTAAACAGAATTGAACTAAAGTAACCTAGTAATAACAACCATGCGAGGTAAATCCACATTAGGATGCATTATATGAATGAATGATTGAATGATTATGATGAATGATTATGAGCGAAGCTAACCTCCAGTGCTTGTGGTGTGCGCTGCAGGCCAAGGAAGTGAGCCAGCGTGTGGGCGTTCCTCTGTCCTGTGTGCTTCCTGTGAAGAACTACAGTGAGGAGCTGGAGTTGGACCAGTGCTGTGACATCCTGCTACTCACTGCTGTCAACCAGATGCTGCGTTTTGCCGACAACTACTTTGATGACATCGGTGACCAATTCAGCCATGATATGCAAATCAGGGGTGCAGCCGTACCCCAATACAACTCTATGGCCGTCTTTGATGCAAGGGCTTTAGGTGCTGCAGCTCAGGGCACCAACCTTGGGGCAAGAGTGCCGAAATATTGAAGCAATGGCTGCTAAAGGAGTGCTAAAACAGTGCCTTGTGTGTGGAAGAAAAGCAATGATTCAGTGATGATTACAATTTTACATTTTCTTCAGTAAAATCCTGCCAACTACAGTACATCACATAGCCTGTTCCTTGGTTTTAGTTCAGTTCCTATATTGATATGGGAAAAGCATATTCAAGTCATACAATACTTTGTAAAAATAAGTCATACAGCATGATGTTGTAAAAGTCTTACAATGTCAATTCTTAATTTGTACTTGAACAAACCTAAATTGTTCAAAGCACTGCCATTTGTTTTTGTAATTAACTGGTGTTTGTTGCAATAAACATGACATGTAAGTAGTTGGATTCAGTTAAATTGATCTGGGTAATTGGAATAGCTCAAAATACAACAGATTGCAGTTCACAAGTAGAGTCTATATTTGATTTGGTATGTTGCATCTTGCATGCTATGCCATGAGTGTGAGTCTGGTATTTTTTCAATTAACCTTATTTAAGCTGAGCAGAGTACCTCCTGCTGTGGTAAAATCACAGCAAACCACAAACTCATGGCTTATTGCTTTACTTACTTAAATTGTGACAAATGCGGTAACATGAATATCAGACATCCCAATTAAATGTTTTTAATAAGAATTTTGCATTACAATTACAAGCAATAACCAAAAAAGTAGTCCCTACGACTGCCAAGACAAGCCAGGAAGGTGCTGAGCTTGTGCTCAAATCTACAAGCTCTGGAGGAAAGAGAAGCTAGGACGATGGAGATGTGTTTACAGAATAGTTAGTCAGCTATCTTAACACTATACTCACTGACTGCAATCAGAACCGAGAATTGAACATCTTGATATGCATGCAATGCGTGTGTCACTGAATATTTTGTTTACTTACTGCATTACAAACAAACATCACAACCCATTTAAACAGAATATTTATATGTAACCTTTTTAAAATGTTTATTTGCTATTTAGTCAAACTAAAACACATACCCCTGGGCTATAAACAGTTCAGATTCATTGATGCGGCATTTACAGCCTAAAAATCTTTCAAGCATAGACTCCGGTCCAACTTCACCTGGGCTCCAGTGCAAGCTGAGGGCGTTCCCCCCTGAGAAAACGAACATATGGAATGTGATAATGCGTTTTAAAATATCAAAAGACATTTGCATACAGGCACAGAGGAATGGGCTCTATGCACACGCCATTTTGGAAATAACTTGGGCCCCTTCCCTACTTCCTTCACAGGTGTTACTGCTGATACTAATGAAGGCTAGCTGTACGTTCCCCGTATATTCTTTCTACGTCCGAGCATAGACATGGTAACGCCCCGCCTGCCTCTGATTGGCCTACCGACACTGCCCGTCTTGCCTGTCCTCCGAGATGCAAGGCTATACTCCGTGGTGGGAAATAATACAAGTACAAGAGAATGGCAACACGCAACAGTAATTTGTAACTTTAATTTTTGTAGAGGAGGCAAACTAATATTGTTTATATTATTGCAGGCGGGGCGTTACCATGTCTATGCTCGGACGTAGAAAGAATATACGTGTACGTTCCATTCTGGTCAAACAGAGTCAGGGTGCTGCTATACAGGGTATGTGCATGCATAAAGTGAGTGGCAATGTGAGTTTAATGTTGTTTAACGTGATGCAATCAGATAGGACTTTTCTGTTTGGATGTATGGGCTGTCAAGGCCAGAAAGCCACTCAGTAGGCGTTCCCGCATAACTTCTGGGTATGATGATGATGTCACGCGCATATATCCTCTATGTTGCCTCACTGGAAACACTAGCTCTGCTACACCAGTGGGTCTCAAAGTGTCCTTGAGTGTTCCAAATGGCCCGGGCCTGTACCGTACGGGTATGTAACTTACGGGTCCATTTCGTTCCATTTGTACACTCTCAGAGTTATGGGGGTCCTTGAAATTATAAAGGTTTGAGAACCACTGCACACTAAATGGAACAGCCTTAATTAGTATCATCGGTAACACCTGTGAAGGAAGAACTGAAGTAGGAAGAGTTATTCTGTGTGCATATAGCCCATTGAGGCACAGGAGAGAAGGGATACAATTCTAGACCTGGGAGGAAGATGCGTTGTACGTACGCAAGGACTGTATACTGTACATAAACAAGTTGCACTCGATTCTCTAGTCTAAACCAATGGTTTTCAACCTTTTCTGGATCAGGGACCACTTGAAAATCTTGAAAGCGTTCGCACTTTGCAGCCCACCCATGTAACCACTTACCACAGCAGATTAACCCATCTAACCACTGCTGTTATGTGGTCAGATGGGTGGGCCGCAGGCATTTTCAGAGCATGTTTATTCTAATGATCAATCAATAGATTGTATTCCAGCTTGGATCAATGGAACCAATGTAGCATTAAGTCCTATTTATGCAGTCTCACAATGAAAACATTGGGTTTTTTTTCCAAGGTTTTAAAGAAAAACTACCATGTCATTATTATTAATGTTTTGTAATATAAAACGCTTTTGAGATTTTGAAGTGGGCCCTGGTCCAGAAAGAGTTTGTGAATTGTGAATCACTGACATAGGCTTGTTCATGGACCAGCAGTTGGACATCGCTGGTCAAGATCAAATTGCATGGATTTGCATGAAACTTGGAGGGATATTCAATACACCCTGAACAGATTAACCTTTTGGAAAGGGTCACAATCAACTCAAGAGACTTAAAAGAAGAGATTTTTATGGGGACAGTTTTCACCCCCAGGTGCTTTCGTTAATTTCATTAAGT
The DNA here is from genome assembly GCF_951216825.1 of Electrona antarctica. Classification (NCBI taxonomy): domain Eukaryota; kingdom Metazoa; phylum Chordata; class Actinopteri; order Myctophiformes; family Myctophidae; genus Electrona; species Electrona antarctica. The sequence goes on from NC_136812.1 coordinate 41,263,503, forward strand.
ATGAGAGATGGCAGTGGCCGGTGCAAAAAGCCCCACATTTCTCACCTTGTAGAGCTGGCAGACCAGATTGAAGAGTGACGACATCGCCTTACCCTCAAACTCTTCTGTGTATTCCTGCAACCACAGAGAGTCTAGATTTATATAAGATTACCACTCTTGTTTGTAAACCTTATTTACTTGCATGACTTGAACATATACAATCATCCTTTCGCTGTACATCCATTCAAGCTGTAATTGTGCTTAAAAAAGACAATCAATGGGTCACAAAAAGTAGGGGTGCAACAGCTAATACAACTAATCGATTATTTAAGGAATATATATTTTAATTTAATACAATTGATTTTCAAAAATGATAGATCTACAAGCTCACGAGTCCATTATTAAAACAAATCATTCAAATCTTTTCAAAATAATTTGTTGATAATTTACATCTCAATAAACAAAAATGTAATGGACAGAATAATCGCTAAAAGACAATCGATAGTTGCAGCCCTAAAGACAAAGGCTGGGTTTCCCAAACGCATATGGTGTAAGAATAAGTGCTGCACATGCTGATATTTTTAAGAGTAAAGAGAGCCTACTGTCAGCTGTCCAGCAGTCCAAATATTATTAAATTAAATTTCAGAATGGTAGACCTGAGGCATACCATACCAGGCCTACCATACCATTGCATGGCACATCAATGCACGGAATGTCTATGTTCACAGGCTTCTGTGTGTGGCCGAGAGGAGCATCTGAGCATGTGCAGCACTACAAGTCTTACACTATATGCGTTTGGGAAACCCAGCCAATGGCAGTCCACCCACAGTCCAGAGTGGTCTTACCCCAGCTCCTCAAAGTGGATTCCAGGGATTCCCCAGGGTTCCTTGTGGGGGTTCCAAATGGACCCTTACAGGTCTGTAACTCTCAAAGTTAAGGGGGTCCTTGACTCCTTCAAATTAAAAACGTTTAATGAGAACCACCGACCTACCCCATTGAAGGTGACCCAGGGTACATGTGTGTGAGCTGGGCTCAGGGCTCTGGTCATGGCACCGTTGATGTGCATTATTTTGAGTCCCTGTCCTCCCTTTACACAGGAGTCTATGACGGCCCAGGATGTTGATGGAGCATATAGCTGCAGACACTGGGTCAGGAGGACACAACGCATGTTATTACCAACAACACAGGATCCTTTGTCCTGTGTAGCATTGGTTTTCAAACAGTGTGCAGAAGCCAGAGTCTTCTTCGGGATTCTGCGACAACCACACGTTAATATACAAAAACCCTTTGTTTGTGTTACCATATAATTACAAAACCAAGCAAGTGCCATGTTGTTTTGGCCACAGTAGGTGTTGAAAGTGAAGTTTGTCAAAAGCCAGTGTGAGGTTTCCCTCAGTACTTACAGGCTGAGCTGCAAGAAGAATGTCAGCTGCTGATTCCATGCAGTTGATGACCTGAAAGGCTGTATGGGCCACATTGTGTAGGATGCAAGCCTGTGTGGAGAACACATTATAAAGCAGTATCATTTAGGTTTGTACTGTATAAATACATGGTGAATCATTCACCATGACGAACAGCACTGAAGAGTGTACTGCTCACTCTGGTTACTTCCTTTTTTAAATTACATAAACATGTGAAACATTTAGAAGAAACTTCCAACCCAGACTGACTTACAACAATGAATGAGCAGTTAAGGCAAAGTTGAACTTTGGTATAACCTTGCGTTGCATCTGGTCATGATATATAGGTAGTTCCGCACCGCAGCCAGCCAGCCACTGTACGGCCGCAGCTCGACGCGACAACAGCTGCTAATGTTATGAGCTAACTGCATGGACAGCAACAACAAACCACAGTCATTGAACCACGCACAGAACATCGAAACGAACACAAACAACGGCCGCGAGGTTGCCACAAAGAAACATACACATTACTAAAATAATAATATGTTTCACCTGGCACATTATGACTATGTAATCATTCCTTGATTATTAAGTTCTTACTGTATTTGCACAACCCTTTCGCACAAGTGTTTCTCGACAAACAAATATTTTTTGTTGAAAATGGTAGGGGAGAACGGGGTAAGATGAAGCACTTTTTGCTTAAGTTGTCCTGGAAGCAAGGCAAAATGAGATGGCAGTAAAGTCTAATGATCTACCCATATTTCAGGATGTCTTCTATCAATTGAAATGATGAGTAAGCATCTATGACAAAGGGCCATGAAAATATGACCTTTTAAAAAAAGAAGTGGTAATGTGGCTCAATTTGCCCCAGGTAAGGGGTAAGTTGATCCAAGTCGAGGGGTAAGTTGAACCACATGATATTTGAATGTTAAAAGCTTAAACTTGAACAAATAATGTATTCACTAATAGATACTAATATAATAACCCTTTCCCTTTTGCAAATAGTCTTATTTATTTGTTTATTTATTATTTAAACAATATTAAGACAATTAAATAAAGTTTGTTATTCAGAACCTTATATTTGCAATATTTACAATATTGCCAACTTCTCTTAAATGAGTATGTACATGCAAATTAAAGGTCATTCAGTATAATTTGAGTAGCAAAGACTTAATAAAAAAAATATGAATAGTGATTCTCATTGACTCAATTTACCCCCGGACATTGGTTCATTTTACCCCCAGCCTCCATTTTAGAAAACAATGACTAATAGGTTACTTCAGACCATTTATTTGCTAAATGATTCACATGGTTCTATCCATTGGCAAATCATCAACGTGTATGATATTACATTTTAGACCTAGGTACATTTTGCTTTGTATAACAGTAATTTTACATGATGTGTCGAAATTTTACTCTTTTTTTTACCGACAAAAACCTGTTTTTTGTGTAAAAGAATGTTTTCTACTTTCCTCATGTGCTTCCTAACTTCACAGCCAGGTGTAAATGATGGATGCTTACTAGATTTAAGGTCACATGGCAACACAGTTTTCTAGTTTTCTAGATAAAGGGGGTGGTTCAACTTACCCGCTGGCTCATCTTACCCCGTTCTCCCCTATATAACAAAGTATAAATTTCACTGACATTCAGTGTGCTCTTGAGGGGGAATCAATCTGACAGCATACAGACCTCGATCATGTTCGCATGACATTCCGGCTGCCCGTGTTGACAGCTGAAGGGAGAATTTTCAGATGGAACTTCCTATAAGAAAAGCAGGAATGACTCTTCACTTAAACACTTGAAATGAAATGAAATCTATATTTACCCAGGGTATCTGGGCTAAGCTCAAGAACTTGTTTCCAGCCAGGCCCTGCTCATAGAACACATTTCATCGTAGTGGTTCAATGCCTTGTTCAAGGGCACTTCAGCGGTGGTAAGTTTTAACGTGTCGGACGGCTGATTCGAACTAGGAACTTTCCGGTATCAAGACCGCGCCGCTATCCGTTCGGCCACCGCTGCCACAAATCTCCTTAGTACAACACACCTGAGTTGCAACTGTACTTGGCACGTACAGTTGCAACTCAGGTGTTACACCAAATCTCCTCACCAAAATCATCTACAAGCTCACAATGCATTGTGTTTTTGAACTTGTAGATGCCATTTACGGTGGCTGTCCACTCCAGAATATGGATGCTAGGGCTCAATTCCTTTACGTTCAAACAGCTTTTCCTCTTTAGTGGTCTTATTTTCAGACCCATCCTTCACTGTCCCCAGAAAAGTTAACCTATATAGCATTAGCATAATAAACCGTGGTTAAATACTATATATTCTGATAGGGCCACCTATCTTTTTGACATGAAGTGATTTTATTGTCTTGATAGTCACATGTGTCATATCAACATTAAGTTATAGGCACTAGTGTCCACATGAATGCTTGCTAACCGTTTCAGAAGTATAATGAGTCAAATTACCTGTGTTACTGTTAATCACTTGAACCCCAGCATCCCTATTCTGGGGGAACATTTAGTCAAAAATAGCCGATCTAAAATCTCACAAGCATTGTAACGACATGTGGGTAATCTGGGTATTCTGGCAAAAAAGCCATTTAGTCTAAGGAAAGAGAGCACACGTACCAAGTATTGCCCTAACTCAAGTCAAGTATATAATGTTCAATTATATTTTCCATTTCAAATGTTTGTTAAAACCATTCTAGTCCTGGTGGCTTTTTGCAAAGAACCCTTGTGCCATCTAGTGACTTTTTTGTATAACTGCAGTGTGCAGTCTTCACATCAAACAGTTGAGCCTCAACCTGGCTGCTGTTGCTGCTATGGCACCTGCACTTCTCTAGTATCCTACAGGTTTATCTCATCTCATCTCCAAGAAGGGCCGATGTTAGGTGAACCAGAGCACGCTGAGCATTTAGACCAGCATATAGTGGAACAAGTGCAGGCCTATAGCCTACCTCAGCATTCCCAAAGGGAACCAGGTTGACAATCATGATGTCCTTTAGCAAGGTCCAGGTGGGGAAGAGCTGCTGGGTGATGAAGTACCTGCACCCTGGACACAGGCTCTCATAGTACAGGGTGACCACCACCGGAGGCACCGCAGCCAAGTTGCGCTTTGTGGCGTTCAGCTCCATACACTGCTTCTGAACCTGAACACAGAGACACCATGTATGATGTATGTCGCTGTCAGGCAAAAAGCTTGTATCTACATATTTCAACGTTTTAACGTTTTGTCGTGAATTAAGTATACTTCATCATTACAAGAGTAGCCTCGGTACCCAGGCTTTTATTTTCTTTCACATTTGCCTATTACAAGAGTGTCACAAAATGAGTGAAAATAGCAGATCTAAAAGCTGTGCCAATTGCAATGTGTTGTGAGCTTGTATAGATTGCCTATTTTCACCATTTTAAAATGTTTTTGAAATCATAATAAAATAGTAACAGCATACAACATACTGCTTCTGAACATAAACAGTAGAAACAAGTGCCTCTGAACCTAAACACAGAGGGACCGTCCCTCAATTAATCCCCATCTTGGGCATTTCATTATGACTTCTGATTCTGAACCTAAATATCTACCAAGATCCTTGGGCAGAGCCCTTCTGTCTGTTGTGCTTTGCTCTTTTTATGCTTGTGTGTTTCATAGACTGTTGTATCCTTTTGTGCCTTTTATTACACTTCTATTACACTTGTCCTTTTATGCTTAATATTTAATACTGTAACTCTACTACAACACAAAACCAAACCATACACTGCTTCTGAGAAACCTCTGCTTTATAATGAACACAACAAAAAGGCTACTATTACTATATGAGCAGGCACGGACTGGCACAGGAAATCGGCCCTGGCATTTGTGGTCCTCACCGGCCCACAAATGCCCTTCTGGCTGCCACATCATGCCAGAATTGCCAGACTTTGTCCAAGCCGGGCCTGAAGTGCTGCCTGAAGTGCAGCCTCGTTTTCCAACTCGTAAAAACGAGGCTGCATGCACTGGCTACTTCAGGTTGACATGAAGGTCACGTTGTTTCTGCGGAAATGCAGGACGTTTGGTGCCCAATTTCAAAAGCATGATTCTCATTTTGCAAACAAGGACGACGTTGACTGCTTTAATTAACACAAAACTCCACTAAACTAGCTGTAGACTAGACCGTCTTATTATTAAAGGCTTTAATTGGGAATAGCGTTATTTACAGTAGGATACACAGATAATACGCAACTATATATTCCAGTAGTTTCCCTGATTTAGAATACCGTAGGTTATTATTAATAAAGAATTGGGCTCTCAAGTGTTTGAAATGCTTAAAATCTGGACAAGTTAGGCTACGGTAGCCTAAAACAGAACAGCTATGAGGATTTAAACTATCCCCTATAAACTGCAAACAACTTAAAAGTAATGCAATACACTTGATAGTCTATACATTTAAATTCAACTCAAATAATGCCGCGAATCAACCAATTAGCCTACGCCTAATTCATTCTGAAAATAAAATGTTCAGTAGGCTACATTACCTTGCATTCTAGGGCGATTTCCAAAGAGCGACACCACTGAGACGGTGGATAAGGACAGGACGGTGAGGGGTGCGATTTTGAACAAGTACTTTTGGCAGTAAAACATAACAATAAAGCGAATAACGACGAATATTTCTTCATGGTTGTGGAAGGAATAATGTTGGAACTGACTGACATAGGTAGAGAGCTAGCCAGCAGTCTGTGTGTCCCTCCTCCTGGAAATCTCTCCTCCTATTGCTGATTGAATCATCTGAACACAAAATCAAATCAGTCTTTGGGTGGCAACAGAGATATAGACAGGCTCTGGTGGGTGGCAGGTGTGTGGGGCGAAAGACAAAGTGGGGTGCTGGGGACGGCTCCTGGCACCTGCCAGGTGATCATAGAGTTATTGGTGGGATACTGTTTTGATTGATTGATTGATTGATTGATTGTTTATTACACAGAAATGTAAAAACAGCAACAGAGTAGGCCTACAGTGAAACACTTAGTCCAAAAGGGATATGCTTATAGGGGGTGATGTATGACATGACATGAAAAATAACAATACATTTCAATATCATTACAAGAAAAACAGCAAAGTTCTGAAAGTGCACATGAACAATAATGTTTGTTTTTTTTAACAAGAAAAACATACAGCAACTAGAAAAAGTGCCCTTCCGGGCACAGGTCTCCACCAGGAGGAGTGTGTGTGATGTTTGGCAAAATGTTTAGGAGGATGTTTTTTTTTATTTGTTTTTGCAACAATTCTCTTCATTTTGTTGAGGAAATGCAGAGCCAGATCACTCATAGCATCTCTGAGGATAGAATTCTGGATGAGCAGGACATGTGCAGCATTTTGTACAAAACGGGCCACTCCTGAAAACTTAGCCAATCAGTGTACAATCTGAGACCCGTCTTGATCACATGACTACAGAGATCATGTGTACCGATTGCCATTTCTTGCCTTTGATGGCAATTGGATGATTTGAGGCATTTTGTTCCAAAAATGTGTTTTGCAAAAATCAACCTGTTGGTGGCGCTATAACAGGCCAATGTGAAAAGGGTGGGATATATTCCTCAGCCTAGTAAGAAAATGTGTGAAAGATTTCACGTAAATTGCATGCTGCGTTCATGATTTGAGGCTTTTGTTCAAAATGGGGCAATCTTGCAAACTGTGAAAGCCAATTATAGCCAATCAGGATGGAATATGAAATATCGGACAGATCCAACTTGAGCACATGACCATAGAGATACTGTGTAACGATTTGTGAGATTTTTGGACAGAATCTGGAGGAGTAATATCAAAAAATGTGTTTTACAAAAGTCGGCCTCCTGGTGGCGCTATAAAAGGCAGATGCGGAAAATGCAGGTCAAAGGTTTGTCCTTGGCCTCTAGGGAGTGTGCATGCAACGTTTCACGCAGATCGGTGCAGTTTTAGGTAAAAAATGTGAAAAGCTGCCTCATGGTGGCGCTATAACAGGCCGTTCTGGAAAATGTGGGGCAGAGGTTCATCGTTGGCATCCAGGGAGTGTGTGTGAAAAGTTTGGCATCGACCGGGTTAACGGTGCCGGAGATTAGCTGGTAACGGACGGACGGAAGGAAGGACGGACGGACGGACGGACACACGGACACACGGACGGAGTGCAAAACATACTCTCTCCCCATGCCTTCGGCCTGGTGGAGACAATAAAGAAAAAAAACACTGTCACAGAAGGAACCAAAACAAATGTAGTAGATTATTTAAGTGACCTTAATCAATATTATCCATGCAATAGGTCACTCTTGGTCACAAACAATACATTTTACAGTCAAATTATTTTACCCCCCTCCCCATATATGTATCATAATATCAAAAGAAATAAGAAAACTAATTCAATCATGTACAAAAAAATATAGCCTACATGGGTTGGGCCAGAATCATTTAATTCTAAAAACCCTTTCAAGAAATACAAATTCACAAATCTGACAGAGAAAAAATGGCAAATTCCATGAAATCATATGTAATTTCATTCCATTCAACGATAACTTCTACTGCCCGTCTTGGTGTTAATGCAACACAAGAAAAATGCATTAAATAGTTAAACAACAAAGAACTTATGGTGATATTGAAAGTGATATTTGTGGGTGAAATAAGTGTTAAATGGAGTATTATAGTATAAACTAGAGCAGGGGTCTTCAATGTTTTTCAGGCCAAGGACGCCTTATAGCTGAGAGAGACAAAGCAGGGACCCCCTACATACATTTTTATAGTCTGTGAATGTGTCATTGTGCACTAAAACTTTAATTTTATAACCTGCAGCACGCTGGCACAAATCTTACACGGACAGACATAGTATGACTACCTTACATCTCCTCATAATACAACATAAAATACATTCCAGTATTGCACAAAGGTGGCATGCTAAAGTTCAAAATCAGCTCCATTTCACAGCTGCGGATATCAGAAGGCATGCAGTGGTTAGCACTGCTGCCTCGCATCCTGAAGGTCCTGGGGGTTGGCCCAAGGAAGGGTGGCCTTTCTGGGTTGAGTTTGCATGCTCTCCCTGTGCTTGTGTTGGGTTTCCTCTCACACCAAAGAACATGCATGTTAGGCTCTCCTGCCAGTGGCCATGACCAAGGTACTGGCATATACAACTTGAGTTGGTCCCCAAACGCTGCACAGATTTCCCCAATGATGAAGTAAAATAAAATGTCTGACTGCATGTCTTTCAAAATGCAATAGATAATGTGAAGTGCATCCATTCAGTAAAACACGAAGATAAAGAGCTAAGAGAAGTGCATTTAGTGGGCATCATCAGCAGGCACTGAACAATAACATACTATATCTCTTTGAAAGCTAGCTACTGACACATTAACAGAAATACTAAACACAATTCATATTTATAGCAAAGTGACAATTGTACAGGAAACAAAACTAAATTGAAATCCTCTCATTGCCAGGATTGCCTGTATGTTTACATACTCGTACTGTACATATACCTGATTATTATGTCACATGTAAAAACACATGAAATAAGTAATGGACTGTATCCCAACAACCTGCACATCAGCAACAGTCTGATCGGTAATCTGGTAAAGGTGCATTCTCTAGTGCTAGCATGACACTATGAATCTTGTAACTATAGGGTGTTTTGTAGCTCAGTGATTCTCGACATTTTCACCTTTTTCCTTTTACGGCCCCTCAGTTTGATATGTTATGATATATGGGGGGGGCCACAGACCCCCCCATTTGACCCTGATCTATACACTGTAAAATCAGCCTTCATTAACTCAGAGTTTAACTCTTGAGTGTGTACTCTCTACTCTACCCTGTCTAATTTTGAACCAGTTCAGAGTGTTTCCACCGGAAACCAAATAATGTTTTTTTCTTGCCCTGAACTGGTAACCAAAGTGGGTGTGTCACTATCCTACAGGTTGGAAGATGCAGATGCGATATTATAAACAATGATAAAAGCAAGCGAAACATCACCATAAAAAAAAGAAAGAAAAAGGAAACTATAATATATGCCAATCTGTCATTGACAATTGCATTTCCCCAATGAAATGGCCACTTCGACCAGCCATTTTTCGTTGTTTCGTGCTCCCCAGGTGGCCTCTCTAACCAATCAGGTCAGAGATTGGGGACCTCTCTAACCAATCAGGTTAGAGAGGTCCCCAATGCTGCCCCCAATTACAATGGTTCTGCTTAAAACGGGTGGAAACACAAGCCGATTCGCGGCCGGTTCTGTGAAAAGCACCAAGGCTCAAAGAATCTAGAATGGAACCAGATCTAGAAGTTCTTTTTGTGGAAAAGGGACCTGAGAGTGTACAGATGGAACCAAATGGAACCACTCTCAGACTGAGTTACAGACCTATAAGGGTCCATTTGGACACCTGGCAGTTCCCCCGGGCCAGACGTTGAGAAACAGTGCGTGCTGTGGCTGGTGTTCCTCAGCTGGGCTGTGGGCAGAGAGCAGGCCAGGCCAGGGTGACATTCAGCTGTGGGTTGTGTTGGACGAGCGAGGTACAGCTGTAATGGAGGACCAGCTCTCCCAGCGAGCGGTACAGGTTGAAGGGCTCCGTGAAACCATAGCCCGAAGACGTCTTGTTGATCACACAGTGTTTGGTGGCTCCGTTCACGCTGCATGAGACACAGCAGGGGGGACGTGCAGGGTTAAATTAAATACTGTATAAAGTTAACATTACATACAGTACATTTATTTATAGTGCATGTTTCACAAAACAATGAGTCACAAAGTTTGAAAAGTTTGACAGTAGATTATTATTTTTAGCTTATTCCTTATTCCTTCCACATGTCCTGTGTGCATTGTGGCTGGATCTGGTAAACACAGCATCTGACTTGCAAACATATCTACTAGACCACAAAGATAAAAGCTTTTAATAAATACATTCCCTGCTCTGATATGAATTTGATCATGATTTTTATTTGTATTTTTGTCACAATAGAGTTGTCATTTCTAGATTGAACCACAGGAGGGCACCAGTTGATTGCTTTAAATGCCATCATAACAGAGACAAACAATAGAAGTAGCTCCAACAAAGGACAATTCCTGACTCAATTTACTATAATATTCAGATTTTATCGTAGGCTGTATTGTATTACTCTACATTATCATTATACCACAGATTTGGAAAAAGTAATAAACCCCCAGTGTAGTGATAAAAAGGATTTTGTCGTATCAATAAATGAAACACTTACACCACGGAGCAGGCAAAGCAGCCCGTCTGTGACTGGCTGTCTCTGATCAAGAAGGTTCCATCTCTGCGTCCATGCAGCAGCCGTTCAGCCTCACCACGCCTCATGCTGCCCACATACCACGCACGCTCATCAGCCAGGGGGTACTGTCTGGAGGAGGACGTTTTAGTTTAGTTCAGTGTTTCTCAAATCTTTTTAATTTCAAGGACCCCCATAATAACTCGGAGGCCCGTAAAGCCACTCTGAGAGCGCATGAAAAATTGACCTTTACCGTAAAGGTACATTTTTCGTGCGCTCTCAGAGTTACAGACCTGTAAGGGTCCATTTGAAACCCTTTCAAGGAACTCTGAGGGCCCCTAGACCTCACTTTTGAGAACCACTGGTTTAGTTAGCACTTCTGCTGTGGTTCTCGCATAGCCATGCCTTCATCTGCCTTTGTAATGCATATTGCCCCAGGCAGCAGTGATATTAGTATCGCTACACAAGGCTAAGTACCTACAGCAGTACTGACTGAAGAGTCCCATGTGAAGAGTTCTGTATGCTATTGCATTTAAATGAGTATAGTGTAGGAGCTGGTGTAACACATAATTGTACATAATCACTGAACTGATGATAATGCAACTGCATACTGCAAAATAGTTAATTTGACTGAGAGTAGCTAAAAGACACATGGCTGGTGTATGGCTTTGCATGTATTGTATGGCTCACGGCTTTGTGAGTAGGCCTGTAGCCTGGCTATTTTCGAGTAAACAGGGGCATAGGTTTTAAGTGTATGTGGTGACTGATTGGTGAGCTTCATGTTATCATTTAAACGTGAACATAAAACTAACGCAGAACTTCATGGGTTCTGGATTATTCCAGTTCAGCAAAGGTTCTGGCTTAACACTTCGTAGTTGTAAAGAGCCAATAAGAATGTAAAGTACTGTACTGTCGGAGACCAGCCAACCTCAGCTAGAGCCTCATCATCAGTTCCTGTAGGTTTTGAACTCACGCAATATACTGATCTGTGATGTTCTTCAGCTGAACCAAATCAGGCTTCAGGATGTTGAGCATCCTGGCGATCTCCCTACTCTCCAACGCCGCCTCCTTCCTAAGCCCCTTCTCCTCCTCCAACCCCCTCTTATCATCGTGGTCCTCCTCCAAGCGCCACTGGACCTCCTCCTCAGGATCACTCTGGACCCTGGAAAGAGCAGGAGTCCACAGCATGACACAGAAGCACTCAATCAACCCTAAATATCAAAAGGGGTCCAAGGCACTCTGTTCCAGTCAAGTGAAAAAAAGCCTTTATTTGTATGGCATGGCAAAGATCATTAAAATGGACTTTGGATGGATTTTTGGTCAATATACATAATTATCAACTTACTTTTGTAAAAAAAAAGGTTTAGGGAGAAATTCCCCTTTAAGTATTTCCTACCGTCAATACTTTGTACTTCTACTGCACTACATCTCAGAGGCAAGTAGGCTATTGTACTTTTACTCCACTGCAATTATTTGAAAAGTTTAGTTAGTAGTTACTTTGTAGATTTAGATCATTATTACAAAACATGATGCCTAATACTTTTGTACTTTTACTCAAGTAAATGTTGAAGGAGTATGTCTACATTGTGGTATTGATACTTTTACTTAAGTAAAAAATAAATGTGAGTGCTTCTTCCACCACTATCCATCATACATAAATGACAATTACATTTAAATGATTTAACAAGATTTATTTCTTGTTGTTCTGTAAAGTGAGATGTCTGCATGATGTAAGCAGCATGCGTACTGTGAAGTCAGTGTGCATGTTTGTACTGTATGTGTGCAGCTGCATGCTTGTGCCCGTGCGTGCATGCTGTCTATACTATAGGTGTGTGCACTGTGAAGTGTACTGTACCTGCGTGTTTCCTGTGTTGGGAACATGTGGATGTAGCGCTCTCCGCTCTCACACTGATCTCCAAACATCTGGATGGCCTCAGTGAAGGCCTCCATGGTCCGGTCCCCCTGCAGGTTCTGGGGAGCCTGGACAGCACGTTTCATACACAATCACTTACACTTTGGATGTTTTCTACAGCCTTATCTTATGTTCAAGATGACATACTCAACTAAAACCATACAAAACCTTTTGTTGCTGTCGGGCAGAAACCTCATTGTCTCCATATTCTAACTTTTTGTGTTTTTTTGTTTGTAAATTAACTCTCTACTTTACTTGATCATACTACAGTGTCACACACAAGCATCAAAAGTAGCGAATCTACAAGCTTGAAACGACACATTTTGAGCTTGTACTACATTGTACATCTGCTACTTTTGCCGTTTTTGAATTTGAATCCTGAAAAATACAGTAACAGTTTTGGACATGAGGTTTCCACCCAACAGAGACGATTTGTTAGACATAATAAGTTAAAGCATACAATCAGCAGTTTTTACCAATTGTATCTCTCGGCAGAGAGAGGTAATTTCAACAAATTCCAAAATGCAATAAAGATGGCGGTGCATCTAGTGTCCTAACCTGTGCTGTGTACTTCAAATAACCACCTCCAACAACTACAGATGTGCTAGCTAGTTATTGCGATTGTAGCTTTCGCTATAGGAACAAATAGTTTTCTCTTAATATGTAGCAGTCTTCATTGAACGGGAGACGGGGGTCATGGTTTGGCTGGTCGTAGCTGTTGCATGTTGTACCTTTGAGCCGAGTGTGTTGTCTTCATAGAGCAGCTCATATTCTCTGCTCTCCTCGTGGTACTGGTGTCCCATGTTGTCTTCATGGTACTGCTGGTCCTGGACACCAGGAAACATACAATACAGGACATTCAGGCATTAAGAAAAAGGAGGGATTTGAATATAATTGGAATTATAATTTACAGTAACAAACAGTTGTTTTTGAGTCCAAAATACAACTACCCTTAACACCAAAGTATTTTCTTTTCTTAGAATAATTGTTATGTTATTTAGTATCCGATATATGCAAAAACGAATGACAGCTAGCTAAGACTTTCAAACTCTCATTTAAAGATGTTGTTGTTACTGTACCTTGTTATCTTTTTCAAAATTCTAAGACGTACAAACAAACACAGGCCCCCTCCCCAATCAATCAATCAATCAATCAATCAATCAATCAATCAATCAATCAATCAGATTGAAAAAGAAAGAAAGAAAGAAAGAAAGAAAGAAAGAAAACACTTGTTGTAGATACAAAGGGTTGTGATGCACCAACCTTCTGGTGTCTGCAGACAGGGTAGAGCAGTGGCGTGTCCAGTTGGGGGTTGTACAGGGCCAGAGACTGGCTGTTGTGGACCTGGATCAGCTCCACTACAGAGGAGAAGTCCAGAGGTTCAGAGAACCCAAACCTCCCCTGGCCATGGAGGATCCGGATAAGCCTGTTCTGACCGTCTTTCCTGCAGGGGGAACAAACAAATATATATTTTTTAATTCTTTCACATCCTAGGATTTACTGTTTTATAAATGATAAATGTCTGGCGCAGTTTTTCCTTTCTTTTTTCATTATGTTTAAAATAAACTTTTTGCTGTCTTGAGGCAAGCTCGTGTCAAGAGAGATGTACAGTAGATGCTCACATAAACATTAATACCAAAGTATAACAGTGTGATTTGGAACAGAGTGTACATTTACCTCAGAGTCAGGGTATATTCTTCTTGGATCCGACTGGAAGAGTCTCGGACTAAAAACGTGCCATCAGGCCTGTCTGCCATCAAGTCATTCACCTCCTCTCTGAATACATCAAACAACCATTCAATAAGACTTAATGCATTCTGTGACCTGTTATTTCTCACTGCCATTGTCTTATTCAGGCTACCGTGTTAATTATATTGATATGGCTGTCATTCTAATCACTGCATTTACTAAAACAACTGTTCAAGAAGAAGCTTGTAAGCTTATAAGAGCTACAAAATAATACACAATCCCATACTTACAAGTCACATCACATGTCATAGTCATTCACAAATTGCCGTGTAATGTGCTTAACAATAACGTCATTGATGTACCTTGTGATATCACCCCAGTACCAGTCTGCCTCTGCTAACTGGTTTTGGGGACTCTGAGAACTGGAATCCACTGCTGCCATGACCGTGGACTGGTTGGCTTTAGATGGAAGGGCTGTTAAGATAGGCAACATGGTCACAAAAGCAAACAAAGAAGCTAAAGTAGTTAAGTCCCTACATTACAATCATGTTGAACTATCAACAATCTGAACAAAAGACACAAAATATGCGGGCAGACATGCTGCTGGGTCTGAGGAGTAGTAGCCTACAGTACCTTCTTCTTGGAGTGTGGCGGCAGAACGGATAACTGGATTCTGGGGGGATGCAATCAGGGTCCGAGTCAGTGGTTCTGTCTCATCTTGGCCCATCTCAAGGTCCGATAGCTCTGAAAAACGAGTACTGGTCAGTCTTTACTCCCTGCTGAACTCAAATCTTGATTGGTGTGTGTGTGTGTCTGTCTGTGTGTCTGTGTCTGTGTCTGTGTCTGAGTCTGTGTGTGTGTGTGTGTGTGTGTGTGTGTGTGTGTGTGTGCGTGTGTGTGTGTGTGTGCGTGCGTGCGTGCGTGCGTGCGTGCGTGCGTGCGTGCGTGCGGGCGTGTGGGCGGGTATGAGAGCTATCCAGCGGGAGATATGATTGAGTTCCATGTGGGAACGCGCTGCCCGGACTAGTCCAGTGACAGGTGACAGTGTGTGAGTGCCTGTCATGCCGGGGCCCAGCCCCAGGGCCCGGCCTCTCAACCTCGCCTTGCAAACAGCAGCTGTCCTGTCTGCATGCAGGCCCGGGCACACCGCGTGTCAGCACACAACGTCTAAGTTTGTTCACAACTCTACTGCCCGATTAGATTTGTTGAGCAGATGCACGATTCTTTGTGTGTGTGCGTGTGCACACACGTGTATGTGGTGTGCCAGTGCGAGCTTGAAAAAAGCAATAATCTATCAGGCATCTTTTTATGTTGTGTGCACGGGGGCATATGCCTCTGACACTTCTGCTATTTCCATTAAATGTTGGTTATAGGTTCATGTGGTTAATGGTGTAGACATGAGTTTAATGAGACAGGATCATAAAGTAGATGTAGTGACGACGAGGCCCCTTCTTGGCACCTTCTCTTTCAATTGATACTAGAACAAGATATGTCTAGTGTCTAGTGTCTACTATGCAGACATATCTGGGTCACTTGGTCTCTGGGCCTTGTTTGTTCTTGACCACAAATGTTAATCATTTCATTTAGATCAGTGGTAGTTCATTGTTTTCCTGGTATCCTAGTTTCAAATTTAGATGGATGTTGTTTAGACAGATGCTAGGTTCATTGTTAATATGATTTTTAACCTTGAGTTTCTTTGCACTGTATGTGATTTTGGACGTGTTCATGCTTACTCTGCTTATTGTCTCCACCAGGCCGAAGGCATGGGGAGAGAGTATGTTTTGCACTCCGTCCGTCCGTCCGTCCGTCCGTCCGTCCGTGTGTGTGTGTGTGTGTGTGTGTGTCCGTGTGTGTGTGTGTCCGTCCGTCCTTCCGTCTGTGAACAGCTAATCTCCGGCACCGTTAACCCGGTCGATGCCAAATTTTGCACACACACTCCCTGGATGCCAACGATGAACCTCTGCCCCAAAATTTCCAGGTGGTGCTATAACGGCCTGTTATAGCACCACCAGGAGGCCGCTTTGTGCAATTGGACAGTACACCTACAGATTTTGTCCAAACATCACGCAAATTGGTACACAGTCTCTCTAGAGCCATTCAACGAAACGGGTCTTCCAGATTTCTCAGACTCCATCCTGATTGGCTAAGATTGGCTTCCAAAGTTCGCAGGAGTGCTCAGTTTCAAACAAAATGCTGCAAATCATGAACACATCGTGTGATTTCCGTGAAATTGTGCACGCACATTCCCACTAGGCCGAGGAAGAAATGCCACATGAACATTTTCAACTCAGCCTCATGGTGGCGCTATAACTGGCCGAAAAGTGTTTTTACCTCTAACTGCACGATAACTTTGTATGCCAACTCCCTAGAGGCCAAGGAAAAACCTCTGCCTGGAATTTTTCACATCTGCTCTTTATAGCGCCACCAGGAGGCCGACTAGTGTAAAACACATTTTCTAATATTACTCCTTCAGATTTTATCCAAATTTCACGCAAATCGCTCCTAAACATTTTGCCAAACATCACGCACACACACTCCTATCCTCCTGGTGGAGACCTGTGCCCAGAAGGGCACTTTTTCTAGTTTCCATCTTGCACTTGTAAGTCGTTCTGGATAAACTCATCTGCTAAATGCCTGGATTGAACATGGTAAATTCCTTGGATGATTGAAATTAGCGCTCAAACTTGCGATTATGAACACCAGTATTCTTGAATCCTCTACCATATCGCTGTGAATCCTCAGCACCCAGTAGCACTTGAATCTCAACATAGTTGAACTCAGGTTATCGCAGCAATGTGAACGGCAGCGAGACCATTGATGTAACCCAATCACAGAGCCTATCTTTAGGTCTACAGTAGCATACTTCTCCTGTGGACTGGCCTGGTGTTGCCTGGTGACCATGTCCTCACACACACATACTGTACACACTCAAGCACAGGCATCAACTTGCACCCTGCACACACACACACACACACACACACACACACACACACACACACACACACACACACACACACACACACACACACACACACACACACACACACACACACACACACACACACAGTAACAAATTCAAATTCACCCACACAGCCTCTGATTCTGCTGCTTACTTGACGTAAATCACATCATTGTTACATTCTGTAATCTACTTTAGGGAATCAGTCAAGACACCAACATAACTACAGTAGATGAACGTGTGAAACTACATACAGAAGGAATAACACCTCTAGAACTAGGCAGGGCTTAGCTGTACTGTACCTACTGGGAAAGTAGGTACATTTCCCTGAAGAAGGCCGAAAGGCACGTGTGTGCGGCCTTTTCCTCTTTTTTTACTTATTTACTGCCTTAGGTCAGCACCTCACCAACACTGGTGTGCGCCCTTTCCTGTTTTGTCTACCAATATATAAAGTTACAACACCAACTTTGATGAGGCTGTATTGCTTTGTTTTAAAAATATAAGGTTTTCTTTATTTCCTGAAAAATGTATATTTTTCATTTCCTGAAAAATGAACATTTTGGAGTTGAGGTTTCCTCCCGACAGCAGAGATATGAGGGAAGTGTAAAAGAAAAGATACAAAAATATGGATTAATCGTAATCGAGGCAAAAGTTTGAAATCAAATAGTTGTGTTATTAATTGGAAGTCATATCGCCCACTGCACCCAGCCATGACTCTTAACCATTCAATCCCTATATGGTTGACCGGAGTCCCTCATGGCTCTATATTAGTGTATTTTCTGTTATTCTGTCCTACAAAGCGTAGCAAAAACGTATGTACGTACATACGTTTTTGGACACACAGACTTATTTGTGTACCCCAAAAGGTCAAATTAGCTTTCATGATTTTGGGGGATAAACAATTATCTCAAGAACATATATAATTATAGTGTAATATCATCTCATTTGGCTGATCAGTTGAAACACCATTAGACCTTTGTAGGGCAGTATTGTGGAGAAAGCTTTCGCTGAAAATAGCCGATCGACGAGCTCGCAGCCCGTCGCATCTTGTCGATCTGCCATTTAAAGCTTTCACAACAATAAGGATGCTGGGGTGTTAAGTGCTTAACCCTGTTTAGTACTTCAGTCTGGACATAGAAGTGCAACTATAAAATAAATCCTCTATTCACACAACGACCCATGGGCATTTTCTTTTTTAATTTTTACCCTTCTCCGTGCATGCATTCCGCCTGGGTGACGGCAGATTGCTGGGCAAGTGCTGGCGTTTTGGCATGGGGGGTCAGATCAACATAATATGGAATGAATTCTGTACTAGAGGCCATATATGGAGCATGTCTTGAGTGTACAGGGTTTGATGAGGGCCCAGGTAGGGCCGGGCCTTCATTTTTGGGCCTGTTGAGAACTCTAGCTTTCGCCGGCTGCCAGCCTCGGCTGCACTAATAACTTTGGGGCGGGCCCGTCTAGAGTTTGAATGGACAGGTTATCAGTCAAAAGGGAGACATTGAAGAGGAAGGACAGGTGCGGAAGGATCAACATATGGAATGTCAGAACAGGTCAGCTGCATATATGGAGATCTAAGGGTTTGAGGTCAGATGTAGAGTTGCTGCCCGGCTCCATATATGCAGATCTAGGTGATGATCAAGTCCTCTCCATGTATGTCATGGGTTTGATGAGGTCAGTGTTGTGATCTTCATATATGGAATCGTCCATTATTGTGGCGTGACCATATATGGAGGCGTGATGTCACGAGGTGTGACCATATATGGAGGCGTGACCGACCGAACAACTGACGGGAGATGCAGGTTTCCATAGTAAACTGCAACCTATGGTCGCAATTATGTTCTAAACCAATATTCAAAATCCTAATGTTGTGCTCACACGGGCAGATGCAGCGACGCAGTCTACCATTCATTATAAAATCAAAGCCATCGACATGACGATGCACGTACAGTAGCTGCTCCAAATGATACTCCCATTCATCTTTGCATCTGCCCGTGTGAACGCACCCATGTTTTCTGAAAAACTATGTTGCTATACAGGTACTGTATATACCGTAGCTACAATGACAGATGCTTTGTCGATTTTAATGTGTTAAACTCTCTCGGTGCCAATAAGACTAAGAAAAAACATTTAGAAATAAAACCAACAGTCCACATTCAGATGCATCAAAGTACACATTTTTTACTGGGTGCACCAGCAGAGACAGCCTGATTAAGACACATGTGCTTGTGTCATGCAGCATGCACGGAGTAGAACAGTTCACATGAGAACAGAACATGAACATACAAGTGTTTCGTTCTGCAACTTTGATCTGAAGCAGTGGTTCAGAACCTTTTTTTCCCCTCAGAGGCCCCCTCCCTTGACAAAACCTCGCACACACGCGCGCTAGATGGAAATTAGCTAGTAGCTAAATCTGGTACAAAACATGCTTGATATTAATGTATGTTGTACTTGGTACCCGATACAAATATATATATATATATTTAAACATCATTATTATTATGATACTGCCCGTTAAGGAGTCACTACTGTAATGATAAGTAACGTGCAGTTTTCCGATATGGTATCAAAGAGATTTATATCATAGAAACACAGGATACAAAATGATTTGTACATGGCACATTTTCTCATTGTAAACAATTCTGACACACTGGCAAGAATACGGCTCAGCAACGCTTTTCCAAACGACAGCTTTTGATTTTCAACCGTAAATCAATTCATCTTCAGCAGATTTGGCATCTTTCGGACAACGCACAGAAGCATTTTGAAACATGTTCAATACAGTGTCTAACCAAAGGGCTCAAAGACAGCTAGCAACACCAATGGGCAGTTTAGGAAAAGCTCCATCTGTGGCATTCTAGCTGGAAGTGAAATACATATCTACATCCGTTGCACTGACTGCACTCTCTGCACCAATATGGAGGAACAATATTATAATTATGTTTTTAACTATACCATGTAATATTACTTAGGTGAATGCACTAACCATGTTTTTATGCTGTAAAGTATTTTTGTGATATCGGTGAACTTGTTTTTGCTTTTAGCATACAATTGTGTAAGGACTAAGGAGGACTCCAGGAAGAATAGCTGTTGCCAGGTGTGGCAGCTAATGTGGATGATAAATAAACTCATGGAGTGCACCTCAACAGGGCTGAGCGGATGTTCGAGGCAAAACTTCCGTTTCTGTTCCAGCGAGAGACATGGAGATTATGGGAAGACAGTTGTGTGTGGAGGAACACGTGGGCTTTTGAAACCTGAACAACGCCGAGCCATGAACTGTGTGCCCTTGTCTGGGAAGAACTTGACCCGACCCGACCCCCCCCCATCCCGCCCCGCAACCTTTAACCATACATACCACAGTACATTCATCAACAGCAATAACAATAACCACATTTGTTTTTTTGGTTACAAAGAAAGCCTCATCAAAATATACATGAATACATAATATAATTTGTAATATCATTTACAAATACAAAGACATAAAATTTGCATTTGTTCAAAATAAGCCCATGGTGTGGAGTAATCAATTTGCCTGTTCTCGTTCAGACGTCATGCGCCATGCAACGTGCTGCAAGCTTGCAGAGGTGGGTAATAACATTACATTTTCTTACAGTAAGTAAATTTAATACATTTTATAGTTTTAATGCAGCATATTCTTCACTTTTAATATTAATTTGTACTCCTTATTTGGGCCAAATGTGAAGGAATAAAAGTAACTGTTAATTATTTGAGAAGCACTTTTATATTTCAATGATGTTTTGATTTAAACAATACATCTGGTTGATCGTATTAGGTATCGTTGGACCTTGGGTATAATATATTGGTCATGTGATTATACGATGTGGGTCGGGGAGGCCCACCACACTAAAGTAACAATTCCTTTAGTTGAGTACAGTTTGTTGCTACTGCAACCACCTCTGTGAGCTTGTAGATCAGATATTTCCAGGTGTGCGACACTGACTTTAGTGTACTATGACCCTCCTCCCTGCTGTAAACAAGTAGAAACGAACAGCTCAGACATGGCGCCTCTGGACTGAACTGAACACAAAAGCTACATTTTCAGTGAAAACTCTCCCCAAGGACTAATACACCATGAACTGTAGGCTCTGAGCTGCTCGTTACCAGGGAAACCACATGCCACAAAATCAATAGAAAGATGACACATCTGACACGTGCTATGTTTAACCACTTTCAACCTGGCATAAGTAGGTGAATAAGAACGAAATTCAGCATGATTCCAATTATATCGGTCAAGTATCAGTTATATCAGGTAAGTTATATTACAAAAAAAAAAGAACGGAAAATAAAAACAGTTATTGATTTGTGCTTCTCCTGTACTGTATGCAAGTAAACGCGGCATAGGCTCAGATGTCCCCTCTATTACTAAGATCCATGTTTGAATACAACTCATAGTAAGACTCAGTCTCCCACACACATGCTACATCAGTGTTTAGAGTTATTAGAGTTTAGTTTTACTACTGTGGAACATTTTTGGTTTTATGACTCGACTAGTTTTAGTTTATTTATTTTTAGTTTTCCAGGTATTGTGAGAAAAGCCTTCATTTATAGAAGCCGAAAAAAAGTACTATGGAAGAATGCACGACCTCAGACATGATGGTAGAAAAACTGAAATGAAGATTATTTTATTAAACCATATTTTTGGTTCACTTGGTTTTAGTTAGTTTTGCATTGTTAATTTTATTTTTTTATTTAGTGTTTTTGTTTCAGTTAACAAAATACATTTCCCTTTCAGTTTTAGTCATAGTTAACTATAATAACCCTGTTTTTAAAGATGTCGGGTACATTTAAACGCTGAGGATAACATGCCATCACAAAACCTTTGAGGTTCAGGATAACACTATTACATCATACACGGAACACTCTGCTTTCGTCCGAGATATCGTGAAGACTGCAGGATCGCCCAGAAAGATAAGAAAACTATTTATGAACATTTGCCGCAAAAAGTTGAATTTGCTAACCACAAATGAGCTTTCAGTAGAGACATGCGATATGGCTTTGTGAAATACTGCAAATTTATCTTGGCAACTTCAGGTGACTCTGTAACTTTGTCAGAATACTGTACTACTCGACTCGAAATTCAGCTGACGTCATACCAACGTTGTGTGGTTTCAGATTTACAATTCAGATTGTTTATTCAGCTCGTATTCTGAGGTGACTTTGAGTCAAGCTCTTGGAAGGTTATCTACAGTACGTAATGTATGTAATTTTCAGTTTGTGTAAAAAAACTAAACAAAAAATAATAATCCACCCAAGACATCTACTCGACAAGCACTTGTAATTTTAAGACTTCTACCTGCAAAAATGCATTTTGGTCCTAAGATATTTCCTACCATTATCAAACTAGTTTGTGTACCATAACAATTTAGTTAAAAAATAAACATTTATAGAAAAATCCAGTCTGTGAAGACATACAGTAAAACCACATTTGATCAATACAAAATGTATTTTGGAGGCTTGGCTAGTCAAAAGACAAACACACTTCATTGTCCTGTAAACATTTCATCAGAGCTTATAAATGTAATAAATAAGAACAGGAAAAGCCTGTAACACGTGTCAAATATTT
Source organism: Electrona antarctica (assembly GCF_951216825.1). Taxonomy (NCBI): domain Eukaryota; kingdom Metazoa; phylum Chordata; class Actinopteri; order Myctophiformes; family Myctophidae; genus Electrona; species Electrona antarctica. Next base: position 41,286,233 of record NC_136812.1, read on the forward strand.
ACAAAATAATAATAATAATAATACTAAAATAAAAAAATCTTCAAGTGAAATCTTTCTTCCCAATCAATGAAGCCAGTAAACAAGCTTTGCATTCCTCAGACTGAACCGCATGGTAGCACGTGTCCCTTTCAGCAGTTAACGTTCATTGTCTTTAAAGAGCAGACAGATGGCTCCTTCACACTACAAGAACTAAGTGTGCCGTGCTGTGTGACGTATTTCACAGGTTCTGGATTTGTTTTCCATATGCTACGGCTCGGTTTCAGATAAAAGGTTCTCAGAACCTAATTTGGGTCCTGCTTGGGAGGTAGGGTAGTACTTATAATTTAGTATTTTCGCTTTTGTTTCAGTTTGTTTCATTTTCTATTTTTATGATGCACCTCCCCCTTCAGGGATGGTTCTGGTTCTAATGGAAACATACAAAAAAAAGAGAACCGCCACAGAACTTCCCGGTTCTGTAAGCTTTCAGGTTCTGGGTTAACCCTTCATAGCGGAAAAGAGCCAAGAGACACAACAGACGTCAATTCATGCTTTGAACGACAGGTGTGGAACTACACGTCGCACTACATGTCTCACAATGTTCTGACTTCTTCAGCATCCATATTCCATACCATCTGCGACTCGCCCACAGCGTCACCACAAAATGTAAACATGGACGTAGTCTCGTGGTCATGAAGCTTACTTTACTAGAAATTTGCCAGAGGTACGAGACATATTTTTGACGTTTTGAAGTCTCTTTCGTCATGTTACACTCCCCGCACAAAGCATAAATTGACCGTAAGGGTCAGTGTCCACCAAGACAGTTTTTTTTTCTCATGGGTGCAGCAGCGTATGTTTTGAATCGTTTACAATGGGAGTGCCGCGTTTTTTGGAAAACCCCCAGCAGCAGCGGGACAAGGCGCTAAGCTTTCATTTTGCCGTTTTTAATCTGCTTGTTGAGAGCTGAATTATTTTCAACTCTGGCGTTTGGAAGCGCTTTTACGCGGCTGGAGTTTCCAACCAGTAAAAAAACATCCTGGTGGACATGGCCCCTGAGCCAGTAAACGAGCTTTACATTCGTCGGGACTGAAACTCGCGACAGCAGTAACATTACTTGTCCTTGAAAGAGCAGACAAGAGACACTGCATGGCGTGAGTCACTCGAAAGCTGTCACTTCCTCACGTGTGCATTTTGAGGGCTCTCCCTGCCACCTTGCTGGCGTGACGCCAGCCCACGTGGAACGGGTGTCGTAGCGCTTTTCTGTGACGCCGTCCCGCGCTGAACGGGTGTCGTAGCGTTTTGCTGTGACGCCGTCCCGCGCTGAACGGGTGTCGTAGCGTTTTGCTGTGACGCCGCCACCCCGCGCTGAACGGGTGTCGTAGCGTTTTGCTGTGACGCCGTCCCGCGCTGAACGGGTGTCGTAACGTTTTGCTGTGACGCCGCCGTCCCGCGTTGAACGGGTGTCGTAACGTTTTGCTGCGATGCCGCCGTCCCGCGCTGAACAGGTGTCGTAGCGTTTTGCGGTGACGCCGCCGCCCCGCGCTGAGTGGATGTCGTAACGTTTTGCTGTGATGCCGCCGTCCCGCGCTGAACGGGTGTCGTAGCGTTTTGCTGTGACGCCGTCCTGCGCTGAGCGGGTGTCGTAGTGTTTTGCTGTGACGCCGTCCCGCGCTGAGCGGGTGTCGTAGCAGGGGCACCCCCTGGAGGAGAAGGATCTGGCAAAGCTTGGCGTTGCTGCGATGATGACGACGATTCTCCTCCTACCCTGGTGGTGAGCGTCGGCTGAGCAGGCGAGTCTTTGGCGGTCTCCTCCTCTTCGTCGGAACATGCCTCCCACTCGTCTTGTTCCTCGCTTTCCGTCGAGCCCTGAACGGCGATCTGCGGCACCAGGGTGATTCGTCTCACTGCCGGCACTTCCAGTTCCACCTAGTGGTCGCAAACAAACACAAGAGCAGTTTGTTGATGACTGATGAAGGTGGCTACGCTCCAAATCCCTCTCGTGCTCTATGATCACTACATAGGGAAGTTACCCTTTAAACATTGTTTATACATTGCCCTGTATAAACAAAACAATTTTGTATCCCTCATTTTCAGTGACGGTATCACTGGTCTTGTTTACATTCATTTGTTGCACGTGTGACATGGCAGAAATTGAGAGTTTGCCTTTTAGTAAGGCCATGGAAATATGCACACTATTTTTTGATTTATTGGTGACAATTTGCCATGGTGAAACCCAGCACATCTCCACAACACTCCAGGCTGCACTCTTTATGTTATGTTTACCAAACTTCCTCGCAGGTGGGTTTTAATCGTTGGTAACACAAACATAATCTAACAAGTTACCCTTCTCAGAAGGTAATCCTGTAACGTACCGGAATACTATTTAATGGCGGTAATCCTGTAAATGTAACAAATTACTTTTAAAAGTAACGTTACCCAACACTGGTTAGGGTTGCCGAGTTGTCCCTAACAACTAATAGATGCATGTCAACACCGATAATACTGACAACACCAGATGTGCATACCCTAGGCATAGTACCTGTGTGTGTTAGGCATCATTATCTTGGTGTGTGTTTTATCTCTGGGTGTGTGTGTTTGTGTTTTAAGCACCATTATCATCATGTGTCTCTACCTCGTCACTGGACCGGTGCTGGATCACCGCCCATACCATCCTGTGCTGCTGCTCCGGCTGGGGGTCCTCGTCGGCCCCCCCGGGGGGGAGCGGCGGGGGTCCAGTCACGGTGACGGTGGGCCCGGCAGTGCTGGCGTGGGATTTATTCTCCTCGGGCTCGTCGAAGCTGACCTCCTGCACCGCCTCCTGCTTCTTGAAGGAGTCTCTCCTCTCCGACAGGTTGAGCTTCCTCATCACCACCAGCTGCTCCCCAGAGGAGCAGCGCTCCAAAGGCCCCCCGGAGTCCCCCCGGAGGAGCGCCCCCCGCTGGCCACACAGGAACACACCGCCCGACACCGCAACGCCTCCACCCAGAGCTGTCGCCGCCAGGACATTTTCATTAACCACTTAGTTATCACAAACATTATTGTGATTAATGATTTCATTATGTTTTTGGCATTAATGTTCAGTGCCAAAAACACAATCAGTCTAAATTACATTTCTGTTTGACCTAAAAGGCTTTGTTTGTAAACAAACGTTGCACACGGCACGTACAGTATGACAAATACCTTAAATGTACAAAGAAATAACTGACGGATCCAGATATTGTACTTTTACTACACTACATTTAATTGAAAACTTTAGTTACAAGATACTTTGTACATTTTGATACTACAAAAAAAAACGTACATAAACCACTTCATACTGCCATTTGAAAATAGCCGATCTACAAGCTCACAAAGCGTCGCATCTATTTTCAAAAGATGTTTATACATTAGAAAACTTGAATAACAGGACATACATGCATAATGAGTACTTTTACTTTTGGTACTTTAAATAAGACTTTATTGTCCATTAAATCTTACATAAAATGGAAATTTGCCTGTGGCACACTTGCAGTCAGTATACAACAATAAAAACATCATTACATAAAATACACAAATGTATTAAAATATACTATAAAATGCATTCCCATAATGCAGCAACAGTGATGGGCTGTACGTTTATGGATTAGGTGGTAGACATTTTTTTCCTGTCCACTGCCGTTGGCACAAAGTACATTTTGATGCCAATACTTTTTGTACTTTTACTCAAGTACATTCTGAATTCACCACTTTTACTTAACAGAGTATTTCTACATTGCAGTATTGATACTTTTACTTAAGCGTACCTCCAGCCAGTCGGGCTGCGTCCACGTCGCTGTCCCCTAGCAGCTCTGCCTCGCCGTACAGCGGCACTTCCAGAGTGTGCCTGCGAGGGACGCTGTGGAACAGCTTCTCTGCTGACTGCACCCTCTTGAGCAGCGGGGAGCGGGGCGGCTCGGCGCTGCGGGGCCGGACCTGTACGGTTGTAATGACACGATAAGTTGACAATTCATTGTTGTACAAATAATTGTGATTTAACGATTTAATTGCATTTTTTTAACCATAAATTAATATATAAAACACGATTATTTTGTATTTTTCTGCACAGCGCAGATATGAAAATTAACTTCTGAATGATCTGAATATATAATAATGCAAAAACAATTGAAATGATCAAAAAGAAAAAACACAAAAATCAGTCGATTATGTACTACATTGTGACCAGAGTAATCTAGTAAGAGAGTGACTCCCATTGTAACAATGGAATGCGGAAGTGCTCATTCTATCTCAATGGGATAGTTCCAATGTTTGGAACTATAGCTCTTAGAACCCCGCTTTGCAGTGAGATCAAAGCGTGTCGCCACTCTCTTTTACTAGATTACTCCGATAGTGACAGGCCTAGCCGACCGGACCATACCGTACCATCATGTGTCTGACGATGGTGGGGGGGGACAGGGTCATGCCGTGGTAGGCCTGGAGGGCCTTGGCGAGGCCCGGCAGCGGGGAGGGGGAGCGCTGAGGAGACAGAGGCTGGCCGGCGTTGGGGGAGGCGCACGCCGCGGAGGTGCAGGCCAGCGGCGACGGGGGGATGCTGCTGGTGGACTTCCTGCGGCCCATCTGCCGTCAGCACAATGTGTACAAGTTAGACATTCAGCACATCCACTTACTATAAACGTGGTAAACAATGACATAAATAGAGTGCACACTGCACAGAGAACAGCCTTAAGACCTGAGGCCGAGTCTAAAAAGCCCTTCTAAAATCAATAGTTCTCACACTTTCGAAAATGTTCAACAATAGCAGATGTACAAGCTCGCAGCGTGGCACAAATTGACGAGCTGTGTGAGCTTGTATATCTGCTATTTTTGAAGAGCCAATAGAGTTCTCAACAGGCCAGAGAATTAAGGCCCGGCCCTAACTGGGACACTTGGCCCGGCCCAACTAATTAGCATAATGTTAGTCCCGAAAACCCCAAAAGAGAAAAACTTCCTCCATGGAACCAGAGGCCTGACTAATTAGCAAACCTTTTCATCCCAGCCCGGCCCGAAAACTTGGGTCGGGTAGGGTAGGGTCGGGTTCAGGCAGAATTTGAGAACTCTAATTAGCCAACGCTAAAGTCGAAAATGGCACCCGATGCTTTCCTGGTTTGAATGGGTTAAAGAAACCATAGGATACCAGGTAAACATCTGTCTAAACTAACTAACATTCTGTACATTTGAAACTATAACATACAAGGTAAACAATGAACCTAGCTTCTGTCTTTTTTGATTGGCTGATTTGAATAACTATTAGTCAGAAATGTTAACAGTATGGGGGACCGCATGTAAATCCGACGGAGCATTTATTAGTCCGAGATGCCGACGCATGTCGGACTAGCGCCTGCTCCCGTGCTTGCGGTTATGGTTAGGTTAGGGTTTGAGGTGAGTTTCAGGCCAGTTTTGAAAGAAACTAGTGATTTACATGGTGGCAGTCAGTAGCAGAATGAGAATTTTCCCATGTTTGTTCTATATTTGGGTAGTACCAGATCATTGTAACTCACTGCTGTGGGTGTCACTCACTTTGGAGAAGTAGTTAGTCAGGTACGAAGCTATCGAGGGCACTGTATCTTAACATGCTTAACATTTGTGGTCGAGAAAAACAAGTCTAACAAGTGACGATGATAGATATGTCTGTGTGATAGCCATATTTCAGCCAATCGCTAGCCTCAATCTCACCTTGGTGAAACGGTGCTGGCTGGTGCTGAGCTTGGAGCCCAGGCCGTGCAGCGAGCTGGGCCGGATGTGAGCCGCCGGAGAGCTGGGAGAGCTGGAGCAGGGGGAGGTGCTCTGAGGAGAGCTGGTGTCTGGGGAGGAAGAGGTTAAAAGTTAAAACTCATCAACACAATGAAGAAAGGGGATTTAACCCCAACGCTGAAGTCACGCCAGCAGCGTTGGATGCCACGTTCACAGTGCAAAGATTCACAACATTTAATTAATTACGTTTATGAGTGATAATCACAAATAAGAATGTTGCAACATCATGAGATGTTTAACAGATCCTAACATCCAGCATGACAACCAGTATGTTTCAATGTGGACCGGAGGCTGCTTATCTGAACCGCACCAGGTTCCAAAAGCACCTTTCACACATTAACAATCCTACCAAATCGTAATGGCAAAAAAACCTCAGGTCTAGAGATTTTTTTACTAATTTTTAAACTGCAAGCTTAAATGTGAAAATGCCCTTAGATTCAGATACAGTCTCAAGAACATATAATATAAAAACGTAAGCCATGCAATGTCATTAGCTGTACATCCTTTCCTACAGTGAGCTCACCTCCAGGCTGGTGGTCGGGTGCAGGGCTGCGGCAGGGTGTTGACGGCCCAGGAGAGAGGCTGTGTGTGGGGGAGCCCGGCATACTCTCACTGGAAGACACAGAGTTGTGGAGGCCGGAGGAGAAGCTACGGCTGCTGTGCATCACTGTGCTCTGCTTGGACAGCTTCTTCAAGATGCTGCGCCGCCTGCTGGCAGGGGAACAAACACAACATATACAGGGTCAATACTGTGGCATTGGGCAGTGTGAAGAAGCAGAGGAAATCCTTCACTTAACCTTACCAAGTGACAGGAAAAAACTGTAATTTAATGTAATGTCACCTGTCCTGAGTGTCTCTCCTCCTGTTCTTCTTGCTGCGCTGGGCCATCTTGCCTTTGTGCTTGGTCTTTCGCGCCGGGCCAACTTTGATGGACGTGTTCTCGAGGGCTGTGGTCTGTAGCGCCACCTTGTTGCCACTCTGCACATTTCAGAAGAATCACACCGATTGATTAGGTTCTGTTGTTGAAGACACTGGATTGATTCAGCATTCAGGCCTAAAGTCCTTAAAGGACCACTTCACCACTTTTCAACCCATCTTCATATAATTGGTCTTCACTAATAATCATGATAAAATGGCACAATTCTTTTCTACTCAGTCTGTGACTCGTAGGAGGGCGTTGGGCAGTTCAGAAACCCGTCCACCAGTGACATTTTTTAGATTTTAATTATCGTGAGAACGGTGGCTTCCATTTTCGCATTGCAACTTTTCAGGACCAGAAAGACTGCAGTTTCTATTAGCTTGGATTCCGAATCAATGAGGTCAGGACGGGTTTCTGAACTGACCACAGCTCTCCTATGAGACACAGACCGAGTACAACAAAATTGAGCCATTTTATCATGATTATTAGTAAGGACCTATTATATGAAAAGTGGTCCTTTAAACAATAAACAACAAGCTGAACACAAAACGATTCAGAGCCTAACATGTACATCTATGTATACTTACAACACGCAGTGCAATCTGCACACACAAACAAACAAATATGTAAGTAGTATTATTTATACATAGTAGTAGTAGTTTGCGTACCTTCAGCAGCAGTTCGATCATCTCAGGGTGAACCAGGCCTTGGACAGACTCTCCGTTCACATGGGTGATGAGGTCAGCGGCCCTGAGACCCGCCTCGTAGGCAGGGCTTCCTTCATCCACACTCTGAGACAGGAAGAACAGTCATTTTATTTCATACTTTGACGTATGACTGTCGTGCAAAAGTACAGCCGATAGCTGTGAGCTTGTAAGATTTGGTCTTTTTTGGGACAATTTTCCCATATTATAATATGACCAAAACAGGGACGCCAGGTTGAAAGTGGTTAAGCCCGTCTATGGGTTTTATAAATAGCTATCCAATGAAAAAAATGATTAATCAAGTGATTAATCATTGCGGTCGGGCAGAAGCCTCTTGACGATTTGTTTTAGGCTTTCTGCCATTATTAATAGTTACAAGTGAAGATGGACAGGAAAGAGGGAGAGAGAGAAGGGGAGAGCAAAGGTCGTCATGAACGGGACTCAGGACAAAGCCTATATGTGGCATGCACCTGGACCGATATACCTGGATCAATATTTTACTTAATTCGTAAATTAATGCCACACATTAATGCTCATACTACAGCGTCACACAAAAGCATCAAAACGGTGCACAAACTACAAAGCACTGCGTTTTGCCGATCTGCTACTTTTGCCATTTGTTTTATTTGAATCCCAAAAAGTAACAGCTTTGGACAATGAGGTTTCCACCTGACAGAGATAATAATAATAATATTAGTGACTCACCGACACCATGTGGTGCACCGTGTACACATCACTGTCTCCCATGTACACTCTGATGGCCTGCACAGTGAAGCCGTACTTCTTCCCGGACGTGTGGACCACGATGGGGGGCCGCGTGCTGCTGAGGCTGAGGGACAGGTCCCCTCTGTTGGGGGATGAGTCTCTGGACGACGGGTTGGAGGAGAGGGAGCGAGGGGAGATGGGACTGGGCTGGAGGCTGAAGAGCGTGTCGTCTAGAGAGGAGGACAGAACCAAGTCATTTGATCCGTTTATCAAAATATAAAATAAATGATCCCTGGAAATGCGTGCGTCCCAACCATCTCATCACTTGACAAGTGAGCCACCGTGGGTGGGCCGCGATCGCTTTCAAGGCAAGGCAAGGTAGGTTTATGTGTATAGCACATTTCAACAACAAGGTGTAACCTTCAAGGTGACACCTACCCGTGGTGATGATGAGGGACAGGGCGGACACAGAGGCAGACTTGGGGACCTTCCCTCCGCAGGGCAGCCTCTGTCTGTCGGGGGTCTCCAGCTGGTTGCCGTAGCGCGGGGGTCCGGCCAGGTCCTTGGGAGAGGAGTGTTTGGCCCCGGTGCTGTTGCTACGGATCCTGATGCGTTTCATGTTGGACACCACCACCTCAGCTAGAACACAAAGCACAGTCAGGGAAACAGATGAGATAAGTGATGGACTTGTTCTTTTCCTTTGTATTTCTGTCTTTTATTGTTATACCGGTATACCTGCTGGCCTGGTATCTTTGCAAGCTTGAACACTTTTTGAGCAGTGGCTCCGCTCCATTACGCTGTGCCTCCTACCCCATGTACGCTTATGTATGCGTGTCCCTGTGTCTGTCCGAGCACGGAAAGCTGTTCCAGGGGGTCCCCAGGAAAGGATGTTAATATAGCATCACAGTCATTTTGACCAGTTTATCTTTGTGCCGCGCTGCGAGCTTGTACATCTGCTATCAAAGTTTTTTTTAAATATCAAAAATGTGCCAGGGTTCCTGGCTCAAAGCATTTTCAGATGGGGGTCCACGACTCCACGGCCAAAATATATATCAATCAATTTCATGTGTCCTTGGCACATAAATGTTTGAGAACCAGTGAACTAAACGAGTGGTTCTCAAACTTTTTTGGCTTCAGTAACCTCTTTTCCTGATTTCTGGACCAAAGTACCCCATTTAGCCGACTACATGCGAAACAAGAGAAAACTATATCTAGCATTATCGTTTCTGCTGGGCAGAAACCTATTTTTGAATCCTGAAAAGTAGCCTATTTTGGACATAATGAGGTATCCACCCGATGCTACGAATGAACGTTAACCAACCTTTGAAGAATATAACATTACAAGAAAAGGAGTGAACAACATGAAATTAAACAATTGGTAAAAAACCGTGTCCAGTTTTTCCCATTTTCTCTCTGAACTAAACTACCATCGTCCACCATCACTCAACACTCCTGTACCTTCGTCGTCAGTGGAGAAGGCGAAGCGGGGCATGGTGTCCAGACTGTGGGTGCTGCTCATCACCAGAGGACTGGTCTCCAGACTGTGGGTGCTGCTCATCACCAGAGGACTGCTGCTCCTCTCCGACTGCGAGGAGCTGGAGGAAGCACGTGGACGGAGGCTACAAACATCGAAACGGGGTGCATACATTGGTTAGACATACCAACATAACAGTCCTGCAGTCAATAGTCAGACAAACCCGAGCTGCGGGTTAAAAATCACCTGTGGCTCCAGACATGCGTGGCAGGTTTAAACTAATCAATGATGCTAATCCAAAGCTTTTAAATGGAGGCTAAATATTTAAGTAATGTATCTGTAAGCAGTTTATGAATAATTTAGAGAGACAGGAAAAGCAGAGAGCCAGGAACTGAGGGCAGGGAGGGGGTAAGGAGGACATAACTCTCCAGCTTAAACTCAGGCAGGGACGTCGCTCTATCCTATCTATATTTTAGACTAGAGACTGAAAAATCTTTCCTCCTCAAATATGCCCCATCATGCCAGTCATACCCGCTGCTGGTGCGCTCCACGCTGCCTTGTCTGTGAGCGTCTCCAGGAGCGGGGGAGGGGGTGAGCCTGCCGCCGTCCCAGCGGTCCTCGCTGTGCTCCTCGCTGTGGCTGCGGTCTGACGAGAAGCTGATGTTGGACGGAGTGGCCAGATGCTCCGTGCTGCTGTACACCTGCACACACCGACGCAGAACCAGTGGTGTTGTTAACCCAGTTACGGTAGAACGAGGCCCAACCTACAAATATCTTCTAAGTCGGTTTTCTGATAAACCTATGTTGCTATAATTCAGTGGTGCTCAAAACCTTTTCATGTCAAGGATGTATTTGGCCGCCGACCCCCATCTTTAAAAATGTATTTCAAAGAGTCCTTTTCACGACTTAATTTCTTTTGCAGATCTACAAGGTCATATAGCATGGCATAAAGTGATCTGCTATTTTTCAATAGCCAAAGTATAAAATAATGGTTAAAGTGGTTACAATCTCAAAATACACGGATGCTTTCCTGGTTTTAATGGGTTAAAAAGGCCCTTTTTTGTGAGTAATTATATATTTTTTTCCCTAAAGTTTCCTACAATTTCTCGTAAAATGATTATTACTACAAAGCCTATTAGATAGGGATTAAAAAGTTAATTCATAACTTGTGAAGTTTGGGGCCCGGGGAGATACCAAATTGATCTATTAAGGTCTGGGAACCCCGGCCGTAATATACTGAGTACGAAGTAGAATGTATGGACCACTGCAGAGCACCGTGGAGCAAAACACACGCACGAAAGCTACAAGAAAATCTAGAAATGTATTTTTTTAATATTGAGGTATCACTTGGAGATGTTTCTTCATTGATATGGTCTTCCTCACCTTGCTGAAACGATTCGACCAGGAAGAAAACTGTCGTATTTCGAGGGAAGACTCTTCGTCGTTCGTCTCATCCTCATCCTCGTCGGAGGCCAGGTGGTGATAGCGATCAGAACGAGCTGATAATGCAAACAAATGACACATGCAGGCCTTATTTCAACCAATCCTAAACCTAATTTTTGGCCTCTCTTGAAAAACACAACATGTGTAACACTTCATAATTAAAGAGATGTGAGTAATTAAACGTAAATGTCTCCCCGTCCTCCAGCTCTTTATTACATTTTCATACCGATGTTATCCAATCAGGAGAAAATACTCCACAAAGTTTTAGGATTCTAGGAAGGACCTTCAGGGGAAAGTGGCTCCTTTACGATCGGAATGTAACCTACTGTCAAAGTAGCTGGTGTCATCCTCCGCCTCCAGCTGGGGGATGAACTCAGCTTTCTGTCTCAGCAGACCGTTCCAGTCCAGACCCACGAAGAACGAGTGCTGCTTCACCTCGGATGCCCCGCCTAAAAACACACACGTTTCACAGCCAGTCAAATACCGGGCGAAGATTCACACCAATGTCAGCACACAGGAAAACAACTCTGAGACCTATTATGAGAATTAAACTTTCTGTTGGCCAGTTGTATATTATTTGTGTATGTTTTGGTGTTGGATTTTAGTACTGGGGAGATGTCACAGGAACCTAATCTAGCCCATCTACAAGCTCACAATAGTGCACCTGCTAGCTGTATGTTGTACCTGTTCCAAATCGTTCTAGAGGGCTCTGTCTCAGGAGTTGGGTGATCATGTCCTGTGCATCAACTGGCAAGGCATCATCTCCGTCGGGCCAAATTATGTCATCTAAACGCAACAGAAACACAGGCAAATTAGAGGATTCATACAACAAATTACACAAATTGCAGCTAATACTATCAAGTAAAAAGAACCTAAACAAAAAGTAAATGCCATAAAAAAATGCCATCAAAGTAAGCCAGTGATGCAGTTGAGGGAGAGTTGGAGGAGATCAGAAGATCTCTGAAGTTCATGTCAGATGAGCTGAGAAAGCGGCAAAAAACAACCTATGCTACTTGATCCGATGAACAAAGTAAAACTTTAAAAGACAAATTCTGGAATGGCAAGTCATGAAGTTCTTTCAAATTAAGAACGTGTAACAACGTTGCTGATGCGATGTATCGTTAACTTGTAAATCAGTACTTTTCGGTAAGCGAGAAGAAGCTGAAATGGACAGCGGTGTAGTTGAATGAGAACCTTACAAAAAAGAAGGCAGTGGCAGACATTGCCAAACATACATGCATCCCTAAGTAAACAAAACAAAACATAAGCAACGTGGACTAGAACCTACAAATTGATGAGCTTAAAGGAACGATGAGAGACCAATACAGAGCTAAAAAGTCTTGCCTGATGGCGCTGAAGGCTGCAGAGTTAGTGGTCACGGGACCGGATTGTGTGGGAGCATTTGCATGAATTATTATCAAAATAAATGACAGATCTTGATAAGGAATATTCATTCCCGTTTAGAGACAGTGATGAAGAGGAGTTTGTAGACATTGGCCTGGACTGTGTGGGTGATTATATCATATGATCATTTCATATCATCCAAGTATGCAAATGTGAAAGATCATACGTTAACCTCTAGATACCATGTAACTTTGCCCTGTATTTTCATAAAAAAATAAATGAATACATATTTATGCCTAATTTCCGTCTATACCAGTACTTATCAGCCACTGGGGTAGTGTGGTGGTGTGTTTACCTGCAACGCAGTAGTTGTATTTTGGGGGTTTTGACTGTTGTTTTGGTCGACCGGGACATATTCGGGTGTTACCTTTTGAGCATGAGCCCTTGGAGCTTCCAGCCAATAAGAGCGCAGAAAAGCTGGTGACGCATTGTGAGTTTGATTATGCACCACAGGGATTTCTTTCTGCCAGGATGCATGCTCTAATAATTATTTCTGGCGACGTGACATCAAACAATCATTGTCTTTCTCTATGCATATCTCTGTCTCCCTCACTCTATTTAGTCTCTGTCCATTTTTCTCTGCAACTCTCTCTCTCTCTGTCACTCGCTCTTTCAGTACGGTGCTATGTGGAAGAGATGCTGCATAGTGCATATCATTGTGTAATTGTAGAAATGTCTCCAATGAAACCATGTTGACAAGTCAATGTTGGACAGTGATGTTAGATCTCCGCCGCATATTATTCCAAAAGCTTGAGGGGAGAGACAACAGCAAGCGAGGGGAACCTGCACACAGTATGCCTTTAAGCTTCACAGTATTCAGTTGATGCTCACCGCTGACAACGTGGCTGAACAGCTCCTCTGGAGTGTCTCCGAAGAACGGCACGCAGCCCACCAGGAACTCGTAGAGGATGACCCCCATGGCCCACCAGTCCACTGGCTTCCCGTATCCCTGGCGAAGGATGACCTCCGGGGCGATGTATTCTGGCGTGCCACACACCTACAGAACCAGACCAAGACCAGATCCTTCAACATCTCCAAAATCGTCTGCTTCCCAGAGCCTTTAACCACTATCAACCTGGCGTTCCATTTTGAGATTGTAGATTGTCTACTTTCACAATGTTTGCCTCGACAATTTGGCCAATTTGATATTAAAAGGTAAATTAGAAATGTGCAGATACAATGTATACACTTATACTGTATGTTGGTTAGTCTACTGTCGAGTGAGAAACAATGTCGTACATTAAGCTAATCATCTGGGGGATCCCCCAAAATAATTTAGGGACCCCCCTGGGAGTCCCGACCTCCGGTTTGGGAACCACTCTTCTAATGAAGCTCTCATCACCTGCTTGTCGAGGAACTCTCGGGTGTCCTTCTCCATGTGGCCTTCCAGCAGGTTGGTGGTCATGTTCATCAGACCGATCTTGGACAGGCCGAAGTCCGTCAGCTTGATGTGTCCCATGGAAGTAATCAACAGGCTGTTGGAGTACAGAGTGGACGAAACTATGAGGCTAATAACAAATATATATATTTTTTAACCAGTTTCTTTCCTGTGTTTTTCCTCCTTGCTCCCCTGCTTTCCTGAAAACACTGAATGATGGAGCTTGCCCAAATAAGTAGTTCATCCACTTATTTACACATATGATGCGACAATAAAGTTGAATGAAATATTCTGGATTGTAATTACAACATGCTTGCGCATGCATGTACATTATGGTAAAATTTCCCAATATTTTAATCAGCTTTATTTAGTGCGAGCACTGAGCAGAAAACCAGCAGGGGAGGCACAAAAAAAGAAACCCTGCCTATATGACCAATTATGCAATTTTGACCTATGATCTTTCAACCCAAATGTTAATTATATCTTCAGGGACATGGGCTCATAACCAAGTTTTGTGAAAATGTATCCATCTCAAGTTATGTTGTTCACAGGCAGGCAGCAGTACTTTCAATAACATGTCTATCATATAGAGCACTGGTTTCCAAATACTGGGTTGGGACCCACTTGTGGGTCATGGACACATTTTTATGGGTCCCTTTATTTATTTTTGTTTCCTACATTTAATACATCATTATTATTTCAAAACATTTTCAAAAAACATTCCCAAAAAAGGATTTATTTTCATGAATTAAAAACAAAATTCAATCGTTTTTTTCAGTAATTTCATGAAACTAATAAAAGGTTTGGGAACCACTGTATAGAGAATGTGAGTCTTACTTGTCAGGTTTGAGGTCTCTGTGCACGATGCCATAGTTGTGAAGGTATTCCAAGGCCAGCACGGTTTCAGCAAAGTACATGCGAGTCATTTCCACTGGCAGAGGGCCCATGTTCTTCAGCAGGTTGGCACAGTCACCGCCTGGGCATAAAACAACTCATGGTGAGGCTCTGGACACTGAGAAATTTAATCATACTTTCTAACCATTAGGGTAAGTTGGTTTGTTACATACAGTGCTTGTGCATTCTGGTTTTGATCCCTGAATTCCTTAGTATTGGTTGTTAGTAATGATTAATTATCAAGGAATAGAAGCCTCAAATCTTGCACTCAAGTCACTACAAAATAAACAAATATATTCAGCATTTACATCATGTTGTCATAAGTCATAACTTATGATGTAAGTGTGTTTAGCTCAACGGTTTGTCCAGCAAACTGAAACAGAAACTCGGCTCCAAATAGAACCTCAACTACAATGTCTCTGATGAACCAACTACACACACCTATACATACTGTACATGGACAGATACACATAACTACAGTATACATACTGTACATGGACAGATACACACACCTATACATACTGTACATGGACAGATGGTGGACTGGGCAAAAACACCTGAACAGTACTGTCCAGGGGTATTTGCATTGAATCTATCGTAAATATAGGTTTACACTGTAAAATAGGATTATGTGGGTCCCTCCACCAACAGTACAACTAACTGATCTGACAAGTATTTTAAGATATACAGTATATATATATATATATATATTTTTTTTTTGGTAAATACTGTATGACAACATTTCTATAGGTGCTTTCTTGACCCACACATGCCTTACAACTCGAGTTGGGGTCTGGATGGGGGTCCAAAAACGTAAATGACCCAGGGGAGGGGGGGGTCCTTTAATCTTAATCCATCCTTGCACGCATACATAGCAAATACAACTACACACAAGTTGTGCACACGGTACCTTCTACGTATTCCATCACCATGCAGAGGTGTCTCCGCGTCTCAAAGGAGCAAAACATGGAAACGACGAAGGGGTTCTCGGCGAAGATGAGGATGTCGCGCTCCACGAACACCTGCTGGATCTGGTTCCTCAACGCCAAGTTCTGACGGTTGATCTTCTTCATGGCGAAGCGCTGCCGGGTTTCCTTGTGGCGGACCAGGTGCACAGCCCTGTCAACACACCAGAGGAACACAGACGGTGTGTAAGGCCTGGTTCAGACTGCAGGGAAATCGGTTTTATTGCTAAAATTGTTGCCGTCAGGCAGAAACCTCACATCTCCATTTTATTTTATTTTTGCACAAATTAACGACCTACTTGATCGTACTGCTAATTTGCTCCCTTTAAATTTGAATCCTGAAAATTAACAGTTTGGGACATAAGGTTTCCACCCGACGAAATCTGATCTTTAGGACTGACAGGACACACTATTAAATACTTTACTTTGCAACCACAGACATTTAATCTTCTCACCCATAAGCTCCATTGCTGATCAGTTTGATTGTTTCAAAGTCACTCTCTAGAGGTTTCCTTCGAGTCGGGGTCAGCGCCTGGGGGCATTTATTCTACAAAGAAAGAAACAAACAAACAAACAAACTTTATTTACCAAGTACTTCAAAAATCATACAAAAATGGCAAAAAACAACATCATGACGAAACAGAAGAAGCTACATTACACAGTAGTTAGTTACTGTACCTCCACAGCAGCATCGGTGTCTACAGCATCGTACGGTTCCAGATTGACAATGTCTGAAAAACACAAAGAAAAATAACATCAATCAATCATCACTAATCATTAGCGCTTTAATTACACTGTGCTTTGCACAGATACATCTTGTTTATAGTGTATGCACGTGTGTGCTGACTATCACAGCAGTTTTCAACCTTTTTCATAACAAGGTACATTATTTATTCAGCATTTGAGCCACGGACTACCATTTGATGATATTTAACCTCTCAGACCCAAAACATATATCATATTTTGTTTTCGTTGGATAAGATTTTATACACAATGTCGTATACCATAGGAGAGATAACAAGGCAAATGTTGATCAAAATAACAATTATTCTACATTCTCTAATTGTGTTACTTGTAAATTAAGTAATGCAGATGTTTACAATAATTTAACTCGAGAGCATAAAATGAAACCAATGAAACCAAATGGACCTGTAAGGGTCCATTTGGTTTTATTTCATATTACACTCTCATTTGGTCACGAACTCTCCATCATTTAGCTGGGGGACCATCAGACTTTAGTCTACATGTGTGCGAATGAATAAACTAAGCAACGTTTGGCTAAAATTTCTAAAGAAGGTTCTATGGCCCAGCTCTGACTGACGTGGTATTTACCATCCAAAAAGTCTCGGTTCAGACCCAGCTGGCTGATGATGTAGCGTGGAATGTCCGTTTTGATCCCCTGGTCGACCTTGGCGTGACCTTCTGCTGCCTCCAGCAGGTGGTAAAACTCCTCCGGGTCAAACTCCTGCCAACAGGATACAGTTAGGGTACAGGATACAGTTAGGGTACAGGGTACAGTTAGGGTACAGGGTACAGTTAGGGTACAGGGTACATTTAGGGTACAGGGTACAGTTAGGGTACAGGTGCTGCTTACTTCTTAGAGCCAAGGTTGGGTCGCGGACCAATTTGTATGGGTCCCTTTATTTATTTTTGTTTCCTACATTTTAGTTTTTAATTACCGGGTATTACCATTTCAAAACATTTTCCCAAAACATTCCCAAAAAAAAGCTATTTTTTATTTATTTAATTAAAAACAATTCAATTATAAAAAAATGCAGTAATTTCATGAAGAAACCAACAAACAATAAAAGAAATTCCATAAATTAGAAAACAAATGTTTAAGTAGTAGTGAAAATAGCCGATCTGAGAGCTCACATTGCGGCGGCGTGGAGCATCACGTTGTGATCTTGTAGATCTGCTATTGTCACGGGCTAAAAAGTTTGGGAACCACTGTCTTAGAGCAATCGTAGGTTCGTAAGTTAACTAAATATTATTATAAATAAATAATATTATTGGCATTATCATTATGTTCAACAAATGTTCACTGTATTTTATTGTCGATTTAATTCCTAAAAAGGATCAAGTTTCATAATGCCAACGAAATGAAAATATCATTTAAGTTCCAAATGTTCCAGCCTAGCAGAATGAATGAACCACAAATGGTCTCCTCACCAAACACTCGAGGAGGCGTGCCGGCCGGCTGATGATGATGAGAATCTTCTTCACCAGCTGGGTGATGACGGTCAACTCCTCGCTCTCAGAGCGCTCGTACGCCTGCAAACACAGCGGCACCAAAGACCAGTCCGGTCAAACATGTCGACAAAGCACATCGAACAAACACTAAACAGGCTTATCACTATAGACTGCCGTTTGCATCGAGCGGGTCTAATGTGGGAACAATGCCTTATTAACACATTGAGAGCCCACGCAATACTGCCCAAAATCACTTTCACCTAGAAAATCCATTCACATTTTTTATAATTCAGCTGACTGTGGAGACACATGCTGGAACTTTTTACTTAGTTATTTAATTTAAACGCCAAATGCATTCTCAATGGCGAAAACACAAACTTTGGCACCACGTGTTAAAAAAAATAAAAAAAAATGTTTTGATTTTTCTGATTTTTTTTTATAAAAAATAAAAAAATAATTAAAAAAAAAAGACGTCCACAGACGTCTTGGGCTATGCACGTGCGGTAATACCCAGGACGTCCACAGACGTTTTGGGCACAAAATGTGTTAAGGTTAATGATACATCCTTCATTATGCACTTATCGTGCTCTCTCACCTCGTGCAGAAGCTTGTCCAGATTCTCCTGCAGCTCGGTGAAGTATCTGGAGGTCACCAGGCCTTTGTGGGACTTGTCCAGGCAGTCCCGAACCAGCTCTCCCAGCTGGTGCTGAATGAAACCCAGCACCCCGTCAGCCAGTGGGAAACTGCTGTCTGACTCTGCACAGCACTGACTGACCACCTCCTGCAAGCGCTCCTCCATCTGGGCTGTGGCCTATGCACATCAGCACACACACACACATTATGAGACAACATAATTAACAAGGATCTTCTACACTACAGTACACAGGCAGAACACCAGCACCAGACTGTATCAACACACCTGCGTCCCTCTAAAGTTCTATAGATAAACCTTTAATGTAACTTTGAGACTTTGATTTGTCATCAAAAGTATAAATTAGCCGTAACTTCTTGGACATGGTCAGAACATACCTTTGGAAAGCGTTCTCTGTACACATGGTTCATCATGACGATCTCATTGTCAAAGGAACCGCTCGCTCTCCCGGGACTGCAACGCAAAACAACAAAACAAAATAAAACCATTGTTTTACCATGAAAACCATAAAGATTTAAAAACAGCCTCTCTATGGGGTTTAGAAGAAACAACCTCCAGATACAAATTAGCCTTTGTGATTTTGGGGGGATAAACATATTTAAATATTAGTGTAATTTGCCGATATCTCATTTGGCTGACCAGTTGAAACACTTTTAAACTGAATACCTGAAATACCTGAAAACCAAAGGTGATCGGGCTTTCTCTGTAGCCGGTCCCACACTTTGGAATAATCTCCCAATCCACATCAAGGTTAGCCCCATCCTGGAGATTTTTAAATCTAACCTGAAAACACACCTTTTCAGTCTGGCTTTTAATACAGTGTGAATTTTAGTGTGTATTGTTGTTCATTGTTTTTGTTTTCTTGATTATTTTGTTTGCTTGTATTACATTTATTTTGTTATTGCACTGAGATAGACTACGGTCTACCTATTCTGGAAAGCACTTTGGGTCAACTGCTGTTGTTTTTAAAGGTGCTATATAAATAAAATTGACTTGACTTGAATATCATCCATTTATTTGTCCGTAATTACTGCACTTTGGCTTTGTAGGGCAGTGTAGACTTTAGGCTATTTGACAATTTCACAATGTGCCAAAAAAAGACAAGTAGTGTGGCCTAGCCTGTGTGTTTTCTGGTCTCCAAACACACATTTGGAGCGATGTGGTTATCATGAACACTAAAACTAGGAATTGACAGCAGCACGATAAAGATTAGTAATTGTTGACTCATGTATTACAAAACAATGCTGTCATTATTATATTTTTAAACTTGGCCCACAAGGGGGCAGTATTGAATAGTGTGCTGCAGTATCCTATTTATTTTTGTCTATGGCAGTATTTAGCCAAAGTGTTAGCTATATTCATGATATAGTACACACTGGTAATACATGCCATCATCACTAGACATTAGACCTGTAATGAAGTGTAAAACATGTAATGCTGAAAGCTCACATAATTATTATACAATAATTGTAATTTAGAGTTGCCAGTTATTTTCCCTTTTCCTCTCCCATTAGGTTATTATCTGCCAGTGAGGAGCCCCCACCGGAAGGAGGGTCTGTCTCTCCCTCTCTCTCTGTATTTCCCTCGCTGTCTCCTCACTTGCTTTCTCCCTCTCCCTCACCCTCTCGCTGTCTCAGTCTCTCTCTGTCTCCCTCCCGCTGTCTCATTCTCTCACTTGCTGTCTCACTCTCCCAGTCTCAGTCTCTCTCTCCCTCTCTCTCTTTATCCATGTTGTCGAACTTGTCGTTGGTGAAGCTCTGGCTTTGGAGGAGGAGGAATGGAGACATATTGTGAACCGAACAGAGAGTACGTACTCTCTGTTCGGTCTCAGTCTGTCTGGACATTTTGGTGCAGATGAAAGGGGTGTGTGTGTGTTGCAGTTGGAAGGAACCCTGCAGCTCTGCGCTCCCTGCTAGGCAGCACACATCCACCCACGCATGCACTGACTAACACTGAGGCACGACAGCACAGTGCAGAGGGAAGAAGTACTGGCATGTTTTACGTAAAGAGATAGTTCACCCCCAAAGTGACTTTTATTTTCTATCGTTTTTCATGTTTTTGTCGCATTCCTAAGCCAATCATTTTGATGACCAGCTCCCTATGCTCCCTATGGAGACACAAAAGGAGTATCTTTGTGTCTCCACAAGACTCTCCGGGCTATATCTTGCACCACCCCTTAACCCTTATCCCTAAACTTATTTGCCATTTTTTACTATTTTAAAAAACCTTTTAAAATAGTTAAAATAGCCGATCTACAAGCTCACAACGTCTCGATGTAGATCGGCTAGTTGAACTATTTTAAAATGTTTTTTCAAAATAGTAAAACATGGCAAATAGGTTTAGGGATAAGGGATAAGGGTGGCACAAGATGGAGCCCTCCGTCTCTCTATAGGGAACTGCTTGATGATTGGTCTACTTTTAGAGGGAGACTAACCCTGTTCTCACCATGGAATATAATTTACTGTATAAGCTATCCTACTGTGTGAAATTAGAGGATGGAAATCTAACGTAATGAGCAATGATGATGTGGCACTGGTAATACAATATTGTTTTCTGCAAGACTCCAACGAAGACGCAGAGATTAAAATAGGGTGCATTTTGCCCAAATTATAGTTAAGGGACGCAATAAAACAATGACCTCTACATCCACGGGATGCACTACTGTACTACTGTACTGTTTTTTTTATTCTAGTTTATTTTGCTAGCTTTAGTTATAATAATAATTTCTTCTTCCGTTTTCTACATGAATATAACCACATTATAACCATATAAAATGAAATGGGAGTTAAATGCAAAAGGCAAAATATGACTCCTAACGTCGTTGAAGTGGGACTCATAACATGTCCCTGGGACTCATCTAAAAGACCTCATTACATTGAAAACCTATTTACATCACAGACGTTTAGCAATGAAAAACCCACCCTCAAGTAAAACTAGGAGGGGCAGCGCTCTGATTCTAATTCATGAAAAAGGCTGGCCGGCCGGCAATGTTTGTGTGTGAACAAACCCTCAAAGCTGGACATAGGAGGGGCTAGCAGCTTAGCACCCCTAAAAAATGTGAGTACTTTTTCCACCAATGGTGCCGAGCAGTACCTGAGGCTGCGGGAGCGAGGTCGTATGAGCGTGGCGGAGCAGCGTCCATCCTCGTCCGTCCCGCTCTCCGAGCTGCGGAAGTGTTTGAACAGGAAGTGCAGCTCGTCCTGGGTGGGCTGGTAGGGCAGCTGGTGCAGACGCTCCTGAGACGACGATGACGACTGCACATACACACACACACACGGTTGTTATTAAGACATTGTAACAGCAATCAAACTATAATTGCACAGAATGTGTCTGTTTGGTGGTGGTCGGTCTGTCCTCCACAGAACCGTCGGCCTAAGGTGCTCGGGTGGCGCAGCGGTAAAGTGCCTGCCCACCACGACAGAGACCATGGGTTCAAATTCAACGCGGTGCATTCGGCTTTGCCGAGTGTCTACGAGAACACAATTGACCCGTTGTTTGGGTCACACGCACAGAAATGTGTGTGAGGAGGCAAAAATAAATAATATATAAACGACGACGACGTATTGAAGCTGAAACATGTACATGTAAAACCAAACCTAACAGGACTACAACTCGAAATGATTATGGAGGTAGCAGCTGATTTTCGCCGCGGGTTCGGGTTCATCGTCTCTGCCCGAGGGAGACCAGACTGAGTAGCGAAGTGACATTTTCAGATCCGCGGAACGCAGCGCATCAGGCTGGAACCCAGGCTAGCAGTGAGTATGTTAAACTGCCAAGTGCCAATCTGTTGGGTTTCTTGGTCCATGTGTGGTGAAAAGAAGTGGATAAAGGATGTTAGCTGCATCTGTGAGCTGCCTTTTCACTGCCTGAGCTGAGCATAAAGAGTGTTTTTGAGGAGCTCTTAAAAGGCCTATTGTCCTAACAGGCAGTAAAGAGGTCTATCTCATAGACTTACTCACAATAGAAGCACTCTCCTTTCCTGACCCTTCCCCCACCCTGTAGAGAGACGCTAACCACTTTAATGCTGGCATCACTATTTTGGCATGTCTATAGGCAAAGCTTCTTTTTTTCTTTTACCACATTAATGCCGGTGTACCTATGCTGGGGCTGACATTCAATGAAAAGCTTGGAGCTTGTCTCTTGATCTATAAGCTTGTAACTTGTAGATCAATTACTATCGGCCAATCTATTTGGTTTAGAGGGGATCTAGTATAGAGCCAGGACCAGGAAGTATCATCATTTTTTATTTATTTTAATATATATATATATAATATAATATATTTACAGTAAGCCGGCAGGAAATGGGGAGAGAAATGGGGGGGGGGGGGGGGGGGGGGGGGTGACACGCAGCAAAGGTCGTCAGGGTCGGTCAATGACCTCTTCCATACAGGAAAGGATTCCAAATAAGCCAGCTGGCTTCTTCCTTTCCCTGCACGGTATTTTTGTTCTTTGATATGCATTGTCTATTTTTTATAATTATGTGCTAAATAAATAAACCTAAACACGCTGTCAAGCTGGATTACCAGTCTAGGTGTCCAGACGGATACGCCTGGTAGTGTAGTCTTTGTCTAGTGCAGAACACTAGGGCAAGATGGGTAGATGGACTGCTTTTGGACCATCGCGCGCTGATTTTAGTTTTAGTCATAGTCTCTTCAATAGTTTTCATTTAGTTTCAGTCACATTCTCTATTCACCTGGAATGTTTTAGTGTTAGTCTAGTTTTAGTCGACTAAATCTACAGTTGATTTAGTCGACTAAAATGTATTTTTGGTGGGCGTTGATGCCGTCGTAATGACCGTTTTTACAAAATAACGAAAACAACACACACACACACACACACACACACACACACACACACACACACACACACACACACACACACACACACACACACACACACACACACACACACACACACACACACACACACACACACACACACACACACACACACACACACACACACACACACACACACACACACACACACACACACACACACACACACGACTTACGGAGACAGTGGAACTGGGTGGGTTGGTTCCATAGCCAGACGAGGGGAGTGACGCCAGCGACCATCTTCTGCCTTCCGCTCTAAGAAGAAAAACACATGCTTGTTATGTAATGCTATGCTGTGAGCTGTCCATTAGCATTTCATATACCGTATACAGTATATGTGTGTGTATATATAGAAAACTACGTATGTAACATACATGCAGAGTCCATTCATAGCTGCCTTCCACCCCCAACCCCCAACACAAGGAGTCTATTAATCTAGTCTGCTCTTCAAAAAAATACATTATACAAATACATACAGTGCACTGTGGTATCACTGGAGACTCATTAAAATGTATGCATTTGAAAGTGGAAGTGATGGGAAAAAAAAGACTAGATAAAATTGGAATTGGAACACTGCAAACTTCAAGCCCATCAATTGGGTTCTCTCTACTGATGGAATTGGCAAATGTAGTTTTGTTTTCTAAAGAGATGGACATGATGAGACAATGAGCAATGATGATCAGAATATAGAGCTCAGATTTAACTTTTTATCCAAAAAGATTACTGTGACCGACTAGTCACTACCCAGGGCAAGGAAGGACACAACACAGGGCAGCTTTCTTAAGTAGACTGATTTATTCCTCTCAG
Source organism: Electrona antarctica (assembly GCF_951216825.1). Classification (NCBI taxonomy): domain Eukaryota; kingdom Metazoa; phylum Chordata; class Actinopteri; order Myctophiformes; family Myctophidae; genus Electrona; species Electrona antarctica. The sequence continues at coordinate 41,310,351 of NC_136812.1, forward strand.
TTCAGGGAATAATTCACAATAATGTTACTTTACACAATAGAGCAGATGGCTCTCTACTGTCCGGACAGAGGCTCTCTCTCGTTTGTAGAGATGACTGATTTAACCTGTTGTGCCTTGATCAAGTCCATGCACAACAGGTGCCCAGCCAGTTCTAGTTTGACTCAGGCCAGGTGTGACTGCTTAAATCAGTCATCCTCCATCTCACAATTACCTACTGGTGTTTTGCGATATGCCCAACCTAACTAGATTATGAAATATATTCTTAAGAATCCCTTTGGGAAGTTCACACTCACTGCAGACTATTGTTATTGCACTCCAGCGCTTACATCGTTGAAAACATTTGAATCGTGCAAAAACTCACAATTCTCCCATACAATTGGCCAGCGATTCGGAACTCTTCCCAAGGCATGTGTGTGCTTTGCCATCGCCTGATTGGACAATATACAGTGACATGCCCAACTCAACTGTAATTGAACAATATTCCTATAGAAGAGATAGGCAACCACACTCGCAATTCCGCAGGATTGCGTCGTTCTAGTTTAACTCAAACCTGACAAAAAATAAACCTCAGATACAAAGCTGCTACCTGGCAGCACGAGCCAAGTGACACAAGCGTAAGCATCAATTACAAACTCCTTCTTCTCACCTACAAATGTCGAAACGCCCTGGCTCCACAGTACCGTTCAGGCCTCCTCCATAAACCTACTCTGGCACGGAACCTGCGGTCCACAACCTTGGACCTCCTCTCTGTCCCCAATACAAACAAGCGAACCTTGGGGGACAGAGCGTTCAGTGTGGCAGCCCCCACCTAGTGGAACTCTCTCCCAATAGAGATTTGCCATGCTCCAACACTGGACTCTTTTAAGGCTGCCATGAAAAGACAGGCTTATGGCATATAGTTGTTGATGTTTTGTTTTGTTTGTTTGTTTGTTTGTTGGTTGTTCATTTTGTAAAGCGTCCTTGGGTTCATGAAATGCGCTATATAAATTCAAGCTATTATTAATATTATTATTAAGCAACAGACATTTTATTTCTTATATTTAATTTAGCTAAAGCAGAGAGAATATCCAGATTGTAGCACAACAAAAAGTTACAGAAACATCGATACATTTCAAAACATTTTCAAAAAATACCCCCCCCCAAAACAAAATAAAAACAACTAAATGACATGCTTCATGTTTCATGAATTCAAAACAAATTCAATGACTGTTTCCAGTATTTCATTAAGATTTTAAAAAAATCCATGAATCTGAAAACAAATGTTTAAGAAGTAGCAGAAATACTCACTGAAATACTCACTTGAGTATTTTCAAGCTCACTATGTGAGCTTGTAGATCAGCTATTTTCACTAGTTTGGGTACCGGCCAAACGTCCAATTTCTCTTTTGGGAACCGTCCACTACCCTATATGAACCCTGGTCTACGCCGTGCAAGTGCTGACATTTTTAGCACTGAGCTAATAGAGCCTGCCTGCTTGCTCTGGGGATAAATAGAAGTTTGACCTTGTCATTCAGGTCAACATTTTTGTCAAACTAGAAACGGGATAGTGTCAAAGGTTGTCTCCGTACCGTAGACACAGGATCTAAATGTGTCAAATTATAGAAGAGCAAATACAACCACCCCAAAAGTTACACTGTAGTGTTAACATACTCTACCTAAACATACAGATTGGACAAAATAGCATTGTATTCACTAAATAAATTACATTATTAAATAATGCTAGTCAAATGTGTCTTTACAGGAGATCAGCAGTAAAGAATAAATATGTCAAAACATAATTGAGCTTGGTTCAATTGATTGTTATCATTGTGTGCACCTCCACTCCCAAACAAGTATCTATCATCAAATCCCTCCTGACAATCAATTTGAAGATCAATCATGACTTCAGAAATGTGATCAGTAATTGATAATAATCTCACACACGTTTCTCTAATAGTCGGGCAGAATTCAAGTATCTATTTTTGAGTGGTGTAAACCACTACTACGACTGGCTTTGTTAGTTTACGTGTCTGTCTGTCTGTCTGTCTGTCTGTCTGTTCCAAAAAAATGAGCATGGTTGCTACGGTCACCCAGTTCACCCGGGTGTGATTTCATTACGTCAGACATTACGTCAGACCACAGCTGATCAGTCTATATAAGACCTTACACCACTCAGTTCACACGGGTGTGATTTTTTTCTTTGTAAATGAATGCCCTACTTCTTCATTCTATAGTGTCACACAAAAGTAGCAAAAATAGCAGATAAGACTCAGATCTCCCCTAAAAGAAAGGAACACATTGCCCCCCACCTGAAAAGTATGATGTAGATTGTAGAAGATCATACATTGGTTACCCACAGCTGAGGAGAAGCTGGTGTGTTGCTATGGGAACCAAGCTGGGTGACGCTTTGAATGCTTTAGTTTAGGCAGGGGCTTTCCCCATGTCTGTCTCCCTCTCTCTGGTGAGGAGGAGACAGATAGACAGACAGACAGACAGCTGCTGGAGGGGAGAGGATGCGAGCGTTTCCTCCCTTCTTACCCACCCACCCTGTCTCTCTGTTCATCATCATTATAATCATCATCATCTCTCACATCTCTTGCCTCAATATTTAAAGACACAGATGTTCCTTCCGTGCTGTAGGCCTGTCACAATTATTACATCATAATCAACTAATTTATTTGACATAACCACAATTATTTTTCATAATCCTTTCCATGTTGAAAAATAAAGTGGAAATAAGACAACCTATAAGCTTGTATGTAGGCTATTACTACACTGTGGAACGGATGTTTTCCCAGATGCTGCTCATACAGAATACCAGAAAGGGTTGTGTAGCAATGGCAATGATGACCTTGTATTCACTTCCGCAGTTTGGATGCTTCTGCTTTTCTAAGTGTAACATTTCACACACTACAGTACACATTATATAACACAATGTTCTGAGCAAATGTATTTGTGAGTTTTGCTTTTATTTTGTATCATTGTCTGTTGCACTATTGTTTTGTCCAGTTGATTGAGTGTTGAATGTTCAGTGGCTTTTTTGTACCTCGTACATTTACTGTCTTTTTATTCACTAGAGGTTCGGGTTCATCTACGCAGCCCGCACTGCGGCCCTCGCACCGCTGATCCATCTACGCAGCCCGCACAGCGGCCCTCGCACCGCCGATCCAACCCATATATCTGGGTCATAATTCCGATAACCCAACTTCCACATTCGCTCACTCCACTGGCGCATTAGTCCTGCCTCCGACCGAGGAGGAGAGGATTATATGCGAGTCCGGAGGAATCAAACCGGCTGAACTAACATAGTCACATTCCAAATTCTCACTCCTGCTGCTCACTCACTTGCTACTCCTGCATGTCATGTTGTATATTAGATGCTGTATTTCTCATAGGCCTATATGAGCTGTTTGACATGCATTCTCGCACAACAAACAGCATGATTAATGAATAAAATTCAACCCATAATTTAATTTTGTTGCTTCAGTAGCTTCTTAGATCACAGGTTCCCAACCACCAGTCCGTGGCCGTAAAAGGAAACTAAAAGGAGGATTATTATTTCAAGTACAACTATCAGAAGATAGTAATGTGTCACTCTGCAAAGTTTACCACCTGTCCAAAGTCATCTCTGATACAGCCATAAACATTTTTAGCCATTTGGGTCAATGATATAGCGATATAATAATATCATATATGGAGATGATGTCAGTCATCAGTGACTGATGTCATCAGTGTATGCTCATAAATGAGCATGCCCCTTTTTGTGACCAAATATGGACTGATTTGTTTGCGCCTGATGCCATGACGACACACTCCAGAATTGGGGCGAAGCTGCATTGGGACCTCCTTAGCCTATATGGTTATGGCTGACTCAGAGGGACGTGTGTGACGATGCAGTTGCAGTGACGTGAGCGGCAAGTCCCCCCGTAAGCCAATTTGAATTTAAAGATTGTACTGCTGCTAGGTTTAGTGTTTACCTGGTAACCTAGATTCATTGAGACACTACAATGTTCTCTTTGCACTCAGTTCATGTGATTATTAATTTTTACCTTGTTTGAGTTCATGCTTACTCTGCTTATTCCGATCTCATGCTTACAATAGGCTAAATGCTTAAATTGTAAATTGTAAAATCATTCCCCAAAAATAGGTGCTTCCATCGAATTCTCGTATTTGGGTCAATGGAAGCCAATGAAAGTTAATGTAGAAATTGAAAACAGGCCGTAAGGCTGTGATGAGGGACAAAGGAGACACAGTGTCGTGTGGAGCGGACATACCTCCGGGCAAAGGGGAAGTTGAGACAGGCGCTCGTAGACACGTTCCGAGGACTGTCCAGGGGGCTGCCAGCAGCTGAAAGGGTCAAAAGATTTTTAGTACCATTATTCAGTATTGCAATTTAACAATTTAATTTACCAAAACAGCCCTGTTTTTACAAACCATGTAGCCACATTGAGATCAGAGATTTCTTTTTGGAATGAGTCCTGGCCAAAATGGCAACTGTTAAAACAATACAAGACACAGAAAGATAACAACATAAAAAGGCTGAAATTATTAGATAATAGAGGGAAGGGTATTGTCGAGGAAAGATTTGACCATCAGCAATACAGTGGTCAATATTCTTCAGTCCAAGGACCCTCTTTGCTGAGAAAGAGATGAAGCAGGGACCCCCACTACATATTGTAATAAAACTGTGTTGCAGATTAAACATTTTCCTATATATCATAGATAGTTGAATTCTAGCTCTCCCCACCTACTCTCCAAAAATAGCCGATCTACAAGTTCACCACGCCTCGCAGCGCTAGGCGATTCAATAATGTTCCCTATTGATACCCAACAAAGGATTTGGTGGACCTCCTGTTGAAGACACCTGCTTTAACATACCTATAAACCTGTCTCTGAGCTTTAAAATAATTAACAGTGGCCCGGACAGCCTAGGGTGCAATGCCAGACAGGCCTGACAGCTGGCATTAAAATATAGCATTAACGGTAATAAAAGCCTGCAGTTTCATTGTTGTGTGTTGCGATGCGACACGTTGTTACTAGATTGACTACTTTTGCTATTACTTGTTTTACAGGTCTCAAAAAATGTCCACCCCCTGTTGTTTTTTCCCCTTTCTATTTTTTTAACAAATGGAACCCTGCCATTACTATTATCATGATGGCAATAATGAACTCGTAAAAATAGAGGAGGCAATTACACTGCAACAGTTGCACGTGAACATGTTCCAATAAGGATGAGGTGATGTCTGTGTAGAGCCCTCTGCTGCTTATTGAGAAACCCCCTTCCAGATTAACAGACACCTCACCACACTGTCATGTATTAATCTTAGACTTAAGTTCTTCAATCACAACAACGCAAGGCGCTGATACTCCGGGAGATGCTGTCTGTGTGTGTGTGTGTGTGTGTGTGTGTGTGTGTGCGTGTGCATGCAGAAGACGGTTCCTTTACATGCTCAGTAGTACTAAATAATTACATGGCCACAAGTGCAAATTAAATCTCGATTGTGTCGCGTAATCAGTTCATCCTTGAGCGTGATTGAGCTCCAAAGAGAGAGTACGAGTCTAAACGTCTTTGGTATGAGTGCTTCTCCAATGCTATTCATAGACTGCAGCTGTTGGACAACATGAAGTCATAATATACATGTGTATTACACACACATACTGTACACATGGCTGGATTACAACCAAAACATAGATCGTAGCTGTCAGGCACAAATATTTAGCTGTATCTCCATATTTCACTGTTTTATAATGACAGTGTCGCACAAAGGTAGTGAAAACAGCCTATCTACTAGCTCACAATGTGTTGTGGTGCGATGCATTGTGATCTTTAATTCATACTCCATCGCACGATGGTGTCGGCAAGTGACACCATCGTACAATGAAATATACTGTATATAAATAAACGTAGCAAAGTATGTACATGAATTATAACACTGTTGCTATAGCTGTTATAATTGTTTTGTTACTGTTTTGTTTTTTTTGTTCAAATGTAATTTAGATAGCATGATATTTAGACGGACAGATGGTTCATTGCTTACCTGGTGTCCTATACTTTCAATGTACAGATTATTTGTATTATTATTATTTTGTTTTTACAGTATATTTCCTAAACAATATAGACTGAAGCTATGTTCTTGGTTTACCTGTCACCCTAGTTTGTCTCTCTGAATTTGATGTATACGTTTACTTTGCTCTTTACTCTCTTTACTTTGCTCTTTACTTACTGCTCTGGATAAATGCCTAAATTGTCATTAATTGTACGTACCAGTGTGGACGGAGTGGGGTGACAGTGGCCGGGACAGAGATGGCGACGGCGACACCACGCCAAGACACTTCCTGTTGCTGCTCCGACAGCTAGGACACAAAACAGAAGAGAGGTCAACATGATGCCAGCCTCTTAATCACATACGGCAACAACATACGACATCGACACTTTCATTGTTACATCTCATATGCAAGTAGTAAGACTCTTAGGTTTCGGTCCATCAACACTGTAATTCCTGTTACGTAGGCAAGTCAGGAAGTGACTCGAGTTTTACATTGGACAACAATGGTGTGCCCCCGCCCAGATCAATCAGAAGCTACGAGTCTTCAAATAATACAATTTTGTAACCCATTTTTACACCCAGTGTCAAGTGTCTATATAATCATGGGCACTACACTCCCTCTGCCAACCTGGGGGGAGCAACCTCATGCTTCCTTCAGTGCATGAGGAGTCCAAGCTGCTGGCCAAGGGAGGTAGATTAGAGAACAGGATTACTGCATGTTTTTTGTGAGGGTAACACAGGGAGAACAGGCAAACCCCCCATACACAGAAAGGCCCTTTTGCCAACCCCGCCTAGGGTATGGGCACTGATGACGTGGAGGAAAGAACACACCCCCAGCGCCCACAGCCAGTCTTCAAATAATCATGAATCATTGATATTGATTTGAAGTCATATCCCCCAGCCCTACTGCTGAGTCAGGCCATACGGCAGAGCAGTATCTGATTCTGAACGACGGGTTAATTGGCTAATGGCTCCAAATGATCGGTTTGGCTGAGTCTAGAGATGCAACAGTTAACCAAACCAATCAATTTAACTGACTATGAAGAAAAATGGATTTTCAAACCATCTCACAATAGGGGGGCTGTGCTGCGGGCAGAGGCTATGGCTAGTTGGGGGGGTCATCATTGGCATGGTAAAGTTTGGAAACCCCTGATATAGCAGATACTTTCCGGACAAGATCTCTGCCGGACAGAAGGGGGGATGGAAACCTACAATCCCACATGGAAGTGGAAGGCGATGTGCTGAAAGGTTGAGCCTTTGTATCAATAGAGCCAGGTCTAGCTCTAGTGTTAACACCATAATCCTCAATCATTCCTGAGGGGACAGGACGCACTCCGCTCAATAATGCATGCCTCAGCACCTTTTAGAGTGACACCACCAGGGTTAATGGCACACATGGTACAGACCGCATTTCACCTCAGTCAAGATCTTCTGCATTATTAAGAACCCTGCTACAGTAGGTACAGTACACTATCAGCAGCATACTTATATATAGAAGACACACACACACACACACACACACACACACACACACACACACACACACACACACACACACACACACACACACACACACACACACACACACACACACACACACACACACACACACACACACACACACACACACACACACACCTGATGTTTCTGCCTGCCTACTCACCAGAAGCTGCTCCACACACACCACACAGGTCCTCCGTGACCTTCACATGACTCCCACTATCAACTACACTCAGTGGTTGTGTCAACCTTTTCAGGCAGTGGCCGCCCTAATCATATTTGAACTGGGGGGGGGACCACCCAAAATAATCATATTTGAACTGGGGGACCACCCAAAATAATCTTATTTGAACTGGGGAGGGGACCACCCAAAATAATCATATAAGCACTTGGAATTGTAAGAGTTGAGGCATTACGAGTTTGACTTGGTCCACTCCTGATCTACAAGCTCACAACGCATTGTGTGAGCTTGTAGATCTGCTATTTCCACAATTGACAATGTTTTACCAGTATTTATAGTAGGCCTATAGTGACAATGAAAAATACCGCTCATCACCTTCAAGGCCCTCAACAACCTGAACCTATAGCTGCGGTTCTCAAGGTGGAGTCCGAGCACTGCCAGGGGGTCCTTGAGGGGGTCCTTGAGGGGGGTTCCAGCATATTGATTCCATCCATTTAGGAGGAGGACGCTGCCCCAGAGGCCTGAGCCTATTGTGTACTGTAAAACAGTGCTTCTCAACCAGTGGGCCGTGAGAGGACATTGCAAGTGGGGAATGGTTGATTGATCATTAAAATAAACATGCCTAATTGCATACGGCCAATTCAACTACAGAGGCACTGCAAAACAAACTTTTTGTTGTTGTTGGACCAGAGTTGTGTAATAATATAATATTACAGTTATTACACATGTTATTAGGCGATAACAATACAAATATTTTCATCACAAAAGTGCAAAAAGTGAGCCTAACTTAAAGTTATAAGCAATAAAATAGAAAAGTTATATAAGATAATAGAAAAGCTTATAACGTATAAGCAATATGTAATATGACATTTAAGTAGGCTCTATACGTCATGCACAAAGCCCATGAAACAGCAAGACGACTAGATCTAGAATAGATGTTGATGTTCTTTGCTATTTTACTCGTCTAGCGTGTTAAAATTGTTTGAATGTAGGCCTACTTATTATGGATTAATTATATTTATATGTCCCGTCCCCCCCCACACCCCCCAACCACTGGCAATAAATAAGCTCTCAAAGCTTTTTCTGCTTTATCCTTTTGACAGATATGTACAAATATGTTCATAATGCAAGTTGTGTCTAAAATGTCATTCCCCTCGCATACAGGAGATGCATTGATATTCAAGCTAATGAGCCGTCCCAAATTATGCAACGTGTTTATTAGCCTGAAGATCAAAACTGAAGATGAATCATGAAGAAATAATTATAGCCTGGAGATGTGAAGATTGTTAGAGCGTGATGATGGCATGAGATCACATCACATGAACACAGCCAGGACTGGACGAACCTTAAGGCATTGATGTTACAGAATGCTAGTTTACAGATTATTATTATTAATAACACTGAATCTGTGGAATAAACTAACATAGCAACCATCTGCAGCAAACATTTTAACAAAAGGAGCGCCTTGAAACAAATAAACACAAAATAAACAAGACAAGGTTTGTAGTAGGCTATGTGTTTGTAAACACGTGGCAGACAGTGAATGGTGAATGGGGGTCATTCACATTTATGACAATGAAAAACGTAATTTTAGGCATTTGTAAATAAATAATCTATGAAAAAACACCCACATAGCCGACTCGAACCGAACGGTTATATATTATAACCACTTGAACCTTAGCATCCCAAGTAGCCTCGATCGTTCCAAATCTTTTCTGTAGCCATGAGCACGCAACGCTTCGTGAGCTTACTCAAGTGGGGTTTATTTATTATTTGTCACTTACAAGTTAGAACCAGCGAAACGTTGATCGGAGAAATTGAGTAGTAGCCCAAATTCTCAAAGAATAACAACATATGCCGTGTATGGTTGCCGTTCACGTTCAACAGTATTTAAATTTTAACTTAATACCTTTTGGATCTCTTGAGCAACGCTCCTGGAACAAAACGACTCTTGTGTTGGTTCGGTTGTCCGCCGGCGGACCACTGGCTTGGGTCCGACATGATGGTAGACTGGTGGTGGTGGTGGTTGTGGTTCTACTGCCCTTCAGATTACATTTATAACCACACAATCCCAGGCTGGCAGGCAAACCCGAAACCCATGGTTTCTCCTCACTTCAGTCCCTTTGTGATGCATATGCAGCAAACTGCAGCTGCAGCTGTGTGTGTGTGTGTGTGTGTGTGTTCTCTCTCAAAATAATCCCATCTCGTTCAAATCTGATTGCATGATAAAGGACCACCACACCTATCTTCCAGCATGAATACCCGGTAATCGGCGATTAAAAAACCTCATCGGTTGTGTGTAACTATATGTAGTCCATTTTGCTGATTGTCTGTATTTGTGTGCGTCGTCGGCGAGTGTAAACACAAGCACACTTTGTTTGAATGCGGATGGATGGACGCTGCTCGTTGTGACGCTGTGGATCGCACCACACATCTTTCTGAGAGGGGGTGTTCCGTTTTAGCTATTGCAGAATGGGACATTCCACTTGCTGAAGGCTCAACAACACAAAAGCAAAACATAGCAACAATTTGAATTAACAAAACATTAGAAATTATAGCAAATAAAATAACAAAAATATACTACCGTGGTTTGGTGCCAGGGGCTTGTGTTTGATTGATTGCATTGATTGAATAGGACTTTATTAGCAGTTTGCAAAACAAAAAACATGGGGACCTTCTGATTGGGAAGAAAGTATGGAAGTGTGCTGAAGGTGGGGGGAGGTCGAAATAAGGTAATTTGTGTGTAACAGAACATTGTATTTACTAGGACATTTTTCCTTGGGTTTAATACTGACATATAATCAATGTAGTAGTAGCCCAGAAGAAAATATGTATACACGAATAATGGGTATAGTATTCAGAATAAAGTGAGAATACATCTGTCCAGACTCATGTGAAATGAAGACTTGGAATTGGGGGTTTAAGTAATATGTTTAGTGAGGTCAGCCTATTGATAGTTCTTGTCATGATGCTCTGAGTGGGAAGGGAGACTAACCGCTAACCACTAGCCTAAAGGGCCCCCCTCCCCGGCCCAAGGGAGATGTTAGGCTTTGTGTCATCAGCCAGAGCCAGTTTGTATATGTATAGCTTTCTCTACTGCAGGCTGGTTCTCACGACCATCATGGGCCCGTATGCATTACGGGTTCATTTGGTTCCATTTGTACACTCTCAGAGTTTAAAAGCCCCCAAATAAATCTTAAATAAATAAATAACGCTGATGATTTTACAGAGTAGATTGGGGATCCATGAGACATGAGATTTAAAAAATTGTATAAAATGGGGATCCGTAGCCTATAATGCATCTCAAACTGGGGAACATTGAAATGAAAAAGGTTGAGAACCACTGCTTTACTGTTACATGATGTGATGTGACTCATCACTCTTCACACGCCCACAGCTGAGGCCAGTGCATCGTTGCTGTCGGAAATTAATTCCACAAATCAACGCCCTACTATACTTCATCCCTCAAGTGTCGCTCTTGTCGCTCACAACAAGGCAGCCTCTTCAAAACCATGTGACTTCCATAGGAAATTAATTGGAGCTGTCTTGTCCCCCCTCATCACCCGCAGGTCAATCATGAGACAATTGTCTTCCATGTGTGTGAGTGAGGCCCCATAGGCACCCCGGTCGGATGGCTTTTGCCTTTTCATTTTCTTGTAGTCTGTCTGTCACTTGAGTCTAAACATAAGCCTACCTCATTGTCACATCGTTACTCAATGACTGTGATCAATCATTTACCATAGAGATCTTCTCATCTTCTTCTTTGTTTGTTTGATAGCATTTCGTAGTGTTTGTGACTGGTTTTTACTAATCTTATCCTAGTATAAAGGGCATATAGCAGTGGGCGTGGTTTTCTGCTTCCACTGAAAAATCTGCCATTCGTTTTTTCCCATAGAGATTTACAAAAATGTTTAAGGCTAGAATCAAGCCATCCCGAATCCTGGTGATTCATGACCATATAATACCTTTGATTCTGTGAAATATATATATATTTCTTTGAGGGGCGCTAGTCCGTCCTATATACAGGTTTAATATTTGTTTTTAGTTCAATGTTTGTTTTTAAAACGCCATTGACAATGAAGGGAAAATCTCATTCATCTTGTCCCTAATACAAACATTAAATGTTGGGCAGTGGTGGCCTAAGGAGCGCCCTTGTTGCCGAAAGGTTGCCGGTTCGATTCCCCGGACGGGCAGGAAAAATCTGGGTGGGGAAGTGATTGTCATCACTCACCCAACACCGCTGAAGTGCCCTTGAGCAAGGCACTGAACCCCCGACTGCTCCCCCTGGAGCTGCTTAGTGGCCAACAGTATAAGACTGTGGTTGTACTGGTCAGCTCCCAGGTTTTAGTGTGTGGGTGTGCGTGTGTGTGAAAATGAGCACCTGTGCTCAGCTACTTCCCTGGGTAAATAAAGAATTTAAAAAAAAAATGCCATTACCAATAAAGAGAATTTAATGTTTGTTTTGACACCGTTTGTTTTACATCACCTCACCTAATCATAGAAACATGAGTTAGACTTTAATATATTAGCGCCCCTCACTTCACACAGGTGTGATTTTTTAATATTTAATTATATGATAAACTACATTTAATAAATACCCTTTGTTTAGCTGTATTTATTTAATTTTTTTCACTGGCCGCTTAGATTGCCTATATGAGGTGCAGGCCCTGGATTGGAGCAACAATCCACTGTGTTTGTACCAAGTTTGGGGGCCCCTCTGATGAGGCCCCTGGGGGTCATACGTAGCCCCTGGTGTGGTAAATGGTAAATGGTGCATTTATATAGCGCCTTTATCCAAGGCGCTTTACATAGATTGTGCATTACATTCACCCATTCACACACACATTCATACACCGATTGCAGCAGAAGCCATGCAAGGTACCAACCAGCACATCGGGAGCAATTTGGGGTTCAGTGTCTTGCCCAAGGACACTTCGACATGTAGACAGGAGGAGCCGGGATTCGAACCGCCGACCCATGGATCATTGGACAACCTGCTCTACCTCTTGAGCCACAGTCGCCCGAGTGGATACTCTGATGGCAGACCCCTGGCCCGTGTTTGTGCCAAGTTTGGTGCGTTTGATCCGAACAACGGTGTGCCTTGCAAGTCTGCATGCTATGTTTGTGACATCCACCGTTCACCGTCCGTCCACCCATTAGGCAATTTGATTGAACCAATGAAAAGGTATTAACAAGGGCTTGGGACCAAATAATAACTGCATTGGATGCATTGGAGCACAGTTTCTGTTTTTCGTTTGCTGAAAAGTAAGGGTTTAGGACATACAAGGTTTCTGTCCAAAAGTGACACTATGCTGGATGCTGCTCCCGGTGTTTGCTCTTAATGCCTTCCTTCCTCCACATCACCCAGGCCCGTTGCCAAGCAACCCACATAGACTGAGAGAGACAAATAAGAAGTGATACCATTTTCCTCTGGGAGCATGAAAACCTTTTTAAAAAAGGGAAAAAAAGACAGAAAAACACGTGGGAGATTTTGTTTTCCACGTGTCTCCGAATGTGAAGCGTTTTGCCCTTAAATACCGCCGCTGTCGGGTGGAAACCTTGTATTTCCATGTTTCCACTTTTGATGTTTTTGTTTTTTCGTCATACTACAATATCACACACAAGCTGCAAAAATAGCTGGCAACGTATCGTATTGCGATGCGGTGTAAGCTTGTAGATCTGCCGTTTTTGCTAGTCTGTCTGTGGGCTTATACATTTTAAACAAATGAAAAGTATTAACAAGAGTTTGGGAATAAATAACTATATTGGATTCATTGGAACAAAGTTTAATTATTTCCTGAGAAGTTGTAGTTTATGTGGTATATATACATACATACATACATACATGTGGATCAAAGTGTTTACACCAGCGGTTCTCCAAAGTGGGGAGTGGGGGCCCTTGAGGGGGTTCCAAGAGAGACCCAATATGTAAATGAAATGACTCACGATGATCAGCCAAAGCTCTGTGTGGGACAGAGAGGATTGGATCACAGCACTGGGCTGTGAAGTGGCCACTCCTACACCAATGGTTCTCAAAGTGGGTTCCGGGGTCGACCCAGGGGCCCCAGGGGGACTCCAGTTTAACCAGTTTAACCCTATTTTATACTGATAAAAGTACAAAATCTTGAAAAACTTTGAAAAAGTTTGAATAATTTAGATTCAAAAAACAAATCTTTCCTTCTTGGGGTCCCTAGGACACATTGATGATATCTCTTTGTAATGACAAGGCCCACGACACCAATGCCAACATATCTGGGTATAGAGAAGCCCTTCATTGCTTAAATATCACATATTATTATCCAAGTCATTCGTCTTCATTGTTTCTGCAATGTGAGTAATGTGATGTTTGCCTCCACAGAGGCTGAAATCAATAACTCATCTAAATCCTTTCAACTTCTGCTGTTCAGACAACTTGAGGTTTGGTTCTGTGGTTGCGATGACAAACAGTTTAGGACCTTTAAGGACAAACAGATCTCCATATATGGACATTCTGGACAACCAACCGCCAATTTGACCAACCCTAGGAAGGTACCACACGCCGCGTCTGAAGTCGATTGGCTTAGACGGTTTTCAAGATATGAGGAGGACACTGCCCCCACTGAAACCACAGACCCCGTTTCACTAGGAAAGTACGTCACGATATGGTCGCAAAAAGCCATTTCATCTGGTCTTTAATTACATTTGGAATAATAGACCCAGGGTGCCAGCCCGATTCCGGTGAGCCGCCCCACGTCCGAAACGGTTGAGAAATGACAAAGTTACCGTGTGGGGGTCCCTCTACTGTACTGTCACTGTACTGTACTGTACTGGCACACCCGAAATCACCATATATACAGTTAATATGTGCGTGTGTTTGTGTGTGTGTTAGGTTGCGCAGGTGGTGAAAAACAACCATGCTGTTTTCGTGCTCAGACGCACCCACCCAACCACCCACACACATAGTCACTTAAGGAAGTGGTTGCACCACTTAAAAATAAAATAGCAAGCTCACAATGTGTCACTTTCCACTTTCCACTTTCACAATGTGGTACTTAGTTTCCACCACTGGTGATCGACTGCGGGGGTCTCTTACCTCCAGGGGTGCAGGGTTTGCAAGGGGCTGCAGGGACTGCAGGAGCTGCATGGGCTCAGCAGGGTGGGACTCTGGCAGGTGGGGGACAGACTGTAAGGGAACACATGTACAGAGAGATCAGTTGTGCTGAGTCAGCATCAACAAACGCAAGTCATCTGACCGACCACCAGTCAGCAACAGCCACGCTGCTGTTATACTCCAGTGTGGGGCTCTCTTATTACAGATGTTATGAACCATGTTTGCATCATCTGTGACACACAGCTGTGTTGACAGTGACAGCCGTGACAGGACTGGTTTTATAAGAGGGGACTCTGTGTACTGTTACTGCTATATAACACTTCAGTGGACTCTGAGCCAAGTGACGGTTAGATCGTACGGCAGGCAGACAGGACAGGACATTTTCTGGGGCTTATTTAACGCTGATGGAGAGTTCAAACACCCTAGTGTCCTTATTCTGGGCATGTCATAATAGGCGAACATTCAGCAAAAATGGGCAAACATTCTATAAACATTCAGAGAAAATAGCAGACGCTAAAAATGCTGCATTGTGAGCTTGTATGTTCAGAAATGACGTACAACAAAGTGTTTAAGTGATTAAGTTAAATGGCATTTAGGTATATGATGAGCTCCTCTCCATGGCTTTTGATCAAAAATCAACCTTGTGTTTGGGCCGCAAATAGGCTGCTATCATCTTTTTTACACAATCCCTAAAATGTAAAAGGTTGTATATGGTTATTATTTAAGTGGTAAGTGTATATTTATTTGGTTACAACAAAAGGTGTATTGTTAAAACGTTAAGGCTCTATATTCTGAATTGCTGTAGTGTGGGGTCTCCCCATCCATGATCTTTGTAGAGAACTCACACAAAGATAATTTATTAGTTCCAATTTTGTCTGCTGCTAATTTGTTTTTGTTTCATCACTTCCAATTTCACTTGCTTATTCTGCATCCTGCATTGATATCCTATTAAAGAGTTGTTACTGGAAAAAAAAACACTATATGGCAGTGATTGCTATCAGAATATAGAGTGCTATACCGTAACATTAATTTTAAGAAAATATCACTTCAGTTACTCTGCCTTTAATTGAAGGTTACACAGCATTGAACTCCCAGAGATTCGCTCCTGTGTGCATTATCATAACATCACACATTCGCCTGCTCAGCCCCTCACGTTGCGTATGACAAGATGCTGACAAGGTGCTTTTGATGTTTCCTATTGATTTCCTGACATACCACCGATAAGACCTATCTAAGACCTTCAGGGGGGCTCAGCCCCTAAGGCACTGTATAACATTTTAATATACAACATGACTTATTACAACTTACATTAAAAGTGAGGCCAATTAAGTTAATATAGCATCAAAATCATTTAAAGGGTTATTCAGATTTTTTGACTTAAAGTTGTAGGAAATACTTGCATTAATATAGTGGTTGCAAAGGTATTAATTGATTGGTGGGAGTTCTGGTCTTGTTTTGGTGAATAGTAAGTAGTTCCGTTCATTTGGTGGGGGTGAACCAATTTAAAAATCCCATAGCTGGTGAGGACGGAGGCTCTCCATAGCAACCGGAGCAAGGTAAATTGCCGCTTTCATATATGGAGTATACGGTTGTCTACGAACATGTACGTAGTTAGCACCTTTAAGTACCTTAGCCTAGGGCTACGATTTATACGGTAATCGTAAATAGCAGATAAAAAGTACAAATACAATTTTGAGGTATTTGTACCTTACTTGAGTATTTCCAATTTCCAATACTTTTACTTCTATTCCACTACATCTCAGAGCCAAAATTTTTACTTTTACTCGACTACAATTATTTGAAAACTTTAGCTACTAGTTTAAATTTGAATAGAAAATGTACATTAACCACTTCAACTATATATATACATTTCGGCCATTTGAAATGAGCTGATCTATAAGCTCATACAATGCGGTGCATTGTGAACTTGTACCTGTAGATTGGCTATTTTCAAAGGATTTTGTACACATTTTGAACTTGTGAAATGGGACATTCTGCAATATGAGTAGGCTACTTTTACTTTTAGTACTTTAAGTACATTTTGATACCAATACTTCTGGACTTTTATTTGTAACAGAGTATTTCTGCTTAGCAGTATTGATACTTTTACTTAAGTAAAACATTTGAGTACTTTTTCCAACACTGGTGTCCAGTATCACTACGCCAGCAGCAGCACAAAACCATATGTGACAGAGGGGTCAAAGTTTAACGAAAATTGCACTAGAAATTGCATGTAGAAATAGGTCAACAATACAAATTACGCTAGTTTTGTGGATTCATTTATTTTTAATGCGTGACCCCCAGTGGCCCCCACCAAATGCCCGGAACTATTTAATATTCACCAAAACCAGAGCAGAACTCCCACCACAGGACTCATAGGCAATTAACCTTTGCGACCACTATATTAATGGCAAGTATTTCCTACAGCTTTAAGTCCAAAATTCTGAACTAATCCTTTAACCTCGTCAACCTTATATACTACATACTTTTTGCAAGTTCGCATCATGAGCTTGGAGATTGGCAATTTAAAAAAAAAACATCTTTTGGAAAATCTTTCAAACGTTTCTAACAACAGAGTCGTTGGCACAAAGTATTGCAACTGCTGTACAAATAGACAATGGAGATAATAATTCTCCCACAGTGCATCTATTGTCTCTGCATGCTGCAGTCAGAGGTTTCTTACTGCAGACACACAGCCAGTGGCTGTAGCGAAGCACTAATGAAGCTGTTGTCATAGTAATACAGTACAGCCAGGGGAGATGCAGCCCCTGCATGCAGGGCTGTGATGATGATCCCGTCACGTGTAGCTAACTCACAGCCTGGTCGCCAGAGAAAACCTGGTCCCTGTACACTATGCACAGAAGTGGGTACAGTGACGACATATTTGAATCCCCAAAATGTTCCATTTGAACGGGACTATAGATGCAGACCATGTTGAGTCAATTCTCAAATGTATACTATACGCATTACGTAGTACGTACCTAACCCTGATCCTATAGCCACAACTTTTCAAAAACTATATGCCGGCCTAAACTCTTTTCAAAATGTACAATCTCTCTTTCAAAATTTTAAGATTTTGTAACCCATTTTTCACCCGGTGCCATTTGCCTAAACTTGTACAGAGAGTGTACAAATTTGTACACTCTCAGAGTTAAATTAACATTGATTTTACAATGTAAATTGGGGTCTCAGAGATAGAAATGCCATTAAATGGGGGTCTGTATAGAAATTAAACGGGTTGAGAATCATTGCTCGAGCCGTAAAAATCTTCTCTTATAAGGGTCCCTGGCATATCTTTTCAAATGGGGGTCCACGGGCTAAGTAGTGTCAATTTGGGGGGTCCTTGACATGAAAAAGTTTGGGAACCACTGCCCATAGGGGACACGGGGAGAACATTCAAACTCCACACAGAAAGGCCCTTTCGCCAACCCTGCCTCGGGTATGGGCACTGATGACGCGGAGGAGAGAACACGCCCCAGTGCCACTGTGTCCCCGGTGGTAATCCAGTCCAATACCTTTTCACTGTGAAACGATCGCCGGCGCTAGTGACTGCGCCACCGTGCCCCCATACAATCTCTCTTTACTGTGTTTATCACAGTATACATTCTCTAATTGTACACCCTGTGTTTGATGCCTTGCTCTTTATCTAATCTCTCTAGCCACTTAAACCCTGTGTTATTAGTAGACTGGCGTCCCCCAGGGCACTAGGCCCCCTACTGTTTTCACTGTGCGCTAAATATCTTTGGCGAAAATAGCTGATCTACAAGCTCCCAACACGCAACTATATGCAACTCGCTCGGCGCGCTGTGAGCTTGTAAGATTGGCTATTTTCGCTGAATGTTCCCCGAATAGGGAAGCTATGTGGTTCATGTGGTAAACCCTGGCATCCCAATTTTGTACATGTCATTATAGATGGAAAATAAATCATACCTGTGTGTAAGTGTGGGGCGCTCTTATCCTCGTACATCAACATGACGTAAAATAGACACTATTTGCTCAGACACTATGACGTAACATTCTCCATTCATTGTCAATGGGAATTTAATGTTTGTGGACAGAAATCTACACTATTAATAGCTGATTAGGATATATATATTAGGATAGCAGCACCCCTCAAAAATCACACTCCTATGAAGTGAGGGGCGCTCTTATCATCATACATCATCACTTTTCTGTCATTCCGGCCGGAATTGGCCTCACTTCTCTGCCCTCACTTTTTATCAGTACTTACTTCGCTCAGCCAATCAAATCATCGCTATGGGGTGCTCAGCCAATCAAGTCATCACTAAAACACACAAAGCTGGGCATAGGAGGGCCTAGCGCCAGTCTTTCTACTGTACTACTTCTACTAAGCAGCGCGTAGTGAGTGATTACACACCCTGGCACAGAACAGTATACACAACTGCAGATTTTATTATTAGGCCAATGAGGGCATACAGTACAGCAACCTATAGCCTTGAGTAATCTTTCTTACTCAAGGTGTGATATGGTATTATTGCGACCGAAGGTCGCAGTTAACTATGGAATCGCACATTTCCCGTCAGTGTGTCGGGCACCAGTGTGTGTCGGGCGCCATATATGGTGCCCAGGTCTCGTGACATCATGTGACATCATCAGGGATGGAGATGTAGAGACTGGAGACCCTGATGTCATAGTAAATGCGACCTGCTGTCGCATGCAGTTAAGCCCATATGGAGATTCCTGATGTCATCAATATTGGCCAGCAACTCTACATCTGACCTCAAACCTCAAACCTCAAACCCTTAGATCTCCATATATGGATATGTCAGAACCGGTTCTGACATTCCATATGTTGATCCTTCCCCATCCATCCATCCTCTTCGATGTCTCCCTTTTGACTGATACCTGTGCATTCAAACTCTAGACGGGCCTGCCCCAAAGTTATTAGTGCAGCCGCGCCCGGCAGCCGGCGAAAACTAGAGTTCTCAACAGGCCCGGAAATGAAGGCCCGGCCCTACCTGGGCCCTCATAAAACCCTGTTGTACACTCAAGAGAATGGCCCCTATACCACCCTTAGATCTCCATACTGTCTGGAGCTGACCTGTTCTGACATTCCATAGGTTGATCTGACCTCATCAAACCCATGTAGGCTACACTAAGACATGCTCCTTATATGGCCGGTATAGAATTCATTCCATGTTGATCTGACCCCCCATGCCAAAGCGCCAGCCCTCGCCCAGAAGTCTGCTGTCAACAAGGCGGATGGGTGCACCTTCTCGCCCTCAGGCGTCTTACTAGTGAATCAATGGCTTACATTATCTATTTTCCTGATCTGCGTGATTGTGTGCAAAGACGTATTGTGACGTATGTGTCTTTTCTCTTTTGAATTCAACTGGCTATATGTTCAATGTTTTGCTGTATACAACTTTAATCACGCACGCACGCACGCACGCACGCACGCACGCACGCACGCACGCACGCACGCACGCACGCACGCACGCACGCACACACACACACACACACACACACACACACACATATGCTCTCTCTTTCTCTCTCTGGGAGATTGTCTCATCGCCTCTTTGTGTGTTGCATGCAGATCAGTATCAGAAAACATTAGAGAGGACATCCTGTGATAAGAATGTCACAGGTTTGATCCCACCACCAGCAATCAATTTATCTCTCTCTCTCTCTCTCTCTCTCTCTCTCTCTCTTTCCCTCCCTCCCTCCAAAACAAGCCGCTTTAGGCAGACACTGAATCCCACACCCGCCTCGTGGGATTAAAAGAGCACCAGCTGAAAGACTCCATATGAAAATGAAATGACTCACCATGATCAGCCAAAGCTCCGTGTGGGATGGAGAGGATTGGATCACAGCACCGCGCTGTGAAGAGGGATCTCCTACACAATCAAATCCTGAGTGTAGGCTATATACATTTAACGCAAGATAGCCTACACATGGAACAAATGCAACGTGGACCTTCTACAAATGCAACCAAAATATGGTTAATTTGGTCGCATTTGTAGAAAGTCCACATTGCATTTGTAGAGAGTCGCATTTGCATTTGAAGAGAGAGTCTACAATTGCATTTTGTAGACTCTCTGAGTTAAATGTACACTCATGATTTTACAGTGTACCCCACCCCCAATACATTCACTCTGAGAGGAGAGTGGGTGGATTCTGAACTGTAAACCCCTTTGATGTAGCTATAGGAAGGGCGGAACAACAACAACAACAACAAGATACACAAATCATTCCAGAAGCTGTGCAGTAGACCTGTAGTGGACATGTATACAGGAGGATGCTGCTATTCTATTTCAACATCTGATTAGAGTATGAACCATAGAGTAGTATGAACCCCCTTGAGATGCATTGTCTTGTTTCCAAGGGGCGTCCCCAGCAGTACAACACAGAACAATCAACAAGGACAAGGTGGGCTCTCCCAATATTCCAGACTAACACATTACACACATTACAACTACATTAATTTGAATAAAAGTAAACAGCCATAATGTCCACATATATATATAAATAATAGTCAAAAGCAAGGACATGATGTGTTTTGTACAGATATTCTTGAGTAAGAATGTAGAGTGTTTTTTTAGACAATTACGAGCAAGGCATCAAACACAGGATGTATAGAGACTAGGCCTGTTATGAAAGGACTGTCTGAGTCTATTAATTAATCAGTATAGGACCCTCCTTTTTCCCTGTACCAAATCTCTTTGCTGAAATACCATTTGCATGTTTGCACCTAATGTTTTTTCCCCACCTATTATGGTGACATGTCCAGAGTAGGCCTATAAGGATGCTAGGGTTCAATATTGAATGTAGCAATATTATTTGTAGAATTTGTCCTTAACATATTGAGGTATAACGACACATTCAAATGTGAAGTAAAAATCACCTAAAAAATGTATAGGCCTATAACCATCAGGTTAAATGCAGCTCTGTATATTTTCCTCACCAATTCATCGCTATAGGACTATAGCCTATACTTATACTATTTGTGAGATTGTGTTGCAAAGGCTGAAACGTTTGACTATTCTGTGTCCATTTACAATTTTTAAAAAGGCGATACAGCTTCGGTAAAATAGTTTTTATCAGTATGCTCAGTTAGCAGCATAAAAGCCATAGTCATTGACTCTTTGCCACCTGTAACTCAGTCTGTCACCTCACACTGTATCAAAGAATCACAGCCATTTACACTGCAGTAAAAAATAAATCAACCGTGTATTTTATGATCCATTTACAAATGATTTGTACTGCAGAGTGTAGGAACTTTGGACCTAAGGGTCAATTTGGTTCCATCTGTACCCTCTCAGAGTTAAATTAACACTGAGGATTTAAATTTAAACCACATCAAGGTTTAGCAGGGATTATTATTATCATTAGGCACCAGGCACAATGTTCAATATGGTCAGCTGCAGATATAGAGCCTAGGAAAACTTCATGACGCAGATTTGTCTATCGTTAGGATCTAGTGCATATCACATATCAGATTATCATTGTCAAATAATAAATCCGCTTTAAATTGTTGATACCGGATTTAAAAACATCATGGACATCATGCTAGTATAGGATATTGTTGTAAGTTAACTTGTAACTATCTATATGTCTATATCTAACTTATCTGCTAGCCTTATACGCCAATTATGACAGACATATAGTAGCCTAGCTCTAGTTCACAGACACAGTTTGTCTACTGTCTACACATTCATACGGAACAATCAAACCAAAACTTACTCCAGGGTGAGAGAGGGGATTTTCAGTTTATCTCGCCTCGACTTCATTCTGTCGCCACTTTCGCCCAAAGAGCTGGCGCGCTCTGTCTCTCTGTGTGTGCAAAATAAATGCCACTAGACCTCCGTCACCTTGTCCCCGCAGCGCGCACTGGCATCGCCTGTCATCGCGATTCGTGAGACTCAGTGGCAACTAAAAATAACTTCCCAGCGAGGTGTCGCTTTACCATCGCGGCTCAATCGGCAGTTTATAGTTCCTTGTTCCTATTGCCAAAAAGAAATAAAGAAAAAAGCAAACAGAAAAAGAAACACTGCACCGTGGCGAAATCGGAAGACAAAAGCCGTTTAAAAGTGCACGGAGAATAACGCGCGTTCTCGCACCCTCCCCAAAGAAAGCGCACGACTCACTGACATATCGATATGAATATGATGATGATGACGACGACGATGATGATGATGGTGGTGGACTGGTGGTGGTGGTGCAGGTGGTGGTGCATGGTGGTCACCACTCACCTCCAACCCAACTCCCACGTGAGTGACTGAGCTGCTGCTGGCGGCGGTGTGTGTGTGTGTGTGTGTGTGTGTGTGTGTGTGTGTGTGTGTGTGTGTGTGTGTGTGCGTGCGTGTGTGCGTGTGTGTGCGTGCGTGCGTGTGTGTGTGTGTGTGTGCGACTTTGCGTTAACATAATAAATACAATATGATTATTAATTGATCCGTGTGTTGATTAATTGACTCCACCTGGGGTTAACTAAAACACGCACAGAAAAGAGAACTTGAAGTCGATATACATAGCTACTGTAATTAATTAGTAAGCTATAGGAGGTAATATATTATTTAGCCTATGATTATCATGTCATTTTTCGAGTACAAAACCCCAATGGAAACAAGCCAATTTCTTGGATTCATCCTTTACAGTTTTCGCAGACATTGTATAATTGTAGGCCTATTTCCCAGCAGATGGTAAATGGTAAATGGTGCATTGTGTGTGTGTGTGTGACTGTGTGTGTGTGTGTGTGTGTGTGTGTGTGTGTGTGTGTGTGTGTGTGTGTGTGACTGTGTGTGTGACTGTGTGTGTGTGTGTGTGTGTGTGTGTGTGTGTGTGTGTGTGTGTGTGCGTGCGTGTGCGATGTGCGTGCATTATGTGCATTATGATGCTCATGTGTCATGATATCTCCAACGCAACAATGACACCAAGCTCCTTCCTTGTTGCTATGGAGCTCATGTGGCTATAGAGCTTACTTGACCCTCTCATCTGATCAATTTCATTGTCAGAAAATGATTCATAAAAATCCAATCAACATTATCTAAAAAAACAACAACATTTTGGCTATATGTCATATCATATTCATATGAGATCAATAGGCTACTAATGCAGGTCACAATTTTCCACAAGTCTACTGTTGGCCGCCATTCCTGTAGCCTAAAACAAATCCGATAGCGAACATTTGCAAAAGTGCAAATGTGTGTGTGTGTGTGTGTGTGTGTGTAAATGGTAAATGGTAAATGGGGCATTTATATAGTGCCTTTATCCAAGGCGCTTTACATAGATTGTGCATTACATTCACCCATTCATACACCGATTGCGGCGGAAGCCATGCAAGGTACCAACCAGCACATAGGGAGCAATTTGGGGTTCAGTGTCTTGCCCAAGGACACTTCGACATGTAGACAGGAGGAGCCGGGATTCGAACCGCCGGCCCATGGATCATTGGACGACCTGCTCTACCTCCTGAGCCACAGTCGCCCCTAGTGTGTGTGTGTGTGTGTGCGTGTGTGTGTGTGCGTGCGTGCGTGCGTGCGTGCGTGTGTGCGTGTGTGTGTGTGGAGGAATGAATTGCCATAACGACTAAATTGGGGAGGAAAAGGGTTCTAGGGAGTCCCCTGCAGCCCAGCTAAATGATTGATAGCGATAGGAACCTAATGGATCATTACATGCAGGTGTGTAACTCCGAGAGTGTATACAATTAGAACAAATTGGACCCGTAAAGGTCCACACACACACACACACACACACGCACACGCACACGCACACGCACACGCACACACACTTCTACTGGTTCAGTGAGAAGCCCCCACCGGGCCGGAGGATGCAGCACCTTCGTCCTCCTCCCGCCCAAGTGTGAGTATCACACAGATAGAGCCGTGCATTTCAAAATGTAGTGAAATTATGGAGGAGGTTCCCATTTGCTTTTTTGGTTGCTTTCATAGGTTCCACTTTGAACAGCCATTGGAGAGTGGTTCTTCCGTTACCATGGAAATAATGAGCTACATACCTGCCAGCTCAGCTGGGTTGAGTAAACAAGAACACGTCAAGTCTCATTCCCAAGCAAATGGCTGCTGCTGAGGGAAAAAAACAAAAACATAAAATACATAGCAATGCATTCAAACCTACCTGACTGCATGTCAGTCTCTCAAATCAAATGTGTGTGACACAAAAGAAAGAGGGTATGCGCAATTTGCGCATGCATAAAGAGTGTGGCAAATCGAGTGGCAAAGTAAGTTTAACGTTGTTTAATGCAATCAGATATAGGACTTTTCTGTTCGGCTGTATATTGGCTGTCAAGGCCAGAACGTATTTCTTTGCCATGCACTCACAAGGCGTTCCCGCATTACTTCCAGGTATGATGATGATGTCACGTCTTTCACACATAAATGTACTACTGAGCAAGGCACAGTGAAACTTCCATTATCTCGGGGGACTGAACAAGTTTGGTATTGAGGAACCACAGACAGCATCCTGACTGGCTGAATCACTGCCCATGGTCTGGGAACTGTACTGACCTCAACCACAAAGCTATGCAGAGGTTTGTGCAGACAGCCGGGGTCATGCAGAAGCTGAGCGCATCAGTGGATGCACTCAGAGCACTGCAGGTTCCAGATTCACCGGAGCTTCCCTCGTCCGTTGAGTCCAAAGCTCTGTGACTGACGAACACGATAGCCACATCAACAATAGACTGTTTCAGATGGGTGCAAGTGTCTTTGAAGCCACAGAACCACTGGCAAAAGATTACTGAATAGAGTCATTCCCTCGATAACCACTATAGGCTATGAATGACCAGGCCTGGGGCTGTCTGTCTGAGGTGTTCTTGTCTAAGGAGGTCCCCCTATACTGCATATCTGGGGTCAGAGACAGACAAAGTGTCGAACAATGCCAAAGGACACTGGCACAGGTCACTTTACAACCTAGAGAAATAGGCTAACCGTGAGCAAGCAGAGTGGGAGATGACTGCTCCCTTGTGGTTGACTAATTGAAAAGCATCCTATAGTAGGCCTGTGTGTCGATTATGTGTGATTATTTTAAAATGACGGTGAAGTACAAAAGTACAAAATGATGGTAAAAGACAAGTGGCACACGCACGCACACACGCACGCACACACGCAGACGCTTTTTGATTGATTGATTGAAATATTTATTAACAGTTTGCAGAATTACAGTACATTTCAAGCACAAACTCAATACAAAGATTGTTAACTGTGAGTGGACGACCCAATTAAGCATTACACTTGTTTACAAGAGGGTCCACCATGTTCAATTCATCAAAACATTTAGAGACGTACAGATAGACACTACTATATAGTCAAAGAACAGAACAGGAATTCATCATAAAGGAGGTATTATGGGGGGGATTCAGATTTTACGGGGGCCAGTTTCGAATTGCAGCCGTCCGTAGGTGCCCTTTGAGAGCGGTTTTGAAGGAGTCAAGGGATTCACATGTCTTAATGACTGTTGGTAGGGCGTTCCACATTTTGGTGGCATAGGAGCGAAAATAATTTAGTCCCTTGTTTGTGCCGAATCTGGGTTGTACATGGTTTGTTGCACTCCCTCTGGTGTTGTGGGTGTGGACTTCGTTAACATTAAGGAAGTATTTAGACAGGTACATGGGTATCTTGGTGGTGTATCGAATCTTGTGGACCAGACCCATTGCAAGATGCTGTACTCTGTCGTCAACCCTAAGCCATTCCAGCCTGTCAAAGTGGGCAGGGGTGAGGTGGGTTCGGGGGTGAGGCCAAGTAGGAGCCTGACCAGTTTGTTTTGGGAGGTCTGGAGCCTTGTTTTAAGGGCCTTTGAGGTGCTGTGGTACCAAGAGGTGCATGCATAGTCAAAGAAACCTTGTACGAGGGCTCCTGTTAAGGTCTTCAAGGTGTTTTTGTTGACCAGTGAGGAGATCCTGTAAAGGAATCTTGTTCTTTGATTTACTTTTTTGATTACGTTGGTGGCCATTTTGTGTTCCGTTCACCTCCACCATCTGTTCTCTCCCCTCCAGGTAGGATTGCATCCAGCTCAGACGCAGACGCAGGAGATCCCCATGCAGCTATGATGGTTATCAAATTAACCCTTACAACTCTGAGAGTTGTATACAAATGGAAACAAAAGGCCCTTACAGGTCTGTAGCTCTGAGAGTGAATTAAATGGAACCCAATAGACACTTTTGGTTCTTTTTTTCACACTTTCAGAGTTATGAGGGTATGTGGCCTGCCAGGGTCAGCCTTGGAATTAAAGTTTTATAAGCACTGCTCTACAAACTGTATGAATATCAACTATAGACGGTATGCGCGTGACATCATCATCATACCCGGAAGTTATGCGGGAACCCTTACCTACAGAGTGGCAAAACACTACTTTCTGGCCTTGACAGCCCATACATCCAAACAGAAAAGTCCTATCTGATTCAATGAAACAACGTTAAATGACGTTAAATTCACTTTGTCACTCACTTTGCCACTCGATTTGCCACTCACTTTATGCATGCGCATACCCTCTATAAGACCAGATCTGAGTGTGTCCATGCAGGCTGCCTTCATTAAAAGAATCTGTGTCATTTAGATTTTTGTGTTGGCTATTTACAAATGTGTGCCGCCGCCGCACTGCGAGCTTCGCTTGTTCTGCTAATAGAGGGTATGCGCATGCATATAGTGAATGGGAAATAGAGTGGCAAATCGAGTGGCAAAGTGACTTGGCAAAGTGAGTTTAATGTTGTTTAACATCGTTTAATGCAATCAGAAAGGACTTTTCTGTTTGGATGTATGGGCTGTCAAGGCCAAAAAGTAGTTTTTTGCCACTCAGTAGGCGTTCCTGCATAACTTCCGGGTATGATGATGATGTAACACGCATACCCTCTATTTCGAACATTTTTAAAAAATCTTTAAAGTGATTTCGAACTACTGATTTAGAAGGCATTTATAGAAACGGCTTACAGGCTTACGGTTAAAGATATACACTCACTCCTCACACTCAGCTTGTCGTTGAAATGGAGCATGAAACTAGCATGAATATACCTGACAATCATTAACTACTATATATACATTGACCAGTCTCCCAGGG
Organism: Electrona antarctica; assembly: GCF_951216825.1. NCBI lineage: Eukaryota > Metazoa > Chordata > Actinopteri > Myctophiformes > Myctophidae > Electrona > Electrona antarctica. The sequence continues at coordinate 41,338,173 of NC_136812.1, forward strand.
GTCTGTATATAGGACTGCTAGGCTAGCCTATAGCCCCCCATCTATTTCACCTCATGCAGTGACGTTATAGCACCCCATATGATGAAAACTGATGGGGGGCGGAGAATGTCATCACTCATTAAATATTCTCCTTTTAAATGGTGTAGAGGGGAAAACATTTTTCCCCTCTACACCAAATCTCTCCACCGATAATAGCCAATCGGCAAGCTCTCCACGCATCACAATGCAACATTTTTCAAAAATGTTCAAATATTTTCAAAAATGTTTGAAAATTGCAGATCTATGGGCCTTTTTTCCCCCTTTTTTTACAACCTATACTGTATACAAGCAGGACATATAAAGTATTACTGCATTGTAATTTTAATGAGCCTATATACTCTTCTTGACTTCAGCCTCTCAATCATCACCAAAGGATTACTCAGTTGAGTTGTTTTCGACTCGGTAAACTCACACCTGTTTCAAAGCTGCTCTGGTCTCCATGGTCCTCTCACCACCAGCCATGTGTTGACTGACTCTGTTGTGAATGTCTGAGGTGATGGATGGTTCATTGATCCGTGGACAGGGACATTCCTTGCCTGTCCAGAGACAAGGAGCTTTGTTTGGCTTTGCCTGAAGAGAGAGAGCTGCCTCAAAGGATGGTGAAGACACCTCAGATTTATCAGAAGGAATGGGCGCTAATAGATCTACTATAGCTGCTTAATGAAAATTCTACAATCCCTGGGATTTCTGGGTTTCTGGAATGGAGGTGCCCCACAGCAACTCTTGGTGAGTGTTAAGCCCCACTTCAATGTATGACAAATAGTGAAGATAGAAATCTACAAGTTCACGCAACGTGTCACATCATGATGGGTAGCGAGCTTGTAGATCTACTAATTCTCAAAGTATGTTTGCATATCTCTGCTGTCAGGAAGAAACCACTTAACTCCAAAATGTTTATTTTTCAGTAAATTAAAAATATATTATATTTTTCAGAAAACAAAGCAATTCTGCCTCATCAAAGTTGGTGTTGTGACTTTATTATATTTGAGGGTCCAATGGAGAGGTTTTGTCCGAAGCGCTTTTTACTTTTCATTGTTTCAATATTTTCGCAACAACACACAGACGTGTTCAATAGCACCGATTTATGCAAAAAAAATATAATCTAAAACCTCAAAAATGTAATTTAGTTAGGTGGTATCCTCCCGACATAACATGTCTAAATTAGGAATGTCAGGGTGAATTTGGTTAGTGCCACATTTCGGGATGTTGTTCGACATAAAACATACTTAATATTTATTATATCGTGTCCAAAAAATAAATAAGAATAAAGTAGTGAGGACTTGTCAAGTTATTTATAAAACACATTTAAAAACAGCAAAAGTTAACTAACATACTGTACAATGCAGGGCAAATATTTAACAATTCAAACACAATACATTAATAAATGAATCTAAAATAAATAGCAATCCCTACTGAAACTATTACAACTTCAGTAGATTTATAGGCAATGGAAAAACTGTTAGTGATTCTATCTGATATAACACATGATTAGTTAATGTGTAGTTACTAGCATTAGCAGTAAGGAGAAACAAATTAAAGGTAGGATACGTGATATAAAACAAAAATAGTTTTTTATTTAAGGGTTAATATATTCTGATAGTAAGCATTGCTATAGTGTTTGTTCAGTAACAGGATTCACTTGTGTCACCTATATCCTGTGTGTTTTCTCCTGCTTTGATCAAATTGGTATCCCCTCCTGAAAAGAAACGAAAAGACGACTCCTGAGTCCTGACTCCTGTTACGGAATAAAGCCCTGATTTGACAACCCCTGATTTAAGAAATGCATTTACTCATTGCTCTGTTAATTGACCTTGACAGTGACGCAGGCGGACCTGAGGAGAACCTGACCCTGCATCTCCTGGAAGACATGTTCACCCACCACTCTGCTTCCAGAGCTGATCTACAGACCCAAGAACAGAGAGGAGGAAGACCAGAACACAGACAGGGCTTTGAGGAGTTCCAGGAGGCACTGAGGTCCATAACGGATCCTGATAGTGAGGCCAGTTGGTTGGAGAGGTTCTTCCAGGAGGTAAAGAGAACGGCACGGGTAAAGAGAATGAAATCAGTCAAAGTTATCTTCGTAATAATTCCCTCTCCTCATTTTTATTCTTCTTTTTCATTTTGATCGGTCTATATTCCACAGGTTTTCAAAGTGTGGACAAAACTGTTAACATGACACATGCAATACCCATTGTACTCGTACCCGTCTCTGTCTCTCTGCCTGTGACTGTTTTAGGCTCATATTACAGAGATCTCTACCTATATATCTGTCTGCCTGTGTCCCTTTTAAGCCCACACACACCGAGTTTGAAGTTGATTGGTCGGGCAGTTCTCAGCATACGCTGGTCACATACGCATACATAGATTTTATTTTTATTTTATTCAGATCATACAGTAGGTCTAACTCTTCCCACCTACATTTTTAATAATTCTGTATTTTATCAAATATATAACAACTAAGATCTTCCTTTATGGGGATCCCTGGCATCAAATCCTTTTATATTGAGGGTCCACATCTAATATCAATTTGTGGGTCCTTGACTCCTTGCCATGAAACTGTTTGAGAACCACTGATCTAGAGATAGATAGCATGACAAAGCATATATTTTTCTATTCTTTCACATGTTGGTGACCACCAGGTGGATATCAGCAGTAGGGGCCGTGTGGAGGACTACCTGCTTCAGCCGTACAGGGAGAGAGGACACCTGTCTGTCCCCAGAGACGCTGTCCTGGACACTGAGCCACGCATCACACACTGTACTTACAACAAAGTATGGGGGCATCACAGACCGTATGTCGTTATGATTTAACGACATACGTTTACGACATACAGTACGACATATGTTTAATGTGTTATGATTAGTGATGCACCGATATATTGTTCGATATTCGTATAATGTAATATGTTTTTTTTTTAAATAATGAAGATTGAATTGTTTCCCTGGCACAAAAGGTTGGATGAATAAAATCAACAAATATCGGTATCAGCTATCGGTCAAATTGTTATGTATTTTAGATGTGGCTTCATAGAAGATGTTAAGAATTTAATTAAATGTGGATGTGTCCTATGCAGCGACAGCCCATTACGCGGGTGGTGGCTGTTCCGTCTCCTCGGCCCCTCCGCTACATCAGTGTTAGTAAGGCTGGGATGCTCACTGTCCTGAACACACGACTACACATCCTTAAGACTTTGCAGGTGAGTGCTCTGATGGGCTGATGCAGCAGATACAATCCATTTGAATGAAATAATACAATTTTGGTGAGGATTAAAAACAAATAGCTTCTAGAGCGGCTATTTTTGAGGGGCTACAGGTTTAATGTTTGTCTTTAGTTCAATGTTTGTTTTGTTAACGCCATTGACAATGAAGGGAAAATGTACGTCATAATGTGCCTCATTACGTCATATTGTCTCTTTATTGTTAATGGCACCTAATCAACATGAGTTAGACTTTAATATATTAGCGCCCCTCACTTCACACGGGTGCGATTTTTGATATAACATAATATGCAAATATACAGTATTATTTTTAAACACGCTTATTATTCAGTTAGTATTCAGTTTCAGACAGTCGAAAGTTATCCAAAACAAACCGATATAGCCCTAGTCTAATGCATACATTATGAAGATCTTGGTGTTCTTGTCATGTCTTCAGCTGGCCGGGGACCCAGCAGCGGACGGGAGTTCCAGGACACCGTTTAAGGGATGGACCACGGACGCCGTCTACATGGCACATGTCCACCGGGTTGCCATAGCAACCAGCTACAACGACATCCGTATTGTTGACGTGATCACGTCCGCAATCTCTGAGGATATCCACTTGTATGGTAGAGTGTCATACTGGTGTATTTATTCGAATTTCTATAACTTTCAATAGTGACCTGAATTGGTAATATTATTAAATATTACATTTTACATTCTTTCTTTGAACTCCAAGGTTTTTCGGCTCTGCCAACTGCTCTTTGCTACTGGCATGATGCAAAGGTAAGGTAGCTAACCACCATCAACGCATCTGAATTGACCATTTAATCATTTAATGTACATTAATTTATACTTCTGCGGGTGACAGTCTCAGTCAGTCAGGTTTCCTTCGAAAAAGAGATAACTAGAACTAGAATGCAGGGATTTATGTTTAAATAAAGGTTAAATAAAATACAATAAAAGTTGAACCTGCACTGAAGTTGTTGTAAGCCTGTTGTGTTCCATCCTAGCACCCAGAGCAACATCCTCTGCTGCTGTGGGGGGATGAGAAGGGAGGAGTCCACCTCATGAGGTTCCTGAAACCCTCCAAGATAGAGAATCCCTTCACTGAAGACACCTCCACCCGCAAGATCTACATGCCAGTAGGCCTGACCTCATAATCTATTCGCTAACCGTGCTTAACCCGCAAGATCATGCCAATAAGCCTGACCTCGTAATCTATTCACTAAGACAGTAGTGCTTAAAGCAGTGGTTCCCAACCTGCGGGTCGATTTTGGGGGGTCCCCAGATGACAGTGAAGTGACAATTTAAGAATAGAAAATGACCATTACTGTGTCAAAAGTAATCAACAAACTAGGCTACTATAAACATCACACTACTGTGAAGTGAGTAGCGCCTTTTTTATCACGATGAACATGCATGAGGATGGAGTCACCCACTTATGTCAGTTGCCATTGACTTGGCCATTGAGTTTGATGTACGGAAGAATCTTCGTCATACAAAGTCCATAGACTTGGCCACACACATGACGTCACGGGCACACAAAGCCAGGCGTTGGAGGGGCTATCGCCCCTCAACAACTGGTCAAACATTGGCCAAATTGTTAATAATATAAGAAAGAGGCATCACAATATTTTGAAAATAGCAGATCTACAAGCTCAATATCTGCTATTTACACATTTTTTTAGATGAAATGTAATGCTTACAATTAGTGCTTGTGAAGTTGTGAAGTTACTTCATATAATTTGTCCTCACTAATGCTCATAAGATGGTATCATTAAAGTACTCACTAATCACATCTCATTGGTGGGCTGTGGACAGTTCAGAAACTTTCCTACCAATGACATCATCGATGGGGATTCCAAGATAATAGCACCTACAGCCTCTCTCTCTCTTCATAATGACTCACAGAGCCTGCTTGGTGACATCAAGCGCCTGGTGTCCTACCATCACATCCCAAACATCCACCATGAACCAATCAACAGAGTGATGTATGAACCCTACACTGACCTCATCCTGACATCATCAGGAAGCGACACGTCTTCTGTGGTCATCATGGATGTGTCACGTAGGCTGAAGCCTTACATTTGGAGGATTGACAAGGTACCTCATCATCACTCAATGGATGATCTTATGCTGGACGATGGCTCTGCACCTATTCTATTCTAGAATAGGTGCAGAGAAAGTGAAAGTGTTCAAATGGAACCAAATGGTCCCTTACTGGTCAAAGGCGATCGTATATTCATTTTTTTTTTTAAATGTATTTTTATTGAGGCGCTGAGATTTCACAACTGTTCAATCACAATTCAATGTATATAGAACCACACATTTTTCTTTTTTCAACATAACATAGGAAAACAACAAGAACCACAATACGGACATTACAATGCACAGACCCAAAAAAAAAAAAAAAAAAAAAAGACAAAACGAGTACACCACAGTCTTGACATGATTACATTACAGGTCACCAGAATCTTTGTTATTCACTACCGTTCAATAAGGTACATTGAAGCACAGTCTAGAAGGGTCCACTGTATCTAAGACTGGTTCCCATACCTTTGTGAACCCTTCCATGTTATCACGGAGGAGATAAGTCAGATCGTATATTCTGGTCTTATGCCATGTGGTAGATATCTTGATCTTTTTATGTTCTCTTCAACGTGCTTACTTAATGTTTTTTTTCTTTCTCCCTGCCCTGTAAATAACAACCCTGTTTCAGTGTTTTTCCATTTCTGGAAAACAACAAAAATAATGGAGCTTAAATGTTAAATCAAATTTAACCCACTTCTTTACATCTATGAACCAGTGATGTGACATGAATGAAGTTGATTCTGATTCAGTACTTTTACATGTTCCTCCTACTCTTGTGCACCTTGCAGGGAGTCATGTGTTTTGACTACAGCAGGGCTCTTAAACTGGTAGTAACAGGTGGTCTGGACCCAGTGGTCAGACTGTGGAACCGCTATGTTCCTAGCCATCCCTCTGCTGCACTGGAGGGTCATCTCACCACAGTGCTGGATGTGGCCATCTACCACCCTGTGGGACAGATCTTCAGCTACTCCAGAGATGATGTGAGTCGCTCAAAACAACACATTTGTATTTGTTCATTTGAACGTTGATACCCTCCTCTAGGAAACTACTACCATCTCTTCAAAATCCGAGCAATGGGCTTTGGGTGAAGAAACAAAATTAATGAATAATCACACTCGTGTGAAGTGAGGGGTGCTCTTATCATTACACATTATCAATTCTGTGCTCAGCCAATCAAATCATCACATTCCGTGGTACACACAAAGCCTGGCATTGGAGGGGCTAGCGCACCTATAAGCGTGGACCGCTTTTAAATAGCTGCCCGATCATTAATGTACACAAATGCAGAGTTGCTCGTCCGAGTTGGTGGTCTCTATGCTCCACTGTCGAACAAAACAATATATTAAACATATTATTTTGCCTAATACAAATTTGTATTTCTTATATTCATCGCAGAGTTGTATTTTCCTAAAGGCAATCCTGTTAATATATTGCAGATTCATGAATGAACAAGTTGTGGTCTAGTATTAAGCTCCACTGCTCCAGATGGAGCAACATGCTCGGTCCTATATCATCATACATCAGCCAATCAAATCATCATATTCCGTGCTACAAACACACAAAGCTGTGCATAGGCGGGACTAGCGCTCCTCAAAAATATATTTTATGCGATGAATATAGGCCATGCAGTTGCTCACTCTGGATTAATATACATCATCTACTCTCAAACCGTATAGCCCGACACCCAAAACTAAGAGAAATTTGGTGTCTCCCTGGAACCCCCTGAAGGACCGTGGGACTGTATTACTTCAAAATAAAAAAAAATTACCTCCAAAAACTCGGTGTAGCATTGTATAGTGTTTTTGTATGGACATAGTGTTGGGTGCTGGCACATATGCACACATGGCATCAACGCATGGTGTTGTGTGCTGGCACACTACACTCTGTCTTTCTTTTATCCGTTGTATTGTGTTTTTGTATTGCATTGTATTGTACTGTATGTGTCATTGTATGTTTAGTTTTACTACCTTTTTAAGAGCCTGCTCAGGGACTACAGATGAAAATTAGCTTATGGCTAACTCTGGCACATTTACATGGAAGTGAAAACTGAAATGTTGATTAATGAGCATTGTCCCTGTCAACTAAATAAAAAAATAAAAAAATAGCTAAACCTAATAATTCAATATTGAAACCATTATTTCACAGAGAGGCTGAGATTTGAAAGTTCGTAGCGGTCGACAGTACTTGCGCGCTCTGCTTGCGCACTAGTAGGCCATTTATGGCCTACTTGTGTGCAACACGCAAGTAGGCACTCGACAGAGTGCAGTTCTAGTTACAGATAGGTTTTCTCTGTCATCAGGAGCTCAGGGTGTGAGACATCTCTTCTCGTGGTTGTCTCAGTATTTACAGATATTAATCATAGGTTTTCTCTCTCACCAGGAGCTCCGGGTGTGGGACATCTCTTCTCATGGTTGTCTCAGAACCCTCCGGCTGCAGTTCCCCTGCGTGCTGCCAGGGCGCCACCCTGAGCACGGCAACTTCCCCTTCCTGTTAATCCCTCCTCTCTCAGGGAACACCCGGCCTCATCTGTTGGTGGGATGCAAAGATTACCTCGCTCAGCTAAGGCTGGCCGAGGGGACAGAGGATCAAGATGACGATCCCATGTGCTCTCTAAAGTGAGCTTCTATCTTAAATATTCTACACATTCTAGCCTATATATTATAGATTATGGACTATTATGCCACCAAAATGTAGAATGCCCTGCTATCAGCCATCAAAATGTGACTCCCCTCTCCCAGAAGGAGCGAGTGCATTCTCCGGGCAACGGCATCTTCAAAGCGCCATAAAAGAACACCTGTCTGCTATCAAACAAGCCTTCAGGGCTTTTGTGTTATTATTATTATTTATTTTTAGCATTATTGTATAACTGTACCAATCAATCAATCTAGACTGTCTCATAGTACAGAAAATGCATTTTGAGTAATTATTAGTAGATAGAAGGCTGCCCTCTTATGGCCTTTAAAGGTAATCCTGATTCCTGTTTAGAACAGTCCAGCACAGCAACTTAACTCATTTTACGTGTTTTTTTTATGGCGATTCCTGTCGTTGACGTATTTTCCGTGTTTTTACGTGTTCTGGATACAGACCAGCCTCACTATCTATATGGACGCTTCCCCGTCTCTAGGCAACGCCTAATATCATAATATTACATATTACATATTATATTACATACATTTAGACATCCACTTCAAGTGTGTTAGACTGCATCCTTGGAATACAAATGAAAAGAATACAAATAATAATCAGCATGTTAAAAAACAAAGAATAGAAGCCATGAATCATCTTAAGCAGGGTTAGCCGGTTAAATGCCCATGATCAAGGTGAACAGCTGGACCAAATTATTGTCCAGAGAAGTTAACAGTTTCTGGATACAGTTATTGGTCTTTGTTTTGCAAGTATGTTGTTTTGATTATTTGCCCCCATGGTGTGGTCTGGAGGCCTAACCAAAGTCCTAAAAGAGAAGTGGCTGGCAGCCTTGGCAGGTTTATCAGAACAGTCTGGTCAGGGTTGCTTTGGGGCTAGCCATGTTGGTAAACAAGCTTTCCATTTGGACTGGCTCCCTCTGGAAGCTGGTCAGTACAATAATAACAGCTATACAAACATAACATCTTTAACAAGTCTCACGGTTTGTTAAAACTGGCAAAGTCCAATAGAAATGCATACAAAACAAAGTCCTGTTTTATTTTAAAGGGGACAGGAGGCACGTGGAGACATGGAAAACAGACAGACAGACAGGCAGGCCTGCAGTCAATAGTGCAGGTGAGAATGGTAATTGAGGCACAGAAGACGAGAAGTGAAGAAAATCAAAGTCACAATGAGCAAAATACTAAGGTTTAAAGAACGCGCAAAATATTCACTTAAATTTTAATGTTATCTCTATGAGCTTTTGAAGATTTTCCTCATGAAGCTAGACAGCAAAAGCATATACACTGTAGCTTCAATTTCAAACCTCCAAAACCCATGAGCTTTCAAGAATGCCAGCTTGAAGCTAGTGCACTAGTGTTCAGCCAATCAGAGCACAGCGGGATCAGATTTCTTTTTATCCTTGATGTTACACTCTGCACCGGCGCTGCCTGCCCCTGTACTGTACTGTACTGTACTGTACTGTACTGTACTGTACTGTACTGTACTGTACTGTACTGTACTGTACTGTACTGTACTGTACTGTACTGTGCCCTGTGGTGAGTCGTGAGTGACTTTGCCCAGTGTGCATTCCTCCTGTTCTCCCCAGCGCCTCCCCTCTCCTATCCTCCTGCTGGGCCTCTGATTCTGTGCCTAGTTGGACAACATAATTAAGACTGCCTGCTGTGACTGCTCTCCGTGCTGGAATGGATGGGCCTGAGCACACTTTAGATTCCATGCGCGGACAGAAGAAGCTGTGTTTTGTGTCATTTCGTTTTTTTTTAGACAGCTGGTGGATGGAAAAGAACCTCCACCCACGCGGCAGAAAGCCGCGGGGGCAAGCTTTTCCGGGAATCTGGCCGATGCGGCAATCTGCCGCAAGGCTGTATGTAGTGTCATGTTGCTTGGTCCCTGTGTACAGGTATACTCCTGTATGTATCCTGAGTTTTGCCCTGTGTGGTGCACTTCGGTTGGTATTATTGTTGTTTATTTTCTAAATAAAGTAATCGTTAAACTGTCCTCCCTGATTCTACTTTGAAATGAGTTGTGCATTTGGGTCCAAAACACATCCCGGGGGTGCAGAGGAACACGAGGGGAAACACCCAGGAGGCGAACCAGACAGGTCCGGCGCCACAGGGGTCCCAGAGGGGGCCTGGCACCCTCAGTTGCAAATTGTGCCCTCTCAGTTTTATGTACATATTGTTTTACTATGTAAAAATGAGATGTGCCCCCTCGCCATTAACAACTGCCTCCTCAGTAATTTCATCAATGGAGCACAAATGATGCGCTTGCGGAGTTAGTTCAGTCAGGTGTACTCGAGCGGGTTCATGCTATGCTCAAGGGACATTAATGTATTCGAGGGGTTAATATGCTGCATTTCTATGTGGGTGTATACAGTGTTTGCAAGACCCACACGTCGTACGCTGTTATGAACTGTTTGCTCCCACCGCCACCCCAGCACCACCTGTGGGCTCTGTTATTTCTGTTCCCCATGGGGGATTGTTATTGTATATCTATCTCCCTGCTCTTTATGTTTAATGATGGTGTTTAATTGTGCCGAGCAGGGAGAAAATTGCAGCAGAGCCGAACGCCAAGATAATATATTATATGCACACTTGTATTCTGATTCTATATAAATATTGATTAAATCTATTTGTGAATTACTGACTGAACATCTTTCTTTTTGAGAAGCATGTATGTGTGCATGCATGTGTTTCTTTAACCTAACCTCAAATAAATCCAAATCAAATGTCCTTCATTATATTGAGTTCTTCTTATCAAAGTCAACAGTCAGTCTGAACTGTTACATGGAAACTGTGTGTGTGTGTGTGTGTGTGTGTGTGTGTGTGTGTGTGTGTGTTTGTGTGGGCGTGTGTGTGTGTGTGTGTGTGTGTGTGTGTGTGTGTGTGTGTGTGTGTGTGTGTGTGTGTGTGGGGCGGGCGGGTGTGTGTGTGTGTGTGTGTGTGTGTGTGTGTGTGTGTGTGTGTGTGTGTGTGTGTGTGTGTGTGTGTGTGTGTGTGTGTGTGTGTGTGTGTGTGTGTGTGTGTGTGTGTGTGTGTGTGTGTGTGTGTGTGGCTATGGAGGAGGGGTGGAACAGACTGTCTGGCATATCTGTGGAGCTTCAGCAGCCACAGGAGCAGACAGGGGGTGAAGGTGTCTTCAGGCACCAGGCAGGAGGATGAAGATGGTAACGTGGCTGAGTGTGACCTTGCTCCTCCTTTCCTCCCTAACCATGGAGCTGCACTGTAAGTACATCTCACGCTGATCACATGTTTTAGAGCAGGGCAGAATAAGTGCCGCAAGCTAAAATTGGCAGTATTATTTTGAAATGTTTACAAATGTATTTTGTAACAGACTACACGACTAGTCTAAAAAAAACACATTTCCATCTAAGCCAAACCTCAATGAACAAAAACATTGTGATTAATGATGAAGTTACAAAATGAGGCTTCATTCACAATGTGAAGAGAACATAATAATGAACAGATTATCAGGTGAATAAATAAGTAAGTGCTTAATACTCAGCTGACATCAGGCCATATCAACAAACAACAAATAATACAATACCTACAATCTTGTTCAAAACAATGAAAATAACGAATTCATTATATTTTTTCACAGGTTATGTATGTATCACCTAGAGTACGTTGCTCACAAACTTTTCTGGCTTCCGAACCCCCAGAGCATTTTGTACTATAATGTTGCAGACATCAAAAGTCAATATGTTTGTTTGTGGTAATGTTACTTTGCATCATAGTGCACATAGTGAACTGTTACAATTTCTGGTTCTAGATAATATTAGTTTACTACAGGTATGTCTCATAACCTCTCTTGTTCTGGAGAATATTACTTTATAACATGACGTTAGGTTAGTGAATTGTCAACATCACCTCCTATAGGTATGATGTGTAGTTCTTGCCTTGTATTTGTATTTGTTCACCTTTGTTAGCCTTTTGTTTTGCTGAGTTTGTAGAAACTGTAGATTATCTTGTTGAGGATTAATCATTAAGGCCCAAAATTCACACAAAAACCTGATGAGTTAACTTTTATACTGTCTACTGATGCGTCTGTCTGTCTGTCTGTCTGTCTGTCTGTCTGTCTGTCTGTCTGTCTGTCTGTCTGTCTGTCTGTCTGTCTGTCTGTCTGTCTGTCTGTCTGTATGGGGCTCTGTGTTGCCATGATACTGTGGCTGTGTGTGGGCGTCGGCTTTCCTCCCAGCTTCCAGCCTTGGCACACCTGTCTGTGGTCACCTCATCGCACTCAATTGACACACCTGCCGGCCATCAACTCTTCAGCCCTGACAGTATTTAAACCCTGGTCTTCACTCCACTCATCGCCAGATCATTGTACAACCGATCATGGTAGTAGCTTGTCTCTAAACCAGTGTTTACGTCCTAGTAGTGAAGTTATAGTTTAGTAGTATTCCAAGTCTTAGTTCCTAGTTTTCCTAGTTTTGTGCTCCTGTGTTTCCTGCAACTCATGCTCTTCTCCTCTCCTCCAGAACCCAGCTTACCTGTTCTTCTGCCTGCCACCTGCCTGGACTGCTCTCCTCATCCTCCATGTTTGTTTTTCCATGCAACTCCATTTCCATGCAATTCACCATCATTGTGAATAAATAACTTAAATTTGCTCCTGTGTTTGGCTCTGCATTTGGGTTCAACTTTCTGCCTACCATGACACTGTCTGTCTGTTCTATAGTGGGGGCGACTGTGGCTCAAGAGGTAGAGCAGGTCGTCCAATGATCCATGGGTCGGCGGTTCGAATCCCGGCTCCTCCTGTCTACATGTCGAAGTGTCCTTGGGCAAGACACTGAACCCCAAATTGCTCCCGATGTGCTGGTTGGTACCTTGCATGGCTTCCGCCGCAATCGGTGTATGAATGTATGGGTGAATGTAATGCACAATCTATGTAAAGCGCCTTGGATAAAGGCGCTATATAAATGCACCATTTACCATTTATAGTAGAAGTAATCTGCCTATCTTTACAAAAAATAGAAATGGTGCCACCTTAAAGGTATATTCAGTGATTTCACTTAATTCAAATATCACTTATTTTTTCTTTTTTGGATAATCCTCCCTACTATGAAGTGTGCTGACCATATAAGGAGTTCCTCCCTGTCCCCAGTGAGCCCCTGGGGTCAAAAAACCCTAGTTTTGGTTTGGGCTTTGGGTGGCAAAGCCTTCATCCAATCAGGATGAGAGGGGCCTTCTTCCAATCATGATCGAGTGGGGCGGGCATTGGTGCACGTGCTGTTGGTCTGTTGTACTTCCCCCACTGTAGAGCGTGTGCATGTGCACATCTTGTTACCGAGTGGACCGGGTTTTTTTCCAAATCACCCAAATCACTGAATGCTCCTTTAAGTTAGGGCTGGAAAACTGACCAAGTGTTTCAGTTCAGCAAAAAACATTCAAATGTGTGAATTGAGTAGCACAACAACAACGTCCTAAATGTAGCTACAAGGTTGCAGTGTGCGTGGATAAGTCACCATGACAACCACTCCTTTTTTAGGATACCTGCATTTGCCATAACATCATGGTTGTCCACCAGAAATAATATCTATGACCCAGTAGGATCACAACATATGGACAACCCGGTAAATTTTTGCTAGAAATCCAATATGGCCGCCACAATATTAGCACTCATTAATGGGGGATGAATTGGGTGACATTTTAAACTTAGGGATATTTCCACGAAACTTCACAGGTTGATCAATGATATAAATACGAAAAAAAATTGTATTGCAAGTTTCAATGAAATCCAATATGGTCGCCATAATATTAGCACCCAGAAAATTGGTTTGGCTCCAACTTCTGAACCAGATGAGCTAGAAATACAAACTTGGTGTCTATTTCATTTTAATCCATTGGCTAAGATTTATGGCACAGAAAGGACATATATTCTTGACCTTGCATATTGTCAATATGGCTGTCAATACGTGAAAAATAAAAGAGACATTACATTTCCCGTCCCTATGTAGAGTTGTAGGAATGATTTTACATAAAATCAACTTGCCAACAACTTCAGCTTTAGGGCAATCAAAATTCACAAAGAATTAATACGAATAACAGGACATAAAGTGCAGTGTGTGGATGGGAGTGAAAGAGGTATATGGTCTTCATATTCACCTTTGTTGTGCTGCCCTGCCTGGTTCTAAGGCCAGGTGGAAAGAATCTATGAGAAGTAGAGGAGTAATGATGGATGCAAACAGGCTGCATGTAAATCATTGCTATTCACGGAAGCGCTGCACAGCTTTGACCCAGACCCATAGAATGGAAAAATGGAAGAACAGTGGAAGATCTAAGGAGAGTGTCTGTCTACACTGTTGCTGCTCATACTCTCGGTTTCGTCAAAAGGAAGCAGAGAGACTGGTTTAACAAGAATTATCCCGAAATCAACATCCTCATCAACAGACTCCATGAAGCCCACAAACAACATTTTGATGATAAGGCTTGCAGCCAGAAGAAGCAGCAATACCAAGAAGCCAAGCAAAAGCTGCAGTGGAGGACTTGGCAGATGGAAAACAACTGGTGGGATAAGATTGCAGAAGATCTTCAGCTTGCTGCTGACATGAAGGACTTTGGGTCTTTCCATTCAGGCCTGCGTGCTGTTTATGGAAACCACTGGCTCAACTCCAGTCCACTCCTCTGACAAGTCTGTAGTGCTCACTGACAAGAGTGATATACTGGGCAGAGCACTTCAGTGAACTCTTAAACAGTCGAGGTTCCTCAATTTCAGAAGATGCCACGATACCCCGGCTGCCAATCAAAGCAGAACTGGCTAACCCCCCACCAGTGCTGAGACAGTGAAAGCACTCCAACAGACCACTTCTGGAAAGGCCAGGAGGTGATGGGTTGCCCGCATCTACAAGAATGGAGGCATGGCACTAGTAGAAAAGCTAATGTCGCTGTACCAGGTAATCTGGAAGATGGGTGAAGCCCCTCAAGACTTCAAGGACGCATCCATAGTGTATGTTTACAAGAGGAAAGGGGACAGGGTGTCCTGCGATTACCATCGCGGTATAGCCCTACTGAACATCGCAGGAAAGATCTTAGCAGGAATAATCCTCAACCGGCTCATCAGCCATGTAGCTGAGAATGTTGTCCCTGGATCCCAATGTGGTTTCCATGCAGGCAGAGGTACCTGTGACATGATCTTTGCCATCCGCCAGCTGCAAGAAAAGTGCAGAGAGCATAACAAGGGTCTCTATCTGGTGTTTGTCGACCTCACCAAGGCCTTTGACACAGCCAATCGTGAGGGCCTATGGCAGATCCTCGGCAAGTTTGGCTGTCCAGAGAAGTTGATCTCTCTCATCGCGTCCTTTCATGACGGGATACCAGCCAGGGTCCAAGAGAATGGTGATGCATCTGAGCCTGCATTCCCAGTCAGGAATGGAGTGAAGCTCCTGCTGCATTTTGTCTCCAGTCCCTGGCACATGAACAGATTTTCTGGCAGCCTTTGTTAAAGCTATACATGATATTGCCTTGTTCATTGACATAGGCCAGGCTGGCTCTGTAGATGGACAGGGGACTGCATTCCCGTCACTGAAAGACCATCCATACTCAGTGAAGTAAGGGATGCACGTCCTTGCCAGGGATGAATGTCAACATAAAGAGTAGAACGAAACCAAAATGGGATGTCTTTCTGCAAAGAAACACCCCATCACAATAATAGTGACTAATAGAGGGAAATGATGGCTAAAATATTTATATATTTTAGCCATATTTATATAGCCTATATAAATATAGGCTATATCACCTTTAAGTCTCTCGTGGTCAGAAACCATGAGTTTGTATTTCTTGTTCACCTAGTTCAGAATTTAGAGCCAAATCTATTTTCTGGGTGCTAGTATTGTGGCAGCCATATTGGATATCATGGAAACTTGCAATACAATTATTTTGAGTGGTGTAAACCACTCCTACAACTGGCTTTGTTAGTTTACGTGTCTGTCTGTTTGTCTGTCTGTCTGTTCGTACCAAAAAATGAGCATGGTTGCTATGGTCACCCAGTTCACACGGGTGTGATTTCATTACGTCAGACATTACGTCAGACCACAGCTGATCAGTCTATATAAGACCTTACACCACTCAGTTCACACGGGTGTGATTTTTTGTATTCATATAATTGATCAACCTGTGAAGTATCGTGGAAATATCCCTATTCACCCTGCTGGATTTCCAGCAAAAAGAAATACCGGTGTGTCCATATATAGGAAGTGATTATATTGGGTCATAGATATTATTTCTGGTGGACAACATGTTATGGCAAATGCAGGTATCCAAAAAAAGGGGTGGATTTCCCCCTGGGTAATAGGATCTGACAGGAAATGTAATGTCTCTTTTCTTTTTCATGTTTGCAGCCATTTTGACAATATGCAAGCTCAAGAATATATGTCCCTTCTGTGCAATGAATCTTAGCCAATGGATTAATATTGCTTGTGTTTGCCAACAGTCAACAATCATGATAGAAATCATGGTAAAGCACTATTTCGGGTAGCCACCATCCTGTAAATATGTACAACTAGAAAAGGGCCCTTCCGGGCACAGGTCTCCACCAGGAGGATAGGAGTGTGTGTGATGTTTGGCAAAATGTTTAGGAGGATGTTTTTTTTAATTTGTTTTTGCAACAATTTTCTTCATTTTGTTGAGGAAATGCAGAGCCAGATCACTCATAGCATCTCTAAGGATAGAATTCTGGATGAGCAGGACATGTGCAGCATTTTGTACAAAACGGGCCACTCCTGAAAACTTTGGAAGGCAATCTTAGCCAATCAGTGTACAATCTGAGAAATCCAACAGACTCGTCTTGATCACATGACTACAGAGATCATGTGTACCGTTTGCCATTTCTTCATACGCCTTTGATGGCAATTGGATGATTTGAGGCATTTTGTTCCAAAAATGTGTTTTGCAAAAATCAACCTGTTGGTGGCGCTATAACAGGCCAATGTGAAAAGGGTGGGATATATTCCTCAGCCTAGTAAGAAAATGTGTGAAAGATTTCACGTAAATTGCATGCTGCGTTCATGATTTGAGGCTTTTGTTCAAAACGGGGCAATCTTGCAAACTGTGAAAGCCAATTATAACCAATTAGGATGGAATATGAAATATGGGACAGATCCAACTTGAGCACATGACCATAGAGATACTGTGTAACGATTTGTGAGATTTTTGAACAGAATCTGGAGGAGTAATATCAAAAAATATGTTTTACAAAAGTCGGCCTCCTGGTGGCGCTATAAAAGGCAGATGCGGAAAATGCAGGTCAAAGGTTTGTCCTCGGCCTCTGGGGAGTGTGCATGCAACGTTTCACGCAGATCGGTGCAGTTTTAGGTAACAAATGTGAAAAGCTGCCTCATGGTGGCGCTATAACAGGCCGTTCTGGAAAATGTGGGGCAGAGGTTCATCGTTGGCATCCAGGGAGTGTGTGTGCAAAGTTTGGCATCGACCGGGTTAACGGTGCCGGAGATTAGCTGTTCACAGACGGACGGAAGGACGGAAGGACGGACGGAAGGACGGACACACGGACGGAGTGCAAAACATACTCTCTCCCCATGCCTTCGGCCTGGTGGAGACAATAAGGGTCTGACTCCAGACACACCCAATAATAAAATAGGTATTCCATTGAGTCTCTCATGGTCAGAAAAAGTTTGAAGCTTTTTCTACAAAGCAAATTTCACTCCCTCTTTTACTTGTAAAGACTGTATGTTGCGACAATAAAGATGATTCTGATTCTGATGGAAATCAAGGAGAAGCAGGAGAAGTTAGTGTTATAGTTACACTGAAACTCATTGATTTTATCATTTCTCTCTTCAGCTCGTCTCTTCAGCTCTCCAACAGACAACACAACAGGCAAGCATTATATAGATTGTGATTAGTGAACAAATTAATGAACTCAGTTTACTCAGTTATTTTTCTAATACACATACACACACAAATACACGCATGCACGGTCGCGCACATGCACGGTCGCGCACACACACGCACGCACGCACGCACGCACGCACGCACGCACACAAACACACACACACAGTGGGCAGCGGTGGCCGAACGGTTTGCGGAGCGGTCTTGTTATCGGAAGGTCGCCAGTTCGAATCCCCGGACCGGCACGTTAAAATTACCACCGCTGAAGTGCTCTTGAGCAAGGCATTGAACCCCTACCATGAAATGTTCTATGAGCAGGGTCTGGCTGTAAACAAGCATCTCGAGCTTAGTCCATTCACCCTGGGTAAACAAAGAACTTTGCTTTGCTTTTACACACACACACACACACACACTGTTTATTCTCTTCTCTCTGTTCAGATGGTGCTGTCGGCTTTGGGGGAGGATCAACCAGTCGCTGTGCTGGTAAACTGTGGTTGAAAAACGAAGGAGTGTGGAGACAAGTGATGACTCATGGCTGGACCGATGCTTTATCATCTGTAGTGTGTAGACAGATGAACTGTGGCAATGTTGTTTCAACAAAAAAGAGTCGTGGTTCTCAATGGGAACTTGTATTTTGGATTAGTGGATCTACATGTGATGGATCAGAATCTTCAATGAGGGAGTGCGGATCAAAGCATATAGATACGGCAGACAACAGAGTGGAGCTGGTCTGTTCAGGTAACAAACTGACTTCAACAATGACAGTAATCTCCTGTGTGATGTTTCATGGGGTGCGTACGCTTTTACGACTTAAGGTTGGCAAACATGCATTAAGGTTGGCGAACATGCACTAAGGTTGGCGAACATTCACTAAGGTTGGCGAACATGCACTAAGGTTGGCGAACATGCATTAAGGTTGGCGAACATGCACTAAGGTTGGTGAACATGCACTAAGGTTGGCGAACATGCACTAAGGTTGGCGAACATGCACTAAGGTTGGCAAACATGCACTAAGGTTGGCAAACATGCACTAAGGTTGGCGAACATGCACTAAGGTTGGCGAACATGCGTTGCTCCGTGCTTGTGGTTATGGTTAGGTTAGGCCAGGGTTTGAGGTAGGTTGTCGTTGTCGGACAAATGACTGGTCGGAACTTAGTACCTCTCTCTCTCTCTCTCTCTCTCTCCAGAGTCTGTAAGGTTGCTGAATGGGTATAATACATGTTCAGGAAGAGTGGAGGTGAAGTCTAATCAATCGTGGGTCTCAGTGTGTGAAGGTGACTTTGACCAGCAGGATGCCGAAGTGGCCTGTAAGGAGCTTGGCTGTGAGGCTCCTTCAGTCCTCCAGGGTGCGCTCTATGGAGAAGCGAAGGCTCCAATGTCGACCAAAGAGTTCCAGTGTGAAGGCAGTGAGTCTGCTCTCCGGGACTGTAGAACCTCAGACTCAACTAGAAACACCTGCTCACCTGATAAGACTGTTGGACTCATCTGCTCAGGTAAAAAAACAAACAAACAACACTTCAGGTGTGGATTGTTATTTTACAGTCAATGTAAACTTTCTTTTTTTGTAATGCTTATTCTCTTCTCTCTGTATACAGATGGTGATGTCAGATTGGTGGGAGGAAGGAGTCACTGTGCTGGTAAAGTGGAGTTTAAAAACGAAGGAGAGTGGAGAGAAGCGGGCGACCCTGGCTGGAAAGTTCAAATATCATATGTAGTGTGTCGACATTTGAACTGTGGCAATTTTGTTTCATCAAAATGGAGTCCTGGTGATAGATGGGAACCTACATGGTTGACCAGTTTATCTAACTGTGATGGATCCGAATCTTCAATGAGGGACTGTGGAACATTTTATAAACGTACTGCAATCAACAGAGTGGAGCTGGTCTGTTCAGGTAACAAACTGACTTCAACAATGACAGTAATCTCCTGTATGTTTATGAGTTTGTGGAGTGGACCTCTCTCTCTCTCGCTCTCTCTCTCTCTCCAGCATCTGTAAGGTTGCTGAATGGGTCTAGTTCATGTTCAGGCAGAGTGGAGGTGAAATCTTCTCATTCGTGGGTCTCAGTGTGTGAAGGTGACTTTGACCAGCAGGATGCAGAGGTGGTCTGTAGGGAGCTTGGCTGTGGGGTTCCTTCAATCCTCCAGGCGCTCTATGGAGAAGGGAAGGCTAAAATGTCGACCAAAGAGTTCCAGTGTGAAGGTAATGAGTCTGCTCTCCTGGACTGTAGAACGTCAGACTCAACTAGAAACACCTGCTCACCTGACAAGACTGTTGGACTCACCTGCTCAGGTAAAAAAAAAAAAAAGAAAAAGAGAAAAAAGAAAAAACACTTAAGGTTTGTTGTTATTTTACAGTCAATGTAAACTTTCTTTTTTTGTACTGCTTATTCTCTTCTCTCTGTACAGAGCCTGTTGTCAGGTTGGTGGAAGGAGCCAGTCACTGTGCTGGTAGAGTGGAGATAAGACACGAGGGACAGTGGAGACTAGTGCATATGAGCTGGTGGAACTTGAAGTCAGCATCTGTAGTGTGTAGACAGCTGGACTGTGGCTCTGCTGTTTCAACAGAAATAAGTTTTGGTTCATGGCAAGCTGTATGGAAGATAAGTCCTTCTTGTGTTGGTTCTGAATCTTCACTGGGGGATTGTGGAAAAAAGAAGTCTGAGGATTCTATAGAAAGACTG
The DNA here is from genome assembly GCF_951216825.1 of Electrona antarctica. Classification (NCBI taxonomy): domain Eukaryota; kingdom Metazoa; phylum Chordata; class Actinopteri; order Myctophiformes; family Myctophidae; genus Electrona; species Electrona antarctica. The sequence goes on from NC_136812.1 coordinate 41,358,665, forward strand.
GAGGTGATCTGTTTAGGTAACAAACAATGACTAAAACAAGGACAGTAATATCTATTATGTTTTGAGGGGCGCTAACCCCTCCTATGTACAGCTTTTGTCCCCACACGTCTCAATATTTGCCATTGACAATGAACAGAGAAATTAGGTCAAATGTCCACCAAATATGACGTAAATTTAACATTAAAACATTAAACACCATTGACAATGAAGGGATCTTACATGATCATTGTGAAAAGGGGGACTTTTTGAGGGGATTCAAACATTGTTATAATATGTTGTCATTATTACATTATATATCATATCCCCCCAACCCCCCCCCCCCCCCCCCCCCTCTCTCTCACTCTCTCCAGAGTCTGTAAGGTTGGTGAATGGGTCTAGTTCATGTTCAGGCAGAGTGGAGGTGAAGTCTACTCAGTCGTGGGTCTCAGTGTGTGAAGATGACTTTGACCAGCAGGATGCAGAGGTGGTCTGTAGGGAACTTGGCTGTGGGGCTCCTTCAGTCCTCCAGGGGGCGCTTTATGGAGAAGTAAATTCTCCAATGTGGACCAAAGACTTCCAGTGTGAGGGTAATGAGTCTGCTCTCCTGGACTGTAGAAGCTCAGACTTAACTAGAAACACCTGCTCACCTGACAAGACTGTTGGACTCACCTGCTCAGGTAAATTACCAACTACACTTCAGGTTTGGATTATTATGTTACAGTCAACATCATATAACCTTTTTGTACTGTGTTTCTCTTGTCTGTGTGCAGAGCCTGAGGACATCAGGTTTGTGGATCGAATAAGACGTCACTGTGCTGGTATACTGGAGATGAAACGCCAGGGAGAGTGGAGACCAGTGGAGGATTATTATGGCTGGAAACTGGAGTCAGCAATTGTAGTGTGTAGACAGCTGAACTGTGGCTCTGCTGTTTCAACAGGAAAGATGTATTTAGGTCATTCAAATAAACTTGCACAGAGGATGATATCGCACTGCGATGGATCTGAATCTTCATTGAGGGAGTGTGGAACGACGTTGTCTAAGTCTGATACTACTCGCTACAAACTGGAAGTGATATGTTCAGGTAACATTAAACCTAGCCCCTTTCGGAACCCTCGGTTAGCTTTTCTGAAGTTTGGACGTCGCTATACCTAGGGTCCCTGATCGGTTATTAAGCCCTCCATGGGATGCAGATGTACATACCCTCCGTTCACGGAGAGTGGCGTGCCGCTTGAGTGTTGGTGATGTTTCAAAGATGCATAACACGGCTATAGGAGACAACGGAAACTTGGGCGAAATCGCATTAACCGCCGATGCCGTTAAGTTTTTTTTAAAGTTTTGGCTTCTCCGAAATTCTCTCTTCCTTGATGTCCTTGTTGACTTCCCATTGTACCACCTCCCGAGCGGCGACTGGCTAGCTGCACGTCCTAGTTACTGCCCCTGATTGGCCGGCCGCGTACATGCAGGATGTTTATAATGCTGTTGTGTCGTGGGAGGCGGGACATGGGAAGTAAGGAAGAGAGAATTTCGGAGAAGCCAAAACTTCAAAAGAAGATTAAAAATACTTAACGGCATCGGAGGTTAATGCGATTTCGCCCACGTTTCCGTTGTCTCCTATAGCCGTGTTATGCATCTTTGAAACATCTCACCAACACTCAAGCGGCGCGCCGCTCTCTGTGAACGGAGGGTATGTACATCTGCATCCCATGGAGGGCTTAATAACCGATCAGGGACCCTAGGGTAGCGACATCCAAACTTCAGAAAAGCTACCTGAGGGTTACATTAAACCCTCATTTGTGTAGTGTCTGTCTGTGCATCCTCCACTGCATACATTTGTATTAGTGTGTATTCTTTTAAAATCATATACTGTACAAAAGTGACTTATTCCCAAACAGTGAATGTCAAATAAATAGCAACAAACAGGAGTGTATTTCAACAGAAACACCAACCTGCTGTACTGCTAGAGAGGATCCGTACTCCCTCCCTTAGACTGAAATGTATTTATTTCATCTGCTTTCTCTTCAGCTCTCCATGTTCAACCAACACGCCACACAACAGGTGAACACATTTTACTCAAACAACAAAAAATCAGATTGTAGCCTCAAAGGACAAGACCTCTGGTAGAGGTTTGGGTTGTGTTACCTTGTTACCTTGCCATAATATAACTCCAAATGTGGACAAGAAATCAAAAATGATTATCCAGTGATTAGAAATGTATAATTCAAAATATGCTCCTCATTGACTTACATTGTACGCTGAAACTGTGTGTGTGTGTGTGTGTGTGTGTGTGTGTGTGTGTGGGAGAGAGAATCCATGGATCAAGATATTGAAATAGTAAAATCAACAGGAAGTTAACATTTTTATTTAAAAAATAAATAAATGAAAAATAAATTATTGGCCGGGTTTGGTGATGCTTAGGTATTAGAAACATTGAGGGTGCACATGACGTGCTCACAAGCTAGGCACCTATTGTCTGAATCAGCGTTTGTGTTCATTTATGCGGTAAAAGAAAAGACAGTCAATGAGCAGCACATTTAGAATGATCACTTTCTAATCAATGTATTTATTGTCCACCTTTGGAGTTACATCATGGCAAGGTAATTAATGTATACAATACAAACCTCAAAAAAGTGTTCTTGCCCCGTTTTAATCAAAGTACATTTATTTTTGCTCTATTCTATTTTCTCCGTACAGAGTCTGATGATCTCAGGTTGGTGGGAGGAAGCAGAAATTGTACTGGTACATTGGAGGTGAAACAGGACGAGTGGTTTCCAATAGATCCTAGAGATTGGGAGCAGAAGTTTTCAACTGTAGCTTGCAGACAGCTGGGCTGTGGTACTAATGGTTCAACAACATTAATTTCTGGTTCTTATTATGCACCTGCATGTTCTCTTTATGTGAAGCACTGCACTGGATCTGAATCTTTACTGAGGGAGTGTGTAATATTGTTTTGTCGGCTTCATGATAGAGCACAGGTCACTCTGGAGTTGACCTGTTCAACAGGTCACACGGTTCACACGGACGCAAGGACAACACAAGAGACGGTCGCGGCCACACAGCCAACTCAAGGTATGGCCACTGAGCCGACTTGGGGACCCAACGCAAGGACAACACAAGAGACGGTCACGGAGTGGACTTATGGACCGACTTGGGGCCGACTTGGGGAGCCGACTTGGGGACCCAACGCAGCTCCTCCATGGACAACACAAGAGACGGTCACGGCCACACAGCCAACTCAAGGTACGGCCACGGAGCCGACTTGGGGACCCAAGGCAGCTCCTCCAAGGAAAACAAACAAATGAACGGAGCTGAACGTGAATCCCCCCCACCCCTTTTTTTCCCTCACTGTATATGTTTCTTTTCCCTTTTTACCTCCATTATGATGAATTCCTGTTCTGTTCTTTGTCTATATAGAAGTGTCTATTTGTACGTCTCTAAATGTTTTTGATGAATTGAACATGGTGGACCCTATTGGAAACAAGTGTAATGCTTAATTGGGTCGTCCACTCACAGTTAACAGCCTTTGTATTGAGTTTGTGCTTGAAATGTACTGTAATTCTGCAAACTGTTAATAAATATTTCAATCAATCAATCAATCAATCATTATTCCCATGAATTCAAGGCTTCATGGGGTGTGCACTGTAACTGATATAAAATAAGTCATTCGTTGGGTGAACTAAAATGTTAATATATAAAATATAAAAAAATATATAAAACTCGGTCAGATTACATGTAATCGGTCGCGGGTCGCCATATTTGATCTTTTTATTTCTTCATTAATTAATGCTGTATTCTTTTTCCTTTGTCATATGACACTGTCACGCAAAGTACCCCAGATAGCTGGTCTACAAGCGACAAGTAGGCCTACATGTGAAATTTGTGCTGTTTTTCATTTAAAATTAAAACGAAAGTAGCTAAGTCTGTGGGTTTCATATTGTACCAATGAAAAGTATTAACACAAACTTGTGACTAAATAACTACATTGGAACACAGGTTATTTAAAAAAAAATCTATTTCCTCTTGGACGCACAAGGATTTCACTCGACAGTGGAAATATGAAGGTTGTCATTGTCATTTGTCTGACGATGTTGTTTTGATACAACCCATGACGGTATCAGCAGCCAGGATCTGACCACACAGATGTTAATCCTTGCTCTGTGGTGTGTAGATCTAAGATGTGGGCAGTGGTAATACGTTCCTGTGTGTCTAGACTCCAAGGTATAGTGTAGCCTCGGTCCCAGGCTCACTTAACTGCGAAAAAGAAGAGCCTGGTCACAACCTAAGGCAGAGAAGCTATCGAAATGTGGCACTTCCGCCGTGTAACCCCCCCCCCCCCCCCGGAAGTTAACGTTTTTTGACCAATCGCAGCGTTGTGTTCCCGAAAATGTATTCCCGCTGAAATGATCATTGGGTGGGGACTAGTAAACAGAGCCGCACCGCGTGACGTAGTTATCTTACACGCAACACTTCCGCCACTTCCGCTGATAGT